>NC_140013.1:39424105-39746605 GCF_964263955.1 Coregonus lavaretus
CATAACATAATGTTCATTAGAAGTGAAATGTCGTGCTGACAATACTGAGATACCTGCTGAACATTACTCAAACACACACACACACACACACACACACACACACACACACACACATGTTTGATTAACTATCCTTGTGGGGACCAAACAATTGATTATCATTCAAAATACTAACCCTAACCCTTAACCTAACCTTAACCTTAACCCTATCCCCAAACCCTAACTCCTAACCCTAAACCTAGCCCCTAACCCTAATTGTAACCCTAACCTTAAATGTACAATGCCTTCAGAAAGTATTCACACCCCTTGACTTTTTCCACATTTTGTTGTGTTACAGCCTAAATGTAAAATGGATTGATTTGAGATTTTTTTGGTCACTAGCCTACAAACAATATCCCATAATGTCAAAGTGGAATATGTTTTGTGACATTTTTACAAATTAATACAAAATGAAAATCTGAAATGTCTTGATTCAATAAGTATTCAAACCCTTTGTTATGACAAGCCTAAATAAGTTCAGGAGTAAAACCTTGTTAAACAAGTCACATAATAAGTTGCATGGACTCACTTTGTGTGCAATAATTGTGTTTGATTTTTGAATGACTACCTCATCTCTGTACCCCACAATTATCTGTAAGGTCCCTCAGTCGAGCAATGAATTCCAAACACAGATTCAACACTAAGACCAGGGAGGTTTTCCAATGCCTCGCAAAGAAGGGCACCTATTGGTAGATGGGTAAAACAAAACAAAAACAGACTTTGAATCTCCCTTTGATCACGGTGAAGTTATTCATTACACATTGGATGGTGTATGAATACACCCAGTCACTGCAAAGATACAGGCATTCTTCCTAACTCAGTTTCCGGAGAGGAAGGAAACTGCTCAGAGATTTCACCATGAGGCCAATAGTGACATTTAAACAGTTACAGAGTTTAATGGCTGTGATGGGAGAAAAATTGAGGATGGATCAATAACACCGTAGTTACTCCACAATAATAACCTAATTGACATACTGAAAAGAAGGAAGCCTGTACAGAATACAAATATTCCAAAAATGCATTATGTTTACAACAAGGCACTAGAGTAAACCTGCAAAAAAATGTGGCATAGCAATTCATTTTTTGTCCTAAATACAAAGTGTTTTGTTTGGGGCAAATCCAATACAACACATTACTGAGTACCACTCTCCATATGTTCAAGCACAGTGGTGGCTGCATCATGTTATGAGTATAATTGTAATTGTTAAAGCTGCAATACGTAACCTTTTGAGTGAACTGACCAAATTCACCTAGAAATGTGTATTATACTGTAGATCTGTCATTCTCGTTGAAACCAAGTCTAAGAAGCGGTAGATCTGTTCTATGTGCGCTATTTCTATGCTTCCTGTTCTTAAGTTTTGGTTTTTCATCTTTTCTTTTAGGTTTTGTACACCAGCTTCAAACAGCTGGAAAGAAAACAATTTTGGTTACGGAAAATATATTTTTACAGTGGTTTAGATGGTACAATGATTCTCGATGGTATACTTGCTTGTTTTGTCACATAAACAGAAAATAGGAAATCTATTAGAATTTTAGCTTCTAGGAAATGGTGGAGCCATTTCTGTATAGTGCATTTTTAAGGACTGGGGAGTTTTTTCAGGATAAAAAAATAAATGGAGATTAATTCATCTTTCAGCAGGACAATAACCTAAAATACACGTCCAAATCTACACTGGAGTTGATTACCAAGAAGACAGTGAATGTTCCTGAGTGGCCGAGTTACAGTTTTGACTTAAATCTGCTTGAAAATATATGTCAAGACCTGAAAATGGTTACCTAGCAATCAACAACAAATTTGACAGAGCTTGAAGAATTTTGAAAAGAATAACGGGCAAATGTTGCACAATTCAGGTGTGAAAAGCTCTTGGAGACTTATCCAGAAAGACTCACAGCTGTAATTACAGCCAAAGGTGATTCTAACATGTTTTGCCTCAGGGGGTTGAATATTTAATAACCAAATGTCTTCCACTTTGACATTGCAGAGTATTTTGTGTAGATCGTTGACAAAAAAATGACAATTAAATACATTTCAATCCCACAATACTTTCAGAAGGCATTGTAACCCTAACCCTAAACTTAACCCCTAAGCCTAAAATAGCCTTTTTCCTTGTGGGGACTGGCGAAATGTCCCCACTTGTGGGGACTTCTGGTCCCCACAAGGATAGTTAAACCCCCCCCAAAAAAAATACACACACACTCACACACATGGTTTTGTGCGTAATTTATGTGTTTTGAAAAATGTATGCACTCACTAACTGTAAGTCGCTCTGGATAAGAGCGTCTACTAAATGACTAAAATGTAAAAATGTAAAATGTTTTTGTGGAAGCATCAGACGGAGGGGATGTTATCCTGCCTGAGAGCAGGAGACCTGTGGGGGAGGGATCAGTGTGATGACATCACACCCCTCTACACCCCCACCCTGCCCCTATCCCACCACCCAATACCCCCAGGCCTCACCTCTTGGAGCCCAACACAGGGTGTGGTGCTTCGGCTGTCAGGGCCTCACATCTCCCCTCTTATCAGCTGTCTATTGCACAAGGCTGAAGGGAGTAGTCGTGACAAGGAAGGATGAAAGTCTCACATTTCACCTTTATTGGCAGGTATGCTACTGAACATGGAACAGCACACATACATACTCACAACAAGGGGATGGATTCCAGACTGATAGTTCCCTATATTCTCTCTCTGTCTTAGTTCCCTATATTATCTCTCTGTCTTAGTTCCCTATATTCTCTCTCTGTCTTAGTTCCCTATATTCTCTCTCTGTCTTAGTTCCCTATATTCTCTCTCTGTCTTAGTTCCCTATATTCTCTCTCTGTCTTAGTTCCCTATATTCTCTCTCTGTCTTAGTTCCCTATATTCTCTCTCTGTCTTAGTTCCCTATATTCTCTCTCTGTCTTAGTTCCCTATATTCTCTCTCTGTCTTAGTTCCCTATTTTCTCTCTCTGTCTTAGTTCCCTATTTTCTCTCTCTGTCTTAGTTCCCCATATCAACCTACAGCAGGAGGCTTATTCTGCCCTCTTCTGGATTAAGGGAGTGCTCACAACGCTACAAGTCAGGCTTGGGATTTGCATGCATTTGGGAATGACACCAACTCACACAGTGTGTCTCTGTGTGTGTTTGTGTGTGTGTGTGTGTGTGTGTGTGTGTGTGTGTGTGTGTGTGTGTATCTAACAGAAAGAGAGATGTTTTTGATGTGAGCGCTAAAGCACCGCCTACTCACCACGACACATATTTGGAGAGTTGATCTGAGTCTAACATTATCTACATGAATAATACTGTAGTCAATCATGATGCATTAGAGACATGACCTTGTGAAAAAAATAACACCATTAGCCTCCAGCTTTAACAAACACTGTGAATGATAGAGTTTTTTTTTTTTTACCAGTCGTTTTTCACCACTTACTGTTTACTTGTGTCTGATTTGCTAACAGGACCTCATTGTCCTCCAAATTTCTGTGTGGTAAACACATACACTGCAGTATGACTGCATTTATAGCAGGCTACCTTACAGTGCATTATAACACCTTCTATAAGCAGTTATAACCACTCTTAGGTCATTATATCGTCATAGTATCTGATGTGTTCTGTGGTGCAATTGAAGAATAGTCTACACACAGACAGCTACTACACTTTGGTGCGCATCTCTCGGTATTGGCCAACAAGAGTTCATTGCATACAGAGAGACAATGTGATTAGATGTTGCATCAGACAAGCTAATAAATGCATGTTCTGCAATTCACCCTTTGCTAAGCCCCGCCTCCTTGGTTACTGTTGCTAGCTAGGTCAGCATTTTCCGGGGAAGCTCAAGTAAAGCTCAAGCTCAATTCCTGGGATGCTCGATTGGTTTGTTTCAAGAAAAAGTTGATTCAAGGATGACAAGGGAAAGTCACTCTAGTCAACCCAATACAACCTGTCAGGTTGGATGGGAAGCGTCTCTGCACAGCTATTTTCAGGTCTCTCAGAGATGTTCGATCTGGTTTAAGTCTGGGCTCTGGCTGGGCCACTCAAAGACATTCAGAGACTTGTCCCGAAGCCACTCATGTGTTGTCTTGGCTGATGCTGACACCACCATGCTTCGCCGTAGGGATGGTGCCAGGTTTCCTCCAGACGTGACACTTGGCATTCAGGCCAAAGAGTTCAATCTTGGTTTCATCAGACCAGAGAATCTTGTTTTTTATGGTCTGAGAGCTGTCATCTGACTTTTACTGAGGAGTAGCTTCCGTCTGGTCACTCTACCTCAAAGGCCTGATTGGTGGAGTGCTGAAGAGATGGTAGTCCTTCTGGAAGGTTCTCCCATCTCCACAGAGGAACTCTGGAGCTCTGTCAGAGTGACCATCGGGTTCTTGGTCACCTCCCTGACCAAGGCCCTTCTCCCCCGATTGCTCAGTTTGACCAGGCGGACAGCTTTAGGAAGAGTCTTGGTGTTCCAAACTTCTTCCATTAAAGAATGATGGAGGCCACTGTGTTCTTGGGGACCTTCAATGCTGCATACATTTTTTGGTAGCCTTCCCCAGATCTGTGCTTCGACACAATCCTGTCTCTGAGCTCTACGGACAATTCCTTCAACCTCATGGCTTGGTTTTTGCTCTGACATGCATTGTCAACTGTGGGATCTTATATAGACAGGTTAGTGCCTTTCCAAATCATGTCCAATTAATTGAATTCACTACAGGTGGACTCCACTCAAGTTGTAGAAACATACAGTGGGGGAAAAAAGTATTTAGTCAGCCCCCAATTGTGCAAGTTCTCCCACTTAAAAAGATGAGAGAGGCCTGTAATTTTCATCATATGTACACGTCAACTATGACAGACAAAATTAGAAAAAATAATCCAGAAAATCACATTGTAGGATTTTTAATGAATTTATTTGCAAATTATGGTGGAAAATAAGTATTTGGTCAATAACAAAAGTTTCTCAATACTTTGTTATATACCCTGTATTGGCAATGACACAGGTCAAACTTTTCTGTAAGTCTTCACAAGGTTTTCAAACACTGTTGCTGGTATTTTGGCCCATTCCTCCATGCAGATCTCCTCTAGAGCAGTGACGTTTTGGGGCTGTCGCTGGGCAACACAGACTTTCAACTCCCTCCAAAGATTTTCTATGGGGTTGAGATCTGGAGACTGGCTAGGCCACTCCAGGACCTTGAAATGCTTCTTACGAAGCCACTCCTTCGTTGCCCGGGTGGTGTGTTTGGGATCATTGTCATGCTGAAAGACCCAGCCACGTTTCATCTTCAATGCCCTTGCTGATGGAAGGAGGTTTTCACTCAAAATCTCACGATACATGGCCCCATTCATTCTTTCCTTTACACGGATCAGTCGTCCTTTTCCCTTTGCAGAAAAACAGCCCCAAAGCATGATGTTTCCACCCCCATGCTTCACAGTAGGTATGGTGTTCTTTGGATGCAACTCAGCATTCTTTGTCCTCCAAACACGACGAGTTGAGTTTTTACCAAAAAGTTCTATTTTGGTTTCATCTGACCATATGACATTCTCCCAATCCTCTTCTGGATCATCCAAATGCACTCTAGCAAACTTCAGACGGGCCTGGACATGTACTGGCTTAAGCAGGGGGACACATCTGGCACTGCAGGATTTGAGTCCCTGGCGGCGTAGTGTGTTACTGATGGTAGGCTTTGTTACTTTGGTCCCAGCTCTCTGCAGGTCATTCACTAGGTCCCCCCGTGTGGTTCTGGGATTTTTGCTCTCCGTTCTTGTGATCATTTTGACCCCACGGGGTGAGATCTTGCGTGGAGCCCCAGATCGAGGGAGATTATCAGTGGTCTTGTATGTCTTCCATTTCCTAATAATTGCTCCCACAGTTGATTTCTTCAAACCAAGCTGCTTACCTATTGCAGATTCAGTCTTCCCAGCCTGGTGCAGGTCTACAATTTTGTTTCTGGTGTCCTTTGACAGCTCTTTGGTCTTGGCCATAGTGGAGTTTGGAGTGTGACTGTTTGAGGTTGTGGACAGGTGTATTTTATACTGATAATAAGTTCAAACAGGTGCCATTAATACAGGTAACGAGTGGAGGACAGAGGAGCCTCTTAAAGAAGAAGTTACAGGTCTGTGAGAGCCAGAAATCTTCCTTGTTTGTAGGTGACCAAATACTTATTTTCCACCATCATTTGCAAATAAATTCATAAAAAATCCTACAATGTGATTTTCTGGATAATTTTTTCTCAATTTGTCTGTCATAGTTGACGTGTACCTATGATGAAAATTACAGGCCTCTCTCATCTTTTTAAGTGGGAGAACTTGCACAATTGGTGGCTGACTAAATACTTTTTTTCCCCACTGTATCAAGGATGATCAATGGAAACCGGATGCACCTGAGCTCAATTTCGAGTCTTGTAGCAAAGGTTCTGAATACTTATGTAAATAAGGTATTTCTGTTTTTTATTTGTAATACATTTGCTAAAATTTCAAAAAATCAGTTTTCGCTTTGTCATTATGGGGTAGTGTGTGTAGATTGATGAGGACAGTTTGTTATTTGATCCATTTTAGAATAAGGCTGTAACGCAACAAAATGTGGAAAAAGTCAAGGGTCTGAATTCTTTCCGAATGCACTGTATATGAATTCTAGCTACTTCTGAAGCACATGTTGTGCTCTAGAAACAAATATTTAACCCTGTAAAGGACATGTGTTTATCATAAAAAGCTAAAATGTTGATACAAAAACCTGTCATTGAAATAAAAAGTAATTTGTGGAATATTAGGTTTCAAGATTGTGTAAAAACACTACTCTTATCCAGAGCGACATACAGAAGCAATTAGGGTTAAGGGCACATCCACAGATTTTTCACCTAATCGGCTCAGGGATTTGAACCAGCAACCTTTCACTTACTAGCCCAACTGCCACCCTATTGAGATGCATTACATTGGAAATTCTACACTCTCTTTAAGAGCGTAAAGTTTGTGAGCTATGAGATCAGTCTGTCATTCATTGCTATGATCATTGATCTTCGAAAGAAGCTATCCCTTTCCCTTTCTTTCTGGTAAAGTAACCAGGTTGTTAGCTAGCTAGCTAATGAGGTAACACGACTGACCAAGGTGTAAACAAACGCCCGTGAGTGGTTTATGAAGAGGGCTAAAAGGGGCACTGAACTTCCTCATTTGGCTTAGTATTTTTTAGCTTGGCCATTAAGAAATGCAGCAGCCATGACTGAAGCCAAACAAGAGTTGTTTTGGGACGGTGGTTTAATGTGGATGTCTCTTGTGTTTTTGTGTTCGCACGTGGCAAGCGTTTGTACATTCATACATTTATACACTGAGTGTAGAAAACATTAAGAACATCTTCTTAATATTGAGTTGCACCCTCTCCTTTTCCCCTCAGAACAGCCTCAATTCGTTGGGGCATGAACTCTACAAGGTGTTGAAAGTGTTCCACAGGGATGCTGGCCCATGATGACTGTTGAGCATGAAAAACCAAGCAGTATTGCAGTTCTTGACACAAACCGGTGCGCCTGGCACCTACTAGCATACCCTGTTCAACACACTTAAATATTTTGTCTTGCCCATTCATCCTCCGAATGGCACACATACACAACCCATGTCTCAATTGTCTCAAGTCTTAAAAATCCTTCTTTAACCTGTCTCCTCCCCTTCATCTACACTGATTGAAGTGTTTTTAACAAGATACATCAATGAGGAATCATAGCTTTCACCTGGATTCACGTGGTCAGTCTATGTCGTGGAAATAGTAGGTGTTGTTAATGTTTTGTACGCTCAGTGTACATTACTATAATAAAACAACTGCATGTGAAAACTTTGTAGATATCACCATCTAGAGGCTTAGACTCAAACAACTGTGACTCCCACAACGGGTTGTTTAATAACACAGATATTTTCACCTCTCTCACTCTCTCTGTGGGAAAAGCTAAATACATTTTCCATGCTCTCTCTGTTTCCAAGTAGACCATGTGAACCTTGTTACATCTCTGTTGTCAAAATATGCCATGCGCTGCTGGGTCATTGATGGGAGCTTGTTTTCATCTCTCTCACGCTCTCTTCAGAAATAGCTACAATGTAGTGCAACGGAGCAGAATGTTCTGGATTTTGTACTTAGTTTTAACTGGTTGAAATGCTATTTCTACCCTGTAGGCACCTGCAACTAACCACAGGTGAGTTAAGGTACACAGTAAACGATCAAAATTGCCTCCAACCAAATTCATTTAAATTTCTAATTATTTAGTCCAGGCCAATTTTTTAAGTTGATGTGAAAAATGTCCATTTCAGTTTTGTTTTCTTTTGTGTCCTGTGCAGTTGTAAATCAAACAAATACACGTTTAAACACCAAATGTTTTTTTTTTTTTCAATTTGAACTTATTTAAAAATAAATAGTGATTCATGTAAAGTTGCCAATATATTTGACTGCATCTGTAAATAAATCTTTCATGCTCTCTCTTTCCAAGTAGACCATGTGGTCAGTGCACCTTACTACATCACTGTTGCCAAAATATGCCATGCACTGCTGGGTCATTGATGGGAAGCTTTGCCTTCACAGTGCAACACTGTAGGTTTCAAAATAACACCAATTTCCATGTGTGTCATATCCTTCGATGTACGCTAGCATTAATAAAGTTGTATAATTTTATTAGCTTAACAACGAGACCATCTTGATAATGCCTCATACAGAATGAATGGCACAAGGGAAAATGCAAATATGAATGTAACAACATACATTAGCAAGCCAAAACCACAACATATAAAATATACTTACTACATTAATCTACATTTACATTTACATTCACGTCATTTAGCAGACGCTCTTATCCAGAGCGACTTACAAATTGGAGGGAAAAATCTACAATTAGTTTGATGTGAACCTAGCTGGTTTGCATGTTCCACCATGTCTGCTTGTAACGCCACAATGGAAAAGGTGTCCTCTGTTGTCTTAATAAAATGTGATGATTCATCTCTGGCATCCACTCCAGCGTGTGTGATGAAACAGTAAGCACATTCCTCAGCCAGCCAGTTATTGTTTGGTTTGCAACCTGCTTGCAGCCTGCTTGCAGTCAACATACAGTAGCTTCATTCACTTCCTACAAAAGACTCCAACCACACAAGACAGAACAATGGTAAGACACACCTCTTTATTTTCTGTCATTTATTTTTACAGAAGAGATAATTGAGATATCTTAAATTATTCATCAAACGTATGTCTCTATGTTATGTCATGTTTCACTGTGAAATCACAAGTTTATATTCAATTTTTCTCTCTGAGACCCACTGTACTGATTGGTACAGTAGTTTGTGAAAGTTTAAAGTTAGGTTGTCTGTATTCATTGATGTTTGTACACTGCTTATGGTATCCAACAACTAATGTATCTACAAACACATAATACTGTATTATTGATGTACTAGTGAGTCAAGGTTAGTGAATGAAATAGCTACAGGGTTGAGGTTAGTGAATGAAATAGCTACAGGGTTGAGGTTAGTGAATGAAATAGCAACAGGCTATCCTCCGGACCTTACCCCTCCCACTCCACGGGGTACTGAAGGCCCCTCGCCCGACGCCTTGAGTCCATGATGGCTCGTACAGTATACGCCGGGACCCCTCGATGTCCAGAGGGGGCGGAGGAACCTCCCGCAGCTCAGTCTGCTGGAGCGGACCTGCCACCACCGGCCTGAGAAGAGACACATGGAACGAGGGGTTAATATGGTAATCAGGGGGGAGCTGTAACCTATAGCATACCTTGTTCAGTCTCCTCAGGACTTTAAATGGCCCCACAAACCGCGGACCCAGCTTCCGGCAGGGCAGGTGAAGGGGCAGGTTTCGGGTCGAGAGCCAGACCCGGTCCCCATGTGCATACACCGGGGCCTCACTGCGGTGGCGGTCGGCGCTCGCCTTCTGTCGCCTGATGGCCCGTTGCAGGCGCACATGGGCAGCGTCCCATGTCTCCTTCGAGCGCCGAAACCATTCATCCACCGCAGGTGCCTCGATCTGGCTCTGATGCCACGGTGCCAGGACCGGCTGATAACCTAGTATACACTGAAACGGTGACATGTTAGTGGAGGAGTGGTGGAGTGGCGGAGGGAGTTTTGGGCTATCTCTGCCCAGGGGATAAAAGCTTCCCACTCCCCCGGCCGGTCCTGACAATAGGACCGCAGAAACCTACCCACATCCTGGTTAACTCTCTCCACCTGCCCATTACTCTCGGGGTGAAAACCTGAGGTCAGGCTGACCGAGACCCCCAGACATTCCATGAACGCCCTCCAGACCCTCGATGTGAACTGGGGACTACTAACATCTTAATACACAACATACACTTAGTATTACTTTCTTAGCTACAGTATAAATATCTCCCTGCCATTTTACATCATTTATACAGCAGCATACAATTAATTTTTTGGACTCACCTTGTTGTGCTGTGCTCAATTGAACAGGAAGGTGGCGCGCAAATCTTGTCATCAAAGTCTGGCATTCTCTGGATTTATGGTGCTTTCATCACAACTGGGAACTCTGAAAATAACAAGGTCGAATCATGACGTCAGTGATCTTCAGGTCGGAACTCTAGAAAGAGGCCCAAGTTCCCGACTTGGAATTCCAAGTTGGATGACCGTTCAAAATGTATTTTCCCAGTATTTCCGAGTTCCCAGTTGTCTTGAACGCACTGAAGTCTGAGATTTCCGAGTTCCGAGTTTCCAGTTGTTTTGAACCTGGCAGAAGTCATTCTGGATTGACAACATGGCTAATGTATTCAACCTTTTCTGGCCCATGGTGTTGCATGCAAATGTTTATCCTTTTAAGCTTGGAAAAGAGACCCTTAAACCCAGACTTGGACCACACACCCTCTACAACGAATAGCAGGGTAGTGATTGCTTTGTAACGCTTTTAGTTAGCCACTGATTCCTTCCAAACCACTAATTGTTGAATTTGCGATTTCCAACTTGTTGTGTAATGTTTATGTCCAATGGCCGATGAGTACATATACGTTTTATCTATAATTTATCTGCATATGACAAGGATTGGAAAGGATATGCCGGTAGATTGTTGACTTGATTCATGATGATGACTGCTTGTCTAGTTTGCTAGCTAAGATTTTGAAAGTATGATGTTGACATGATCAGTCCAATCAATGCTACAGTAGATATAACACGATTTGATGTCATTTTATCTGTGGCCAATGTGTCACGATTGTTACATGATGCGGACCAAGGCGCAGCGTGGTAAGCGTACATCTTTATTTACGTACACAACACGAACAAAACAACAAACCAAACGATACGTGAAGTCCTAGGTTAAACACCAAAACAAACCTTACGGAAGAAGATCCCACAAAACAAAAGTGCCAAAAGGCTGCCTAAGTATGGCTCCCAATCAGAGACAACGAGCCACAGCTGTCTCTGATTGGGAACCACCCTGGCCAACATAGATATACACAATCTAGACCACCCATAGACAACTAAACATAACAAGTCCACACCCTGGCTCAACATTTAAGAGTCCCCAGAGCCAGGGCGTGACAGTACCCCCCCCCCCAAAGGCGCGGACTGCGACCGCGCCAACCAAACACAACAGGGGAGGGGCCAGGTGGGCATTCCGCCTCGGAGGCGGATCCGGCTCCGGGCGTGACCACCACTCTCTCGCTACCCCCCCGTAGCGCCCCTGGCCTGGCCCGCTGGCCGGAGCTGGACTGGACACCGGTGGAGCGGATTGCTCAGGCTCCGGTGTGGAGCAGGCACAGGCTGTGCCGGACTGACGACGCGCACCACTGGCTTGGTGCGGGGAGCAGGAACGGGCCGGACCGGGCTGGCGACGCGCACCACTGGCTTGGTGCGGGGAGCAGGAACGGGCCGGACAGGGCTGGCGACGCGGACCACTGGCTTGGTGCGGGGAGCAGGAACGGGCCGGACCGGGCTGGCGACGCGCACCACTGGCTTGGTGCGGGGAGCAGGAACGGGCCGGACCGGGCTGACGACGCGCACCACTGGCTTGGTGCAGGGAGCAGGAACGGGCTGGACCGGGCTGACGACGCGCACCACTGGCTTGGTGCGGGGAGCAGGAACGGGCCGGACCGGGCTGACGACGCGCACCACTGGCTTGGTGCGGGGAGCAGGAACGGGCCGGACCGGGCTGACGACGCGCACCACTGGCTTGGTGCGGGGAGCAGGAACGGGCCTGACCGGGCTGACGACGCGCACTACTGGCTTGGTGCGGGGAGCAGGAACAGGCCGGACCGGGCTGTGGAGACAGACTGGAGGTCTGGAGCGAAGAGCTGACACAACCCATCCTGGCTGAATGCCTATTTCTACACACTCTGTGTGAGGCATCAGCACAGGACGTACAGGGCTGTGCACTCGTACTGGCACTACAGCACGTGGCACTGGCGCAGGATATCCGGGACCGAGGAGGGGTACTGGAGACCACGAGCGTTGAGCCGGCACACTCCGTCCTGGCTCCATGCCCACCTTATCACGACACGTGCGTGGTGCTAGCACAGGACGTACAGGACTGTGCCGGACCACTCGCGGCACAGTACGCAGCTCCGCATAACTCGGAACCTGCTCAGTCTCACGCTGCCTAGCCTGAGTACGAGGAGTTGGCTCTGCTCTACCTCTAGGCTCCGCCAACCTCCCTTCCAGCCCCCCAAACCTGGTGGCCTCCTCTCCTAATCCGCCGATATGTCCTGTAGCTGCCTCCAGCATCCCCGTCGTCCATGCCGTGTGCCCCACCCAAAAAAATGATTGGTGTTGCCTCTCGCCTGTCCGATGACGACCCGGTTGGCGCCGCTTCTCCTCTCCTGCCTGGGCATCCTCCCTCATCCCCCTCCGGTAGCGGACGGCCTCCTCCTCTGTGATTCTCCCCCAACCGAGGAGGACATCTACCAGAGTAACCTCCTGTTCCATACCTGCCGTTTGCTCCTGCACACGCTGCTTGGTCCTATTTTGGTGGGATCTTCTGTCACGATCGTTACATGATGCGGACCAAGGCGCAGCGTGGTAAGCGTACATCTTTATTTACGTACACAACACGAACAAAACAACAAACCAAACGATACGTGAAGTCCTAGGTTAAACACCAAAACAAACCTTACGGAACAAGATCTCACAAAACAAAAGTGCCAAAAGGCTGCCTAAGTATGGTTCCCAATCAGAGACAACGAGCCACAGCTGTGTCTGATTGGGAACCACCCTGGCCAACATAGATATACACAATCTAGAACACCCATAGACAACTAAACATAACAAGTCCACACCCTGGCTCAACATTTAAGAGTCCCCAGCGCCAGGGCGTGACACAATGACCTTGAGCCTTCTTGGATTGGCACTTCTAATGTAAATCTATGGCAGCACCCAAGGGGCTTGAACTTTCTAGCTCTCCCTGTAGATTTGTTGGTGACGTAGTGTCCCCATGAGTGACAGAACACTGAGCCAATCACAGTGCCACTACAGAACATTACCAACCCCTACGCTCTGTATCTTCCACTGGCTCTCCCACCACCACAGAAAGGAAAGAAAAACTAGTCAGTTGTAAAACTCAAGAAAGCAAAAATGAGACCATGTTTGTATGCGGCTTTATTAACTCAATTATTATTTTTATTTTTTACATTGTTTGCAAACTGATATTTAACACGTATTAATGCCAAAATAACAGGCAAAACAGGCAACACACAAAATATATATATGACATTAGTCCTCTGATTACAGTAAAGAGGAAGACAATATCACTCAAGCGGTTATCAAATGTTTCATGCCAAAATAACTGCATAAAATCAAATCAAAATTGTATTTGTCACATGTGACGAATACAACGGGTGTAGACTTTTCCGTGAAATGCTTGCTTATGAGCCATTCCCAATGATGCAGAGTTTTAAAATAATAATACAAATAAAATAGTAACAGAATAGGAATACAATAAAATACACAAGAATGGAGCTGTATACTGTACAGGGTGTGATTATCCAACCATTTGGATCAGTTTGGGTCTGTTCTCGACAGAGTACACTTTCCAGAAAGGTACATTAGAAGGCTACTCATAGCGTTATTTGATCACACCATCGCACCTGCTCTCTCTCTCTCTCCTCCGAGCCAGGGGCGTATTCATTAAAGAAACCGTTTACCATTTATAACCAAACAGAAGCAAACAGAATGAGTGTACAACGGGTTGTTGTAGGCCTAGTCTATCTTTTCCTGGGACTCCAAGAGCTAAAGAGGAATTATTAGCAATAATATTGCAGTGAATAGGCCTAGCCTATAGGCCTACCCAATGAATTTACAATTGTTGTGATAAACCACCATTTTTTTGTGCTTTCAAGACAACTGGGAAACCGAAAAAAAAGGAAGGGAAAAAAACTTGGTCAAATCATGACGTCAGTGATCTTCAGGTCGGAAAGTCGGAGCTTAAAAAGATGTCAGAGTTTCCGACTTTGAATTCAGAGATGAAAGTTCCGTTTCTCCCAGTCGGAGTTCGTTTGTTTCCCGAGTTCTTAGTTGTCTTGAAGTCACTGAAGTCGGAAGTCGGAGATTTCAGTGTCTCAAGTTGTTATGAATGCAGCATTTATGTTACGCTCTAGCTTCCTACTTCATCACTACAAGCGTTACTTTATTCGCCAGATACTCTACACGCCCACGTTCTGGAAAGGCCAAGCACAAAGAGGGACTGATCGAACTGCCAATGGAAAGGCAAAAGCGAAATGCCCACCCAGCCGGACTCAGCTAGGAGAATGAGGGAGAATGAGAGAGAGAGAGAGAGCAGGGTTGTACACCAAATTGACATATAGTCTAATTCAATACGTAAATTCCAAAATGCTGACAAATGCTGAAATGTAATCGTTAACAGATTACATGACCCTCCCCTGGATTAAATAAAAAAATACTCAACCTTCCCGCTGAGTGAAATTGAAAAAGCATAAAGCCCTATTACCACCACACCGGCGGTCACGAGTCATGAAGTCAGTCAAATTCCACATGACCGTTTAGACACAGTAATTAGGCTTCTCCAAGCTCTGATGCTGCTGATGGTCATTAGTAGCCTACCAAACTTGCTAACTGCCTGGTACTCAGCACTCTATTGTCCCTCTAATCACTCTGACATCAATGCAAATGTAATCGAAAATCTAATCAAACACTTCATGAGCGCCCATGAGCTCATGTTGCGCAACATTTCTATAGGCTATGCAATTGCGCGAGAAAACAGAGTGATGGCCTCTATTAAAAAGAGGAGGATCCCATCAGCTTTCTATAGGCTAGACCTAATATATTTATTTCTCAACTTTCCTAATATTAAGCACATTGCTTCTCTTTACAACAGGAGTATAGCCTACCTGGCTGGCATGAAAATGAACCACAGGGAAAAGCGTCCTCCATTCGCTATTTAAGTGCATAGATTACATGTATTTTTTCCCGCTGCCCCTGTTTCTATACAGGTGCATGATAATGGTCCATTCTAAATGGAAACAAATATCACACATATATTATTTAGTATATTTAAAGACAAGATTAAATGAAGAATAGTCTGATGGGTGACAATATTAGCCTATCACTTGTGAATGATATATTATCACTTGTGAATGATGCCCAGCACAAGAATCAAAGCCTTTTTTTCTTCAAATGAAGCACATTAATCAGCTTTACAAGGGGTGTAAAGCCTAACTGGCATATATAAGCAGCGCATGAGGTTCATATTTGGGGAAGATAATTTTCACCATAAAAATGCACCTTTATAATAAAAGCATGACATGTATAAATGGATTTGCGGTCACTTTTGATAGTGGTGTTTTCCACTAATGGAACATTCGCGTTTATAGCCTACTGCCATGTGCGCATTGCTGCGCTTATAATGTGAAGAAATAGCCTAATGGTTGATCAACATTTTAAGCTAAACGTTCTGATCTGTTGCAAAGGTTTTTTGATGCTAGTGGTTGTATTAATTTGGGATCTATCGCATTCCACAACCGTCCCAGACTATGTTTGGAATATTTATTTCTAGCTCAGAATAGAATAGGTCGACTTTTGTACTATTGGGGATAGTAGATTGACATAGGCTAGTGCTTTTGCTGTTCGTTAGACCTATTCATCTTGTTGGATGACGGAAAGTAAATGTGGACAGTTCATCCAATATCTTCAATATGCACCCCGGAATTGGATAAGGACGCGCACAGTTGCGTCCCGGTGTGTCTGTCTTCACTTGTATGTAGCCTTTGTGAAGGCGCAGCACACTCAGGGAGAAGGGCACAACGCAGCACTCCGGGCCGCAAAAGGCATGGATTTTTTACGGTGCATTATGGCCACAAAGGGGATTCCGCTGTGAAATTCGAGGCATTATCAAGTGCTTGTCAAATTGTGAATGAGAGTCTATTGGAGTGTGTACAGCCTGTGCAAGAAACTAAGCAGAGCTCATGCCTTTCAAGTGACTTTTTTCAAATCATCATTAGTCTCATCATGCTGCATGTGGGCACTCCCTCAAATCGTTTAGAGAAAATATGTATTATTTATTCAGCTTTGTTCAATTGTATTCTTCATACTATGAAATAATATAAAATAATTCCACGGAATTCTACGCAAATCTTGTCTGCTAAATGAACTAGTGTAGCCCACAGCCATATGGCATACCAGATCAGGACCTAACATAAGGACAACTCAGAGTATGCTATTCTGTTCTTCTGAAATGGACTACATTTTCTACATGTCATGTTTCTTTAGACCTGTCTAAAATAAATAATGGATTTATTGTGAAGTTGTAGGCTATATTACATGGATTTATTAGACTTTTTAAAATGGCGTGTAGGCTACATGTGGAAGCCAGGAGATGCTAAATACAGTTGAAGTCGGCAGAACTTAAAAAACGTGTTCGAGCAAAGAGGCCTACAAACCTGACTCAATTATACCAGCTCTGTCTCGAGGAATGTGCCAAAATTCACCCAACTTATTGTGGGAAGCTTTTGGAAGGCTACCCGAAATGTTTGACACAAGTTAAACGATTTAAAGTCAATGCTAACAAATACTAATTGAGTGTATGTAAACATCTGACCCACTGGGAATGTGATGAAATAAATAAAAGCTGAAAGAAATCATTCTATGTACTATTATTCTGACATTTCACATTCTTAAAATAAAGTGGTTATCCTAACTGACCTAAGACAGGGAATTTTTACTAGGATGAAATGTCAGGAATTGTGAAAAACTGAGTTTAAATGTATTTGGCTAAGGTGTATGTAAACTTCCGACTTCAACTGTATGTTTATGTTAATTAACGGTAAATTACTGTGAGACTGACAGTTATTTGCTTGACAATCATCGGCTGATGAAATTTCGTGACCGCCACAGCCCTACGCCCCCCATTTTCCTCCAGGTAATAATAATAATAATAATTGCTGAAATTTCGACCAGTCCCTTAGTGAATGAAATAGCTACAGGGCTCAGGTTAGTGAATAAAATAGCTACAGGGTTCAGGCTAGTTAATGTAATAGCTACAGGGTTGAGGTTAGTTAATGAAATAGCTACAGGGTAAAAGTTAGTTAATGAAATAGCTCCAGTGTTGAGGTTAGAGAATGAAATAGCTACAGGGTGAGTGATAGCTCTGTTTTGCCAACATACTCAGTTGTATTGTTTAGATACCTGCTGACTGCTGACAGCAAGTCAGGTCAACCCACTAAATGGGAAAACAAACCTCTCCTCTCCTCTTCTCTCCTCTCCTCTCCTCTCCTCTCATCTCATCTCCCCCCTCGTCTCTCCTCTCCCATCCTCTCCTCTCCTCTACTCTCCTCTCCTCTCATATCCCCCTCTCCTCTCCTCTCCTCTCCTCTCCTCTCCTCTCCTCTCCTCTCCTCTCCTCTCCTCTCCTCTCCTCTCCTCTCCTCTCCTCTCCTCTCCTCTCCTCTCCTCTCCTCTCCTCTCCTCTCCTCTCCTCTCCTCTCCTCTCCTCTCCTCTCCTCTCCTCTCCTCTCTAGGTGTTTAACTGTACAGTGCAAAATGACCTCCTGTTGAAGTACTACCTGACACCTGCCTACGCCCTGGAGTTTGCCCTGGGTTTCCCCAGCAACCTGCTGGTGGTCCTGGGCTATGTGTTCTGCCTGCCAGAGTGGAAGAGCACCAATGTTTACCTGTTCAACCTGGCTGTCTCTGACCTAATCTTTCTGTGCACGCTGCCACGTCTCTCCTACCTGTACGCCAACTCCCAATCAGAAGACTGCAACTTCGGCTGCATCATCAACCGCTACATCCTCCACACCAACCTCTACTCCTCCATCCTTTTCATGGTGTGGGTCAGCATGGACCGCTTCCTGCTCATACGACACCCATCACGACATCACTTCCTGTTGACCCAGAGGGCAGCCCTCTGCTTGTCTATCGTGACCTGGGTGGCAGTTAACATCCAGGTGGCCCCCCTTATCTTCTTCATGGTCCAGGACATGCAGAAAGAGAACTTGACCTTATGTCAGGACTTTGGCAGCCTGGGGGATGTGGAGAACATGCTGGGATACAGTCTGGGCCTGACAGTGACTGGATACCTGCTGCCTCTGCTGGGGCTTGGCCTCTTCTCCTACCACATCAGCTGGCTCCTCCGTGCCCACAAGGAAGTGATACAGGGCAGGGGGACATCGTTCCGCCGGCCCGTACGGGTTGTCACTGCTGTAGCGGCCATGTTTCTGGTACTGTACCTACCTTATCATGTGATGAGGAATGTGAGGATAGCGTCACGGCATCCCTGGGCAGGGATGCATAGGTGCTCCATGGTGTATATAGAGAGTGCATACATCCTGAGCAGGCCAGTGGCGTTCCTTCATAGTGCTATTAACCCTGTGTTCTACTTCTTCATGGGAGACAAGTTCAGAGAGCTCCTATTGGCCAAGATCAGAGGCTTGGTGAGAAGGATAGAACAGATGAGGGGGTCTGCAATGTAAGATCCTGTTGGACACACACACACATGTACACACACACACACAAACACACACATGCACACACACACATGCACACACACACACACATATACACACAAACAAACTCACACACAAACACACTCACACACACACAAACACACACATACACACACACACACAAACACACACAAATGCTAAAACAAAAGGAAAATGGAGAGAAGCACCAAAATAGGAATTGCAGAAATATGATGTCAGACTGACAGGGGATATGATGTCAGACTGACAGGGGATATGATGTTAGACTGACAGGGGATATGATGTCAGACTGACAGGGGATATGATGTTAGACTGACAGGGGATATGATGTCAGACTGACAGGGGATATGATGTCAGACTGACAGGGGATATGATGTCAGACTGACAGGGGATATGATGTCAGACTGACAGGGGATATGATGTTAGACTGACAGGGGATATGATGTTAGACTGACAGGGGATATGATGTCAGACTGACAGGGGATATGATGTCAGACTGACAGGGGATATGATGTTAGACTGACAGGGGATATGATGTCAGACTGACAGGGGATATGATGTCAGACTGACAGGGGATATGATGTCAGACTGACAGGGGATATGATGTTAGACTGACAGGGGATATGATGTCAGACTGACAGGGGTCAGATCAGATCTAGCAGAGAGTCACACTCTGACCACTGACCTTACTGCTGCTAGAGATAGGTTGGGACTTTACACTATCAGGCAGTGGTGGAAAAAGTACCTAACTGTCATAGATACCTTAATAGAAAATGACTCAAGTAAAAGTGAAAGTCACCCAGTAAAATACTACTTGAGTAAAAGTCTAAAAGTATTTGGTTTTAAATATACTTAAGTATCAAAAGTTAATGCAATTGCTAAAATATACTTAAGTATTAAAAGGAAAAGTACAAGTATATATCATTTTAAATTCCTTATATTAAGCAAACCAGACGACATGGTTTATTTTTATTTTGTTTTATTTTTACGGATAGCCAGGGGCACACTCCAACATTCAGACATAATTTACAAACAAATAATGTGTGTTTAGTGAGTCCGCCAGATCAGAGGCATTAGAGATGACCAGAGATGTTCTCTTGATAAGTGTGTGAATTGGTCAATTTTCCTGTCTTGCTAAGCATTCTCAATGTAACAAGTACTTTTGGGTGTCAGGGAAAATGTAGGAGTAAAAAGTACATAATTGTCTTTAGTAATGTAGTGAAGTAAAAGCAAAAGTTGTCAAAAATATTAATAGTAAAGTAAAGTACAGATACCCAAAAAAACTACTTAAGTAGTACTTTAAAGTATTTTTACTTAAGTATTTTACACCACTGCTATCAGGCAGAGCAGAGACAGACAGATTGATAGACAGACAGACAGGCAGACAGACTGATAGATAGACAGATAGACATCTCAGATATTATTTTCAGTCCTCTTAAGAATGTTTCAATGTCAATACAATCAAATAGGAGGGTAACAGTATCAAACTCCTGACAGCCTAGTCTTGAGGCAAGCACAATAACCCAGATCCAATGAAGACAGGGAACACAGGGAAGACAGGAAAGAAATGGAACACAGGGAACACAGGAAAGACAGGGAAGACATGAAACACAGGGAACACATGGAACACAGGGAACACATGGAACACAGGGAACACATGGAACACAGGGAACACATGGAACACAGGGAACACAGGGAACACGTGGAAGACAGGGAAGATAGGAAAGCCAGGGAAGATAGGGAAGATATGGAACACAGGGAACACAGGGAACACAGGGAAGACAGGAAAGACAGGAAAGACAGGAAAGACAGGGAACACAGGAAAGACAGGAAAGACAGGGAAGACAGGGAACACAGGGAAGACAGGGAAGATAGGAAAGACATGGAACACATGGAACACAGGGAACACAGGGAAGACAGAGAAGACATGGAACACAGGGAACACAGGGAAGATAGGAAAGACAGGGAAGACAGGGAAGACAGGAAAGACAGGGAAGACATGGAACACAGGGAAGACAGAAAAGACAAGGAAAAGAGGGAAGACAGAAAAGACAGGGAAGACATGGAACACAGGGAAGACACGGAACACAGGGAACACAGGGAAGACAGGGAAGACATGGAACACAGGGAAGACAGGGAAGACAGGAAAGACAGGGAACACAGGGAAGTCAGGGAAGACATGGAACACAGGGAACACAGGGAAGACAGGAAAGACAGGGAAGACATGGAACACAGGGAAGACAGGGAAGACAGGGAAGACAGGGAAGACAGGGAAGACAGGGAACAGAGGGAACACAGGGAAGACAGGAAAGACATGGAACACAGGGAACACAGGGAAGACAGTAAAGACAGGGAACACATGGAAGACAGGGAAGACAGAGAACACAGGGAAGACAGTAAACACAGGGAAGACAGGGAACACAGGGAACACAGAGAAGACAGGGACACAGGGAAGACAGGAAAGACAGGGAAGACAGGGAAGACATTGAACACAGAGTAGACAGGAAAGACAGCGAAGACAGGGAAGACAGGGAACACAGGGAACTCAGGGAAGACAGGAAAGACAGGGAAGACAGTGAAGAAAGGAGTAGGCTACATTTTGGTTAGTAGCATTCTGAGTGTTGATGTCTTTGAGCCCAAACTGAAGACTGATTGGCTTATTTAAGACTGATAGGCTTGTCTCGCTCTCTCTCTCTCTCTCTCTCTCTCTCTCTCTCTCTCTCTCTCTCTCTCTCTCTCTCTCTCTCTCTCTCTCTCTCTCTCTCTCTCTCTCTCTCTCTCTCTCTCTCTCTCCTCTCTCTCTCTCTCTCTCCTTCTCAATCTCTCAATTCAATTACATTTACATTTAAGGGCTTTATTGGCATGGGAAACATATGTTTACATTGCCAAAGCAGGTGAAATAGATAATAAACAAAGTGAAATAAGCAATAAAAAGTATAAAGACATTTCAAATGTCATATGTCTATACACAGTGCTGTAACAATGTGCAAATAGTTAAAGTAAACAAAGGGAAAATAAATCAACATAAATATTGGTTGTATTTACAATGGTGTTTGTTCTTCACTGGTTGCCCTTTTCTTATGGCAACAGGTCACAAATATTGCTGCTGTGATGACACACTATGGCATTTCACCCAATAGATATGAGAGTCTATCCAAATTTGATTTGTTTTCGAATTATTTGTGGTTCTGTTTAATCTGAGGGAAATATGTGTCTCTAATATGGTCATACATTTGGCAGGAAGTTATGAAGTGCAACTCAGTTTCCACCTCATTTTGTGGGTAGTGTGCACATATCCTGTCTTTTCTTGAGAACCAGGTCTGCCTACAGCTACCTTTCTCAATAGCAAGGCTATGCTCACTGAGTCTGTACATAGTCAAAGCTTTCCTTAATTTTGGGTCAGTCACAGTGGTCAGGTATTCTGCCACTGTGTACTCTCTGTTTAGAGACAAATAGCATTCTAGTTTGCTCAGTTTTTTTGTAAATTCTTTCCAATGTGTCAAGTAAATATATTTTTGTTTTCTCATGATTTGGTTAGGTCTAATTGTGTTGCTGTCCTGGGGCTCTGTGGGGTCTGTTTGTGTTTGTGAACAGAGCCCTAGGACCAGCTTGCTTAGGGTACTCTTCTCCAGGTTCATCTCTTTGTAGGTGATGGCTTTGTTGTGGAATGTTTGGGAATCGCTTCCTTTTAGGTGGTTGTAGAATTGAACAGCTTTTTTCTGGATTTTGATAATTAGCGGGTATCGACCTAATTCAGCTCTGCATGCATTATTTTGTGTTTTATGTTGTACACAGAGGATATTTTGCATGCAGAGTCTCAATTTGGTGTTTCTCCCATTTTGTGAATTCTTGTTTGGTGAGCGGACCCAAGACCTCACAACCATAAAGAGTAATTGGTTCTATAACTGATTCCTCTCTCTCTCTCTCTCTCTCTCTCTCTCTCTCTCTCTCTCTCTCTCTCTCTCTCTCTCTCTCTCTCTCTCTCTCTCTCTCTCTCTCTCTCTCTCTCTCTCTCTCTCTCTCTCTCTCTCGCTCTCTCTCTCTCTCTTTCTCTCTCTGCCTTTGTCTCAATCTCATTAACCTGTAATGTAAACAATGTGACAAAACAATCTTGTCTCCATGATGTCAACTACTTTATGGAATTGTGTTAGACGTGATGTTCCTCTCTTTTACTGATAGGATCGAAAGAAAGGCAGCACTGCTCTCGGGGCAGCTTTCTCCTTTCAAATTTTACCTTAACGTTAGGCTACACATCATGAAATATATTGACGCAAAGATTTGACAGTAGCCAAATAGTAAAATAAAAGTCAATTGAATTAACATTAAATTGATTTCAATGTCATTGAAATATATAATAATATATAGGCCTATAGTCTATACTGTAGGTAGGCTATTTATAATATATAGGCCTATATTCTATACTGTAGGTAGGCTATTTATAATATATAGGCCTATAGTCTATACTGTAGGTAGGCTATTATAATTATAGAACTATATTATATACTGTAGGTAGGCTATTTATAATATATAGACCTATAGTCTATACTGTAGGTAGGCTATTTATAATATATAGGCCTATAGTCTATACTGTAGGTAGGCTATTATAATTATAGAACTATATTATATACTGTAGGTAGGCTATTTATAATATATAGACCTATAGTCTATACTGTAGGTAGGCTATTATAATATATAGACCTATAGTCTATACTGTAGGTAGGCTATTATAATATATAGACCTATAGTCTATAGTGTAGGTAGGCTATTATAATATATAGACCTATAGTCTATAGTGTAGGTAGGCTATTTATCTTTTAATGCAGTCACCTTGGTTTTCATTTGAAGCATATTTTTATCCTTCGCAAAGACTTTGACAACTTTGTATTTGTAGTGAACTTGGTTGCAGTCACAGCGAGACTGTGTTTAGCGGAGATCTCCTGTGTATACAGTGACACGGGAGGGCAAACAAAGCATCTAACGCTGTTCTACAAGTGGTCTGAGGCAGGCGTTAGATTAACAAGCGTTTTCAAGCTGCAACGTTAATAATGATGGTTTTAGGAAACAGCTCGGCGATTTAACAATGCTCCTACGAATGTTCTAACGATTGTTGTGACAAGGACCCAGGAGGAGGTCGTGATTTACAATTACACATTAACATGGGAATCAGGGTCACCCTTACTGCCATTGAGTGGGTTACAAGAGCTGGAATGTGCTTCATTACATGACAGGGTCATAAAGTCCACCAGGAACCATAACTCATCTGTTCACCACCTTTCTTTACCACCCTAAGTATCCCTGGAAAGGGCAAGAGACAAAAAACTGAGTCAAAAGGAAAAAATTTTTGGGTGAACAAAGAGTAAAAAGGGTACCAGAACATAATAAACATGTTTCTTATCAATATATTATACAGAAAAACTTACGTTTTGATATGATCCTAATATACATTGTGATATTTATTTCCTCCGCTTTCCTACGTTATTGAAAATATAATATGCATTTCACGATAACATAAAATGTATGTATCTTATTCAAGACGTGTTTAGGATCTATGGATTGCTTATTTCCTTTTAAAGATTGTGAAATTGTTCTCTGTACAGAAAAAAAAAAACATTCTGGGGAAAATGTATGAGGAAATCTCAGGTTTATCTCATATGAACATTAAATGTGTTGAGTTCTCTGAACCAATGAGGCGTTCCCAATGTCACACTGTCCGGCCATTAGTGCCCGCCTTTTGTTAGTCTCCCTATAAATCGGAGGACTTACTAAACAGATAATAGAATCTGAGAAACCTTAGGAGATCAAGTTCCTCAAGTCGAGGCCACGCCTACACCACGATCCCATCTCCCTGGAAACTGAGTTGAAAACTCAGCCAAAAGACAGATGGGAATTGAATCGACATGAGAGAGGAGAGCCGGCATAACAAAGAATTGTCAATCTTGGACTGAAACAGAACTTTAGGAAATGGCCTCTGAACTCAGAGGCACGTCTTCCTCACGGAGAAACAGAAGAACGAATGGCCCACAAGAGTGGGGTCTAGGACACCTTTATGCCGTATGCTGCAACACAAAGCTGACTGCACCAAGAGACGGTATTGACGCGGGTCGAGGAGTGAGACAATGAAAGAGAGAGAGAAAGAGATTTCCCCAAAATTATCATTCAGTACAAAGAATTTGAAACTATAAAAAATGAAGAAAACATCCAATATTTATTGGGTGAAAGCCAAAACGTGCAGTTTTGGCAGCCAAATATGTGTCCTCCTGCCACAACCTGAGGGACAGCCAGTGAAAAGTGTAATGTAATGTCAATAATATTTCCTGTTTTGTTTTGGCTTTCATAGCATGTAATGTGTCTTCTCAGTCATGTTGAGACTGGTCGACTACTATTGCTTTAATGTATTGTTATTCTCATTAATATTGTTGTTGTAGTTGCTGTTAATGGTAATCCCATTTCCACTACTACTATTATTATTGCTGTTGGTCCCACCATTTTTATTATATGTATACTTTGACAATGTAAGTAGTTTAACTTGCCATGTCAATAAAGTCTATTGAATTGAATTGAACTGAATTGAGAGAGAGAGAGAGAGAGAGAGAGAGAGAGAGAGAGAGAGAGAGAGAGAGAGAGAGAGAGAGAGAGAGAGAGAGAGAGAGAGAGAGAGAGAGAGAGAGAGAGAGACAGAGAGACAGAGAGACAGAGAGAGAGAGCGAGAGAGGACCTGACCATTGACTTAGTAAATATTTGACATCATTATCTGTTTCCTTCTTGACTATTCAGCAAAATGATAACGTTAATAGTGCAATGATCTGTTTGTGTGAGTGTGTCTGATCTCCAAACGTATTCAACACAGACTCACACAAACACACACACTCACACACGCAAACTCACACACACAAACTCACACAAACACACACACTCACACACACACACACACTCACTCACACACACTCACACACACACACTCACACAGACACACACACTCACACAAACACACACACTTACACACAAACTCATACAAACACACACACACTCATACAAACACACACACTCTCACACACACACTCACACAAACACACACACTCACACACGCAAAATCACACACACAAACTCACACAAACACACACACTTACACACAGCATTCCTGCTTGGCTTCAGGCCTTTCCAGGCTATTTCCCCATCATAGAAAATGCAGTTAGCCTAAATGACTGTTGCAGTGAAACACATCACTCACTGGGACGGGTGACTCAATTTTGTTAATACTTTTCACAGTGTAGCTGGCAAGCAATGCTCGTAGCGCTTTCCTGCAGTCGAAAGACAAAAGCGCCCTCTAGTGGCCTCATGAGTGAAATGTTAATACTTTTTTCAGAGTTTCATAATTAATAAAATAAAATAAAATGTTTCTATGTCAACCAGTTTTGTTATATTTCAGTCTTCTGTGATGTATATAAAGTGTAATATTGGGATGCAAACTAAAAATGTAATACAATTAAACTATATCTGACATGGTACAGGTGTCTTCTTTTTTTAAGCCCATAACCATGTGTGTGAGGCGTATACTTTTGTTTCAAAGTATATCTGTTTGATACTACCATTTTGTGTGACCCTGATTTAGCCCACTGCAGTAAAAGGTTAACAAACAACGAGCAAGCAAACAAGGTGTAGAAGATTAAGAAACAGACGTTCTGTAGGGTCATCTTTGGTATCGCCATAGTCCAGTATTGGATTGATTTGAATTCATGCTATAGTTAATCGTATACTTCAAATCAATTCTAGATGCATGATGAAATTCCACCCCTCCAGGTTTTATCCTTCACTACCTGGCCCATCTATATGCATCATGATGTTCTCTGAATGCATACTGACCCCATGACACATTCACTCTATAGTTAATTCATGCTTATACATTATTTTATTTTTCATACTGGCCCCCCCGTGGGAATCAAACCCACAACCCTGGCGTTGCAAACACCATGCTCTACCAACTGAGCTACATCCCTGCCGGCCATTCCCTCCCCTACCCTGGACGACGCTGGGCCAATTGTGCGCCGCCCCATGGGTCTCCCGGTCACGGCCGGCCATGACAGAGCCTAGATTCGAACCAGGATCTCTTGTGGCACAGCTAGCACTGCGACGCAGTGCCTTAGACCACTGCGCCACTCGGGAGTACAAACCTCTCCGCAGGGACCCCTGGGATGGAGTTCATGTCCCAGTGGTTTTCAAACCTCTCCTCAGGGACCCCTGGGATGGAGTTCATGTCCCAGTGGTTTTCAAACCTCTCCTCAGGGACCCCTGGGATGGAGTTCATGTCCCAGTGGTTTTCAAACCTCTCCTCAGGGACCCCTGGGATGGAGTTCATGTCCCAGTGGTTTTCAAACCTCTCCTCAGGGACCCCTGGGATGGAGTTCATGTCCCAGTGGTTTTCAAACCTCTCCTCAGGGACCCCTGGGATGGAGTTCATGTCCCAGTGGTTTTCAAACCTCTCCTCAGGGACCCCTGGGATGGAGTTAATGTCCCAGTGGTTTTCAAACCTCTCCTCAGGGACCCCTGGGATGGAGTTCATGTCCCAGTGGTTTTCAAACCTCTCCTCAGGGACCCCTGGGATGGAGTTCATGTCCCAGTGGTTTTCAAACCTCTCCTCAGGGACCCCTGGCCATTCCATGTATTTGAACTCTAGCTCTCAGCGGACCATCCACCGTCTTCTTGGTCAACCCCTCCTCAGGGTTGGGAAAAAATTGACTTACTTTGACTGTGAAATGTGGTTGTCACAGGAGGCCGCTGAGGGGAGGACGGCTCATAATAATGTCTGGAATGGAGTCAATGGAATGGAGTGAATGGAACGGTATCAAACCCATGGAAAACGTGTTTGATGTGTTCGATACTATTCCGTTCCAGCCATTACTATGAGCCTGTCCTCCCCCAATTAAGGTGCCAACGGCCGCCTGTAGTGGTTGTCTTACCTAGCTATCTTAAAAGAGAAGATAGCTTCTTTTACAACCAAATCTCTATTCACTTCCTCTTCCTCATTGTGCAGTACGGGGGGTTCTGAAAAAACATGAACAAATGCTCCTGATACGTCCTTTTAGAAACGGAAAGGCTCTTAGTATAGTGATGCAGACCTTAAGTTGTACACATGAAATTGTGTCATTTCGAACTTTATCGCCAATATTAGATTGGGTCCTCATTTTAAAGTTGCGTCATACTTCAGCACAGTTTGCGGGGTGCTGTGGAATGTTATGGCATCTTGGAGTGCATGACTTCATAGGATTTTACTGTCAGCCATTGTTGCCGTTAATGCTAATATGACCACCAGAGGGCGTCATTGAGGGCGTCTTTATGAACCTTGTTGGCGCTTGCTTCCTTTTCCAAATAATCCTACAACGGTCCATGCAGGCCAGACGTTTTTATTTCCTACACCGTATCCGAAAGAGCATATTCCAAGGTTTTTAATTAACCTACTTTTGAACACAAAATGTTTTACAGATGGTCTCTCTTTCAAAATATGTATTCTTAGAATAACCACAGCCTACTAATGACAATCAGCAAATACCAATTTGGGGAAAATATCCTTTCTATTGTATTCTGTTAAATTCCATCATATTCATATTGTAAAGGACTGGTTAGTAAGCAGGTGAGGTTTGCTAAATGAACAGGTTCATTTCATTGACATGGCGTAGCCATAGCTTCAGCTACTATAGCACATGGTGCTTTGAGGATGAAATGCTCAGAAAGTGTTTGTCTTTTATGCTATTTATCTCAATGTAGGCCTACTGCTAGAGTGTAAAATACACAGATTTAGGAAAAGTCAGAGACAGGTGGGTTCAAGGTTTTTATTGAAATGAAGTTATTGAAATGACGTGGAGCTGTAGGCCTAAGTGTCCTGTTTACTGTAGCTGTTTTAGCTTAACTTACTTATTGGCATAAAGGCCTACTTCAATATACAGTATATAAATCATTCATTAAATTTGTGCACGTCATCCCACAGCATCCCATGTCTTTAAATACAGTCTAGCATTTTAGTTATAAAACAAAATAACAAAGGGAGCCTTGATTAATTAAACCATGAATAAACCGCAACGTCAGCTAAAGCTATTGAATTCACGAATGCTTTTGACAGTTTTTAATATTGGCTGTACTAGAGACTTAAAAAATTTGTTTTTGTTAGAACAGACTTTATGGGATTGATTATTTTTTGTTTGTAAATTGTTATTGTGTTTGTTGTGCTGTTTATACTGTTAGAAATTGAGCTTAATTAAATTGATTAATATTATGGTGTTTCTATTCCAAGAAAAATGAAAATGCATTTTACAGTAGCCTATGTAGGTACAACGTGACCGGTCGGGAGTAGGTCTAGGTACAACGTGACCGGTCGGGAGTAGGGCTAGGTACAACGTGACCGGTCGGGAGTAGGTCTAGGTACAACGTGACCGGTCGGGAGTAGGTCTAGGTACAACGTGACCGGTCGGGAGTAGGTCTAGGTACAACGTGACCGGTCGGGAGGTAGGTCTAGGTACAACGTGACCGGTCGGGAGGTAGGTCTAGGTACAACGTGACCGGTCGGGAGGTAGGTCTAGGTACAACGTGACCGGTCGGGAGTAGGTCTAGGTACAACGTGACCGGTCGGGAGTAGGTCTGGGTACAACGTGACCGGTCGGGAGTAGGTCTAGGTACAACGTGACCGGTCGGGAGTAGGGCTAGGTATAACGTGACCGGTCGGGAGTAGGTCTAGGTACAACGTGACCGGTCGGGAGTAGGTCTGCGTACAACGTGACCGGTCGGGAGTAGGTCTAGGTACAACGTGACCGGTCGGGAGTAGGGCTAGGTACAACGTGACCGGTCGGGAGTAGGTCTAGGTACAACGTGACCGGTCGGGAGTAGGGCTAGGTATAACGTGACCGGTCGGGAGTAGGTCTAGGTACAACGTGACCGGTCGGGAGTAGGTCTGGGTACAACGTGACCGGTCGGGAGTAGGTCTAGGTACAACGTGACCGGTCGGGAGTAGGTCTGGGTACAACGTGACCGGTCGGGAGTAGGTCTAGGTACAACGTGACCGGTCGGGAGTAGGTCTGGGTACAACGTGACCGGTCGGGAGTAGGGCTAGGTACAACGTGACCGGTCGGGAGGTAGGTCTAGGTACAACGTGACCGGTCGGGAGTAGGTCTAGGTACAACGTGACCGGTCGGGAGTAGGGCTAGGTACAACGTGACCGGTCGGGAGTAGGGCTAGGTACAACGTGACCGGTCGGGAGGTAGGTCTAGGTACAACGTGACCGGTCGGGAGTAGGTCTAGGTACAACGTGACCGGTCGGGAGTAGGGCTAGGTACAACGTGACCGGTCGGGAGTAGGGCTAGGTACAACGTGACCGGTCGGGAGTAGGGCTAGGTACAACGTGACCGGTCGGGAGTAGGGCTAGGTACAACGTGACCGGTCGGGAGTAGGGCTAGGCTACTAAGAGACTGCGAGTGAAGAGCAAAATAATCCTACATTTTCCACACCCTGATTGTAGGCTAACCAATATCCAAATGGAGATTCAGTGAAAATAAAAATCTGATTGATTTATCAAGACCGGTCCCAATGCTTGTCTCAAAGCAGCACGAAAACGGTGCCGAAATAGTTGACCACGCGAAGAAGAAGAGGCTATTGCTTCAAATCAATTGGATGATTTTGGGTGTTTCAGTAAACAACACTATTCTTCTTCATCCTCATCATTCAGTTCATTCAAATTCAGTTGTAAGATTTTGTAACACTGCCGTTCAACAACTCCAAATCTCTTTTGCATGTGCTCCAAAGGGATATCTTGAAATAACATGATATAGTTTGATTAAATAATCGAAAGGAAGAATGTGAATATTCTATTAGCCTAGTGGATATACAGTGCATTAGGAAAGTATTCAGACCACTTGAATTTTTCCAGTTTGTTACGTTACAGCCTTATTCTAAAATTGATTAAATCATTTTTTCCCCTCATCAGTCTACACACAATACCCCATAATGACAAAGCTAAAACAGGTTTTTAGCAATTTTAGCAATTTTGTTAAAATAAAAAAACAGAAATACCTTATTGAGCTCAGGTGCATCCTGTTTCCATTCGTCATCCTTGAGCTGTTTCTACAACTTGATTGGAGTCCACCTGTAGTAAATTCAATTGATTAGACATGATTTGGAAAGGCACACACCTGTCTATATAAGGTCCCACAGTTGACAGTGAATGTCAGAGCAAAAACCAAGCCATGAAGTCAAAGGGAATTGTCCATAGAGCTCCGAGACAGGATTGTGTCAAGGCACAGCTCTGGGGAAGGGTACCAAGAAATGTCTGCATCATTTTTAAATGGAAGAAGTATGGAACTACCAAGACTCTTCCCAGAGCTGGCACACGGCCAAACTGAGCAATCGGGGGAGAAGGACCTTGGTCAGGGAGGTGACCAAGAACCCGATGGTCACTCTGACAGAGCTCTAGAGTTCCTCTGTGGAGATGGGCGGCAGGTAGCTTAGTGGTTAAGAGCGTTGTGCCAGTAACCAAAAGGTTCCTGGTTCTAATCCCTGAGCCGACTAGGTGAAAAATCTGTCGATGTGCCCTTGAGCAAGGCACTTAACCCTAATTGCTCCTGTAAGTCGCTCTGGATAAGAGTGTCTGCTAAATGACTAAAATGTAAATGGGAGAACCTTCCAGAAGGACAACCGTCTCTGCTGCACTCCACCAATAAGACCTTTATGATAGAGTGGCCAGACGGAAGCCACTCCTCAGTAAAAGGCACATGACAGCCCGCTTGGAGTTTGCCAAAAGGCACCTAAAGATCACTCAGACCATGAGAAACAAGATTATCTGGTCTGATGAAACAAGATTGAACTCTTTGGCCTGAATGCCAAGCGTCACATTTGGAGGAAACCTGGCACCATCCCTACGGTGAAGCATGGTGGTGGCAGCATCATGTTGTGGGGATGTTTTCAGCTGCTCTAAACCTCTAAACCCCTAATCACATAAACAAGACAAAGTAAGAGTGGCTTCGGGACAAGTCTCTGAATGTCCTTGAATGGCCCAGCCAGAGCCGGGACTTGAACCTGATCGAACATCTCTGGAGAGACCTGAAAATAGCTGTGCAGCGACGCTCCCCATCCAAGGATGGGAGAAACTCCCAAAATAAAGGTGTGCCAAGCTAGTAGCGTCAATCAATGAAGAATCAAGGCTGTAATCGCTGCCAAAGGTGCTTCAACAAAGTATTGTGTAAAGGGTCTGAATACTTATGTAAATGTGATATTTACGTTTTTTTTTAATATACATTTACAGTGCTAGCTTGTTCGGGCAGGCTTCGGCGTTCGTCGTCACCGGCCTACTAGCCACTGCCGCTCCATATCTCATCATTCTTGTCTTGTCAATTACACACACCTGGTTCATATTACCCTCATTAGTACATGTATAAGTGTTCCCTCTGCCCCCTTGTCCTTGTGGGTGATTGTTTCGTGTGAGAAGAGTGTAGCTCGGTGGAGCTACCTGTACTTTGTATTGCCGGGGTATATTTTAATTGTGTGCCTGTATTTGTTCCAGTGCGCCTGTTTTGCGCACTGGACTGTTGACGCTATCCAGTGTAACTGTGTACTACGGAATAAACTCTGTATTCTGTGATACCCTCCTGCGCCTGACTCCTTCAAATCACACTCTCACAGAATCACCCACCCTCTATGGAGTCAGCAGGAGAGGAGCGCATGCCTGGAGTCGTGACACGGGTCCAGGAGCATTCAACGATGCTAGCCAGCTTGGGAGAAGCGATGGATCGGGTTCTTCAGGTCGTCCAATGCCTGGAGAGGAGAGGACCCGATCTGTCGAGACCAGCTGGGCAACCAGATCCAGCCACCCACACCCCAGCACCCAGAGGGATCCATATATCCCGACCACAGGAGTTTGATGGGACAGCTGCTCTCTGCCAAGGATTCCTCCTCCAACTGGAGCTCTACTTCTCCAGCATCAGGCCGGCCCCATCGGAGATGGAGAAGGTGTCCGCCCTCGTCTCCTGCCTCTCGGGGAAAGCCCTGGAGTGGGCCAACGCAGTCTGGAACGAAGGATGAGCCGCGTTGGACAACTGCGGGGAGCTCGCTCGCCTCTTTCGGGCTGTCTTTGATCACCCGCCCGAAGGTCGAGAGGCGGGCGAGCGGCTGGTCCACCTGAGGCAGGGGACTGCGCAGGACTTCGCCTTGGAGTTTCGGACTCTAGCAGCTGGGTCCGGGTGGAATGAGCAGGCCCTTATCGACCACTTCCGGTGCCATCTGCGGGAGGACGTCCGAAGGGAGCTAGTCTGCCGGGACACCGTGTTAACTGGTGGACATGGCCCTCTGTTTGGACAACCTGCTGGCAGCCAGAGGACGTCCTGGAGGGGGTCTGCCCGTTCCCACCCCGGCCGACTCAGATCCAGAGCTGATGGAGCTGGGTGGAACCGCGATCCGAGAGAGCGGAGGACGACAGCGCCAGTGTCACTCTGGTGGCACGAAGGGACATTGCACCGCACATTGTCGTCAGCGTTCTTTTGGGTCTGGAGGCGGCAGGCAGGTATCTCGCATCACCCCTGGTATCGAACACCTACTCTCGTTCAGAGCCCTCTGCTGCGCACTGTACCCTACCCATCTACTTTCCTGATCACATGGTAGTTCCCCAGTGTAAGGCGCTAGTCGATTCAGGCGCAGGTGGGAACTTTATGGACAGGGCATTCTCACACAGTCCAGTTATTTCATTGGTTCTCCTATCCATTCCACTCCCCATCAGAGCACTTGATAGTCGACCATTAGGGTCCGGGTTTGTTAAGGAAGTTACAGCACCAGTCACCATGATTACCCACGAGACTCATTGCGAGCGAGTCTCATGCTTTCCCTGTGGTATTAGGAATCCCTTGGTTAGCACTCCACAACCCCACCTTTTCATGGCTGCAGAGGGTTCTCACGGGGTGGTCATGAAAGTATCAGGGTAGGTGTCTAGGTGTTTCTGTTGGTGCAACCACGGTGGAAAGTCCAGACAGTACCTCCACCGTGCGCATTACCCCCGAATACCTCGATTTGGTGCACACGTTTTCTAAAATGCAGGCCACCAAGTTACCACCTCATTGGGCGGGGGATTGCGCGATAAACCTCCGGGTAGACACTGTGCCTCCCAGGAGTCATGTGTATCCCCTGTCACAGTCTGAAACGGAGGCTATGGAAACATACGTCACCGAGTCCCTGCGCCAGGGGTATATACGTCCCTCCACTTCACCCGCCTCCTCGAGTTTATTTTTTTGTGAAGAAGAAAGACGGCGGTCTGTGCCCTTGCATTGATTATCGACCACCGAACAAGAAGACGATAACATTTAGTTATCCTCTCCCCCTCATTCCTTTAGTGATCGAGACAATGCATGGGGCGCGCTTCTTCACCAAATTAGATCTCAGGAGTGCGTACAACCTGGTGCGTGTCCGAGAGGGGGACGAGTGGAAGACAGCATTCAGCACAACCACGGGGCATTATGAATACCTGGTGATGCCCTACGGTTTGATGAATGCTCCATCCGTCTTCCAGTCCTTTGTGAATGAGGTGTTTTGGGACATGCTTGGTCGTGGTGTAGTGGTCTACATCGATGACATTCTGGTGTATTCCGCTACGCACGCCAAGCATGTGTCCCTGGTTCGCAAAGTGCTGGCCCGACTGCTGAAAAATTACCTTTATGCCAAGGCAGAGAAGTATATGTTTCTCCTTCCTCGGATACCGCATTACCACCTCAAGTGTGGAGATAGAAGGAGATCGCATTTCAGCCGTGCATAATTTGCCGACTCCCACCACGGTTAAGGAGGTGCAGAGCTTTATTGGCTTTGCCAACTACTATCGGAGGATTATCTGGGACTTTGGCAAGGTCGCAGCTCCCATTACATCTCTGTTGAAGGGTGGGCCATCCCGGCTCCGCTGGTCTGCTGAGGCTGACAGGGCCTTCAGTAACCAGCCCTGGTACTGGCCCACTCCGATCCATCACTACCGTTCGTAGTGGAGGTGGATGTGTCCGAGGTAGGGATAGGCGCTGTCCTATCTCAACGCTCGGGCACACCACCCAAGCTCCGCCCCTGTGCCTTCTTCTCTAAGAAGCTCAGCCCGGCGGAGCAGAACTAAGACGTTGGTGATCGGGAGCTGTTGGCTGTTGTCCAAGCCCTGGCCGTGTAGAGGCATTGGCTCGAAGGTGGCGAAACACCCTTTCCTCGTCTGGACGGACCACCGTAACCTGGAGTACATCCGGGCAGCGAGGAGGCTGAATCCTCGCCAGGCCAGGTGGGCGCTATTCTTCACCCGGTTTGATTTCACACTATCATACATCCCGGGTACGAAGAACGTGAAGGCAGATGCATTTTCACGGCTGTATGACACAGAGGAGAGGCCCAGAGACAACAACCCCATACTCCCGGTCTCCTGCATTGTGGCGGCGGTAGTATGGGCGATGGACACGGATATAGAGCAGACGTTATGCACAGAGCCATCTCCACCTCAGTGTCCAGCTGGGCTGCAGTACGTGACTGCTCTTATCCGTGATCGTCTGATCTACTGGGCACACATGTCACCCTCCTCTGGTCACCCAGATATCGGTCGTACAGTGCGCTGCCTGACCGGAAAGTACTGGTGGCCTACCTTGGCTAAGGACGTGAGGGTGTATGTCTCCTCCTGCTCGGTGTGCGCCCAGAGTAAGGCACCTATGCACCTCCCAGCGGGTAAGTTACAACCTTTACCAGTTCCACAACGACCATGGTCTCACCTGAGTATTAATTTCCTGACTGATCTTCCCCTCTCCCAAGGTAACACCACCATCCTGGTCATTGTGGACCGCTTTTCCAAGGCCTGCCACCTCCTTCCTCTGCCCGGTCTACCCACGGCCCTGCAAACTGCGGAGGCCCTGTTTACACACGTCTTCCGGCACTACGGGTACCAGAGGATATAGTGTCTGACCGAGGTCCCCAGTTTACATCCAAGGTCTGGAAGGCGTTCATGGAACGTCTGGGGGTCTCGGTCAGCCTGACCTCTGGTTTCCACCCTGAGTCTGATGGGCAGATGGAACGGGTAAATCAGGATGTGGGTAGGTTCCTGCGGTCCTACTGCCAGAACCGGCCGGGGGAGTGGTCGGTGTTCTTACCGTGGGCGAATATGCCCAGAACTCTCTCTGTCACTCCTCCACTAACCTAGCGCCATTCCAATGTGTTTTAGGCTACCAACCGGTTCTGGCACCGTGGCACCATAGCCAGACCGAGGCTCCTGCCGTGGATGACAGGTTTCGGGCGCGCGGAGGAGACGTGTCCACCTCCAACGCTGACCGCCACCGCAGTGAGGCCCCGGTCTTCGTACCGGGTGATCGGATCTGCCCCTCCGCCTGCCCTGCCGGAAGCTGAGCCCGCAGTTTGTGGGGCCGTTCAAAGTACTGAGGAGAATCAACGAGGTCATGTATAGGTTATTACTCCCCCCTTATTACCGTATTAACCCCTCGTTTCATGTGTCTCTCCTCAGGCCGGTGGTGGCAGGTCCGCTCCAGGAGTCTGAGGTGCGGGAGGTCCCTTCGCCTCCTCTGGACATCAAGGGGGCCCCGGCGTACTCCGTCAGTTCCATCCTGGATTCGAGGCGTTGGGTGGGGGTCCTTCAGTACCTCATGGAGTGGGAGGGGTACGGTCCGGTCCGGAGGAACGGTGCTGGCTCCCGGTGAGGGATATCCTCGATCCCTCCCTGTTGTGGGATTTCCACTGTCACCATCCGGCTTGCCCTGTTACGCGTCCTCCTGGCCGTCCCCGAGGCCGGGGTCGGCCCGCTGCTGGAGCTGCGCGTCAAGGTGGGGGTACTGTCACGACTTCCTCCGATGCTGCCTCCCCTCCTTGTTCGGGCAGGCTTCGGTGTTCGTTGTCACCGGCCTTCTAGCCACTGCCGCTCCATATCTCATCATTCCATTTGTCTAGTTTTGTCAATTACACACACCTGGTTCATATTACCCTCATTAGTACACGTATAAGTGTTCCCTCTGCCCCCTTGTCCTTGCGGGTGATTGTTTTATGTGAGATTAGTGTAGCTCGGTGGAGCTACCTGTACTTTGTGTTGCCGGGGTATATTTTCCCTGTGTGCCTGTATTTGTTCCAGTGCGCCTGTTTTGCCAGAGAGTCTGTTCTAATGAAACAAAATTGTAAAGCCTTTAATACAGCATAGCAAAGTTTAAAAGCAGCCGGATTTGTGAAATTGCTTTATCCGATTTGTGGTTGCATGAGGCTTGGTGATCACAGAATCAGTTGGATATTAAACAAACACTCAAATGGGCAACAGAAGCAGGAACAGAAGCATAGGGCTGAGTGACTCACTCATTCCTGGTTTTCGTTCAAAATAAGATATATTATAATGCAGGGTTAAAGACACATTCTTTCTGATTGACTTTAGCATATGCAGTCTCGCTCCTCTTGCTACAGCTCATTTCGTTTGAATTATTATGTGGAAAATAATAAATTGATATATTTGTAGGGGTTGATGCATTTTTCGTTAGGCAAATCTGGTGTGTGATATTGAGTTAGAAATTTAAAACTTTAGAGGACTTAAGCCTTGCAAGTTTGCCATTTTTGGCCATTAGGCTGCACTTTACAATAGGACTCAACTCTGACTGACCGCAGCATCTATCAGTAGTCTAAACTGTGGCACAAACTGGGGGACTTTTCACACCTAGCCAAGCTATTAGACTATCCTTTTGTAAATTAATGGAGGTGTGAACGTTTCAGTGCGAGAGTCTCTCTACTCTTGCACTAGAGTCCTGCGTCGGGTAAAAAAAAAGTCAGCTGGCAGGTGGTCCCTGAGTTGAGAGAAAACTTGGGTAAATACAATGGCGCAATTACACTTGACATGTGGGCTGACCATTTTCGAAAAATAGGATATATGTGCCTTACAGCCCATTACATAAAGGAAGAGTGGGTGTTATCCACCACTGAGTGGGACAGTGCAGCTCAAAACTGCAGATAACATAAGGCCAGCTATTGTGAAAGAATACTTGTGGATCTTGTTGATTTCCTGGTAATTGTGTGGTTCCAAAGGATAAAGCGTTACCTGCAGATGGATGTGTGGTTTCAGAGAGAAGCCAGCTGCCAGCCTGCGACCAGGCACGGTGGGCATTTGGTTTCTCTCCTTCTAAAAACAGAAAGAAAGAATTCTAAATAACAAATTGGCTTTATTTACCACAGTGTGAAAGAGTGACAGCCCCTCTATATAAAGTCAGTTTGTGAAACACAGAGTCCTTTGCTGATGTGAAGAAGAAACTGAATGAAAGGGAGTCCAGCGAGGACAGGGAGGACAGGGAGTCCAGCGAGGACAGGTAAGACAGTGAGGACAGGGAGGACAGGGAGGACAGGGAGTCCAGCGAGGACAGGGAGGACAGGGAGGACAGGGAGTCCAGCGAGGACAGGGAGTCCAGCGAGGACAGGGAGGACAGGGAGGACAGGGAGGACAGGGAGGACAGGGAGTCCAGCGAGGACAGGGAGGACAGGGAGGACAGGGAGGACAGGGAGGACAGGGAGGACAGGGAGGACAGGGAGGACAGGGAGTCCAGCGAGGACAGGGAGGACAGGGAGTCCAGCGAGGACAGGGAGGACAGGGTGACAGGGAGTCCAGCGAGGACAGGGAGGACAGGGAGTCCAGCGAGGACAGGGAGGACAGGTAGGACAGGGAGTCCAGCGAGGACAGGGAGGACAGGGAGTCCAGCGAGGACAGGGAGGACAGGGAGGACAGGGAGTCCAGCGAGGACAGGGAGGACAGGGAGGACAGGTAGGACAGGGAGGACAGGGAGTCCAGCGAGGACAGGGAGGACAGGGAGTCCAGCGAGGACAGGGAGTCCAGCGAGGACAGGGAGGACAGGGAGGACAGGTAGGACAGGGAGGACAGGGAGTCCAGCGAGGACAGGGAGGACAGGGAGGACAGCAAGGACAGGGAGGGGAAAAAGGTTGCCCATATTTTCAAGACCTGAGCTACTTCCTTTATTTATTTAATTTATGAAATGTACTAGTTTATTTAGGCAATGTAATATGTTAGTTTAGGCTATGGCTATTTCGCAGCATAAATCTATATTTGTCAGCATAAAACTGAGTGACTCACTCATTCGTGGATTTGGATCAAAATAAATAAGTACCAACATTCTTTCTGATCGTCTTTAATAAATAAACGTTTTGACCAAGTTAATCTGCTCATGTTGTGTGTGTGTGTGTGTTCAATTATTTGTGACTTTGTGGTTACAATTAAGAATGTAAACGAAATAAATCAAAGAAATCCTATGCATAATGAATAATCAGCTACATGTTGCAAGCTTGTCAAGTTAGCTAGGCTAAGGGTTAAGGTTAGGGTTAGGTTTTGGGGTTAGAGGTTAAGGTTAGAGCTAAGGTTAGGTAACATACAAGCTAACATGCAAGCTAGCTAAATTGTTAAAATGTAGTAAGTTGTTGCTAATTTGCTAATTAGCTAAAATCCTAAAGCTGTCCATGACTTCATTCGAACACACAACGTTTGGGCTGCTAGACGGTCACGTCATATGCCCACCCCGACCAACCTCACTCCTATTGTTTCTGTCTTAAGTAACCTACTGTCTTTATCTGTGATTAAAATGCACTGTATACATAATTGTGTACTGCACATGACAAAGGCCTTTTCAGACAAGGCCTTTCAGACAAAGGCCATCTTTCTTCTCTCTGTAAAAGTCAATACACTGGCCTGTGTGTTCGTGTGTGTGTACTGTATGTGACTGCACTGGCTTAGCGGTGTGTGTCTATGTTTCATTCTCGGGAAATCCCAAAGTTTATCAACACGTTTACGAAAAGCGTTTTCAAGTCACAAGTTTCTTATGGGATTGGGTTTGGTGTTGATGTAACAGGGGGAACTGTACAGCAAATAACTTGTGCACGCACACACACAGTCACACACACACACACCCACACACACACCCACACAGCGTTGCACTGTGGCACTTGTGATAACCTCTCAATGGAGTAGTTTATCAGGTGCTGCTAACCGCCGGGTCACAGTGTTTTAGCAGTCATGGTCAGCAGGGGAAAGAACCAGGTGGACAAATAATATTTGTGAAATCTTTACCTCTCCGGGATGAAGAAAAAGTAGTCCACGCTATGCCCAGGAGGACATGTTCTAGGCTGGGCTGTGATGTCTGGAAGTCCCCTGAGGGGAGATGACCTATTTCTCTGAAAATGGAGGTCGGAGGAGACATTCTTTAAACATGACGTGTGTGAAGTAATTAATACTCTTCTCTGCTGGTTGTCTGGAGAGGTTTGCTGTGATTTACAGGAAAACAGGAGCACCTTGATTCTCTGGCCTGTTTATATGAATCTCAACAGGTGTTTAATTTGGTAATGTGTTCCACATTGACACATTATTTGACACATTATTTGACATTTTCTCTTTTGTCTTTTAATTAAAAATCACTATGCTTTTCACGCACAAACACACACACACACACACACACACTGACACACACACACACACACGGCTTCATGCCTCTGTAGATCTTCTCCTCTCTCTCTCTCCTTCTCTACCTCCTGCTCTCTCTCTCTCCTCTCTCCTCTCTCCTTCTCTACCTCCTCCTCTCTCTCCTCTCTCCTCTCTCTCTTCTCTACCTCCTCTCTCTCTCTCCTCTCTCCTCTTTCCTTCTCTACCTCCTCCTCTCTCTCTCCTCTCTCTCTTCTCTCCTTCTCTACCTCCTCTCTCTCTCTCCTCTCTCTCTCTCCTCTATCTGACCCCATAACAACTGATCCCACAGGAAATGCTTCACTCAAGCAGCTCTGACTTCTCAGAAGCAATATGTCTCCCTCTCTCTCTCCATCTATCTCTCTCTTTCCCTGTTACAAGAAATACACCAAACATAAACAATACATTTTTGTTGGGTTTCAACATTCAAACATTTTACATGGAGCTATATTCAACACGCACGCACACACACACACACACACACACACACACACACACACACACACACACACACACACACACAGGGGCATTATCCAGTCAGTCATTATCTGGGACAGAATAGGAAGCAGACTGGTTCATTTTATTGTCAGAAAACATAACAAAATAATGCATGTCTTCAATTCACCATATTTCACATGAAAAACAACAACTGTCATGATATTTAAAAGGATTTGTAAGGAGAATACTGAAACAAATAAAAATAGTATCTCTGAGATTAGATGAGATGAGATTAGATTATGTGTCATCAAAGTCATCAAAAATGCACTTTGTCTGAAACACGCTAATCCCATGATAAAGAACGCTGAGCTTTATTTCCCCAACAAGATTATTCTGTGACAAATCTGCGAATGGTGGTGAGGAGTGTCAGCTGAGCTGAGGAGGCTTTCAGGGAAAAGATAAGGAGACTGATAGCGAGAACAGTAGCTCTGCAGTAAACTCAAAGCTGCTACTTTAAACTGCTTTCAATTGACTGCAGCTCTGTTAAACCTCAAAGCCTGAAAATAACAGCTACATGCTCAGACTTTAAACACTCCAAACCTGACATCCTGTAAGGGTTTTACCCCTTCTCATGTTGGTCCTTCCAGGTCACAGGGCAGGCGGATTGAGACCCAGTTAGACAGAGAGCGAGCGAGAGAGCAAGATAGTTATTTTGACCCTTGTTTATTGTTGTTTCTGTTGTCCCGTTGACAATATTGATTATTATTATTTTAATTATGTTAATATTGTAAATATCCAAAGTAAGCTTTGGCAATATGTACATTGTTATGTCATGCCAATAAAGCAAATTGAATTGAGAGAGAGAGAGAGAGAGAGAGAGAGAGAGAGAGAGAGAGAGAGAGAGAGAGAGAGAGAGAAAGGTGGGGTGGAGTGGGGTGTGGAGACACGTGAAGAGGCTCAGTACACCTCACATGATCACAGGGCCTACAGGGGATGAGAACTCAACTATGTTTATCCCAAATACTCTCTACTGGTCCTCAATAACAGCAGTGGTGGAAAAAGTACCCAATTGTCATACTTGAGTAAAAGTAAAGATACCTTCCAAGAAAGTAAAATAGTAAAATACTACTTGAGAAAAAAAGTCTAAAATATTTGGTTTTAAATATACTTAAGTATAAAAAGCAAATATAATTGCTAAAATATACTTAAGTATCAAAACTAAAAGTATAAATAATTTCAAATTCCTTATATTAAGCACATTTTATTGTATTTTTATTTATTTACGGATAGCCAGGGGCCCACTCCAACACTCAGAGATCATTTACAAACGAAGCATTTGTGTTTAAGTGAGTACACCAGATCAGAGGCAGTAGGGATAACCAGGGATGTTTTCTTGACAAGTGCGTGAATTGGACCATTTTCCTGTCCTGCTAAGCATTCAAAATGTAACGAGTACTTTTGGGTGTCAGGGAAAATGTATGGAGTAAAAAGTACATTATTTTTCTTAGGAATGTAGTAAAGTAAAAGGAACGGTGGTAAAAGTAGTCAAAAATATAAATAGTAAAGTAAAGTACAGATACCCCAAAAAACTACTTAAGTAGTACTTTCAAGTATTATTACTTAAGTACTTTACACAACTAAATAACAGCCAGGTCACACGTGATACAAGTCAGTATTCGTGGAAACCGGCCACTAGGGGCAACATTAAGCGCTTATACCTTCAAGTAGGTTTTCAGTTTTGTCAGAGTGTTGTGGACAGGGATGGCAGATGGGCTTAAGCATCTGCCTCTGATTCCAAAGGTTGCAAGTTTGAATCCAGTGATAGACAGTTATTTTTGTTTTAAGCCTATCCTAAACCTTAGGAGTTAACGCCTAACCTTACGATTTCAGTTTTGTTTTTACATGATTTTAGCAGACGCTTTTATCCAGAGCGACTTACAGTAAGTAATGAGCGCATACATTTATGTACTGATCCCCCATGGGAATCGAACCCACAACCCTGGCGTTGCAAACACCACGCCACAAGGCAGTTAATGCCTAAACTTAACCCTAACCTTACAAATTTGGAGTTAATGCTTAAACTTAACCCTAACCTTACACATTTGGAGTTAATGCTTAAAATTAACCCTAACCTTACAAACTTGGGAGTTACTGCTTAAACACTTAGAAATTTGACGAGATTCAGCTGCAGCATCAGATGGATATGTCAGAATTCAAATGTAGAACACTTGGCTTCATCAAATGTCTTCCATCTGGCATCAGTTGTTCTGCCTCATTGGTTTCCTTGGTGATTCGAAAATCCAGACAAACCTGTTTTGATATCTGGTATTGTTGTTGGGACGCAGTGCCATAAAGAGTGGAAAATCCATCAGTTTTCAAGCACAAAACAAACAAATAAACACTGTCTATCACTGAAAAAACAACAACAAAGACAAAAATCAAAGCAGCACCTAAACAACTGCTGAGTTGCTAGGGGAAACAGAAATGAACATTGAAACACCGTAACTTTTCTTCTGTTTTCTACAAGTTATGCTGCAGCCATTTTATGAAGTTTTCCGTCATCGTGCGTCCAATCAGGAAGTCGGTTGGCCACACCGTGAACATGAGGGCGCCGTGGAAACCACTGGCGTAGTGTTCGTGCGTCACCTCCACGCCAGCGTGGCGCAGGCGCGTGGCATACATCACCCCGTCGTCCCGCAGCACGTCGTACTCACAGGTCAGCACGTAAGCCTTGGGTAGCGAGCGTAAAGCGGCATCCGGGACCAGCAGGGGCGAGGCCCGGGGGTCAGCGATGGAGCGCGATGGCCCGTCCGACCCCGCCCCTCCCGCCGACAACGCCACGACCGGAGCGCTGTAGTTGTACTTCCCCCGGTAGGACTCTGGCAGGAAGGCACTCCAGTTGGCGAACTTGAGCAGGGCAGCAGACTCTGGGCTGTTATGAGTGTTGGCCATCATGTCCCTGAAGAAGGTCTTGTCGCTGGTGAAGTACTCGCTCCAGAAGCGCACCATGAGGGTGCGGGGCAGGATAGGCATGTTCTGGTTCTGCTGGTAGGACGGGGTATTGAGGTCCAGAGCCTGCAGCACCGGGTAGAGCAGGGCCTGGACCTTCAGCTGCAGCTGCTGTTCTGGATCCTGCTGCAGCTGTAGACACACACACACACAGACACACACACACACACACACACACACACACACACACACACACACGGACACACACACACACAGATAGACAGACAGACAGACAGACAGACAGACACACACAGACACACACACACACACACACAGACAGACAGACAGATACACACTCACACACACACACACACACACACACACACACACACACACACACACACACACACACACACACACACACACAGGACCATAAGACCTACTGTTCTGTACTGCACCGCAGCCTTGGATGGCTCCTCCTAATCTCATCTACTCATAGATCAAAACAACAGTGGATAGATAGTACTGCTAACCTGCTGGGACACGGCTGCAGCCAGGTTTCCCCCGGCGCTGTCCCCAGACACAGCGATGCGTCCTGGGTCCACAGTGTACTGGGCCAGCACCACCCTCTGGAGGAAGTGCTTCACCACCCGGTACACGTCCTCATACGGGACAGGGAAGTGGTGCTCTGGGGCCAGGCGGTACCTGGGCGGACACAGGGGAGGGGTCAGAGGTCAACTGAGCTAGAATTCAGGTCATCTCACCTGAGAACAATTTGTGTACCAGCTGAGGTAGCTATAGCTAAATGACAACACCATTTCCTGTACCCTATGGAAGTCAATATGGACCTGAGGCAACTAGGACATGGTGACTAATCTCTATACAAACTGAACAATAAGGACATAGTGATTAATCTCTATAAAAACTAAACAGTAAATCAGGGTGGATCTAAAACGACATCCAACTAGTTTAGACATAAAGTATCTCTGACTCGCTGGTTGTGACCCAGGGGTTAATTACACTACAGTACTTCTAACTTGTCATGTTGTGTTGACATTACTAAAGCAAAACCTCCTAATCCTGTATTGTCAGTGTACTGTATGTGATCAATCTAATCAGGGACCAAAGGCTAGCTGATACAAGAGCATTGTTTTTCATGAGCTGGTTTAGAGATGAAAGGCAAGTCATATAATGATACTGCATAGTACAGTCATATGACTCAGCCCATTAACGTTATCACACAAGTTATATAAAAACAGTTTGGAACCTAACACATTTGGAAAGCATTGGAATGTCGACACATTGTTGGCAGGAATTTGGCTGGCAGTTTGCACAGATACAATACCCCCACACACATGCAGCCATGCTTTCACAGAGGGAATCACAGGTGTGATGTGGTGTACAAAGTGCTCTCTGTCTCTGTCTCAGTCTCTCTCTGTGTCTCAGTCTCTCTCTGTGTCTCTCTCTGTGTCTCTCTCTGTGTCTCTCTCTCTCTCTCTCTCTCTCTCTCTCTCTCTCTCTCTCTCTCTCTCTCTCTCTCTCTCTCTCTCTCTCTCTCTCTCTCTCTCTCTCTCTCTCTCTCTCTCTCTCTCTCTCTCTCTCTCTCTCTCTCTCTCTCTCTCTCTCTCTCTCTCTCTCTCTCTCTCTCAATTTAAGGGCGTTATTGGCATGGGAAACATATATTTACATTGCCAAAGCAAGTGAAATAGCTAATAAACAAAAGTGAATTAAACAATAAATATTAACAGTAAACATTAAACTCACAAAAGTTCCAAAAGAATTTCAAATGTCATATTATGTGCAAATAGTTAAAGTACAAAAAGGGAAAATAAATAAACCCCAAAAGACTGGTACTGTATATAACATTGATACCAGATGTATGTCAGATATACAGTACATCAAATATATACTCACTCTACAGACACGACCACAGAGTTAAGATCCATTACCATCTGCCTAGCTAGGAGGTCGTATGGTCCCATTCCTACACAAAGAGAGGAGAGAAGAGAGAGCCGTCAGAGACAATATCATCTAATAATATCTTACATCGTCAACAGCTACAAAGTACTCAATAGTATCTTGAGCAGTATCTTGAGCATCTCATGCTCAATAGTCTTGTAGTCCTGGCAAGTCACACACAAACACACACACACACACACACACACACACACACACACACAAACAAACAGCAGATTGCAGGCACAACATGACACTTGTCGCATGTCACATAATTGCCTTTGGTTACCAGGGGGTTACCATGGTCTCTGTGTTGAACAGCTTGAACAGAGTGTACATTCCTCAGGAGAGGTGGAGGGTGAACAGAGTGTATATTAATTCCATAGTAAACTGTAGTATACTGTAGAATACTATAGTAAATACTACCGTGTTATCTGCGAACAAAAACACTGCAGTAAATACTACAGTTATGTCCGCAAAAACACTACACTTTTTTAAAACTATAGTAAATACTACATTATTTAAAGATGCACTATGCAGAAATCGCTTTACCATTTCCTGGTTGGTAAAATTCGAATAGTTGGCCTGATTTCAGTTTATGTGACAAAACAAGCAAGTATAGTATAGAGAACCATTGTACCATCTAAACCGCTGTGAAATAATGTATATTTTACATAAGTCAAAATATAGTATTTCAGCTGTTTGAAGCTGGTATACAAATCTGAAAGTAAAAGACGCAAATACGAAACTTAAGAACAGGAAGCATAGAATCAAATCAAATCAAATTGTATTTGTCACATGCGCCGAATACAACAGGTGTAAACCTTACCATGAAATACTCACTTACAAGCCCTTAGCCAACAATGCAATTCAAGAAATAGAGTTAAGAAAATATTTACTAAATAAACTAAAGTAATAAATAAAATAAAAGCAACACAATAAAATAACAATACCGAGGCTATATACAGGTGGTACCGGTACCGAGTCAATGTGCGGGAGTACAGGTTAGTCGAGGTAATTTGTAAATGTAGGTAGGGGTAAAGTGACTATGCATAGATAATAAACAGCGAGTAGCAGCAGTGTAAAATGGGGGGGTGTCAATGTAAATAGTCCGGATGGCCATTTGATTAATTGTTCAGCAGTATTATGGCTTGGGGGTAGAAGCTGTTAAGAAGCCTTTTGGACCTAGACTTGGTACTCCGGTATTGCTTGCCGTGCGGTAGCAGAGAGAACAGTCTATGACTAGGGTGACTGGAGCCTTTGACAATTTTTTGGGCCTTCCTCTGACACTGCCGAGTACGTATATAGGTCCTGGGTGGCAGGAAGCTTGGCCCCAGTTATGTAATGGGCCGTACGCATTACCCTATGTAGCGCCTTACGGTCGGATGCAGAGCAGTTGCCATACCAGGCGGTGATGCAACCGGTCAGGATGCACTCGATGGTGCAGCTGTAGAACTTTTAAAGATCAGGGGACCCATGCCATATCTTTTCAGGCTCCTGAGTGGGAAAAGGTGTTGCCGTGCCCTCTTCACAACTGTCTTGGTGTGTTTGGACCATGATAGGTTGTTGGTGATGTGGACACCAAGGAATTTGAAACTCTCGACCCGCTCCACTACAGCCCCGTTGATGTCAATGGGGGCATGTTCGGCCCTCCTTTTCCTGTAGTCCACGGTCATCTCACATTGAGGGAGAGGTTGTTGTCCTGGCACCACACTGCCAGGTCTCTGACCTCCTCCCTATAGAATGTCTCATCGTTGTGTCGTCAACAAATTTAATAATGGTGTTGGAGTCGTGCTTGGCCACGCAGTCGTGGGTGAACAGAGAGTACAGGAGGGAACAAAGCAAGCACCCCAGAGGGACCCCCGTATTGAGGATCAGCGTGGCAGATGTGTTGTTGCCTACCCTTACCACCTGGGGGCGGCCCGTCAGGAAGTCCAGGATCCAGTTGCAGAGGGAGGTGTTTAGTCCCTGGGTCCTTAGCTTAGTTATGAGCTTTGTGGGCACTATGGTGTTGAACGCTGAGCTGTAGTCAATGAGCATTCTCACATAGGTGTTCCTTTTGTCCAGATGGGAAAGGGCAGTGTCGAGTGCGATTGCGATTGCGTCATCTGTGGATCTGTTGGGGCGGTATGCGAATTAGAGAGGGTCTAGGGTTTCCAGGATGATGGTGTTGATGTGAGCCATGACCAGCCTTTCAAAGCACTTCATGGCTACCAATATGAGTGCTAATGTCGCACATAGAACAGATCTACCACTTCTTAGACTTGCTTTCAATAAGAATGACAGATCTATAACTTACATTTCTCTGTGAATTTGGTCAGGTCACCCAAAAAGTTACATATTGCAGCTTTAATTTGCATCTGGCCTACCCATTCCCCTCCCCCATATCGCTGGTTATTTCTTGTCTGGGTTCCCAGTGCTGACATTCAGCCCACTGAACCTCTCCGACATTACATTGTGGACGGGTGGGTGCATGGATGGATGGATGGATGGATGGATGTTGGTGAATGGATCAGTGGATGGATGGATAAATATACTGTATAGATATACGCCTTGACTAATTGCTTGCTTGGTAGATGGATTCATTACCAAGCAACTAACTGCTACTCACTGGAGCTGCCCAGACACCATCCTCCTCCATGCAGGTATATGACTGCTCTCCTCAGCTCAGTGTTGCCGTCCTGCAGTTTGGGCTGGTACACCACCACCTCCACCCCATCAAACAGCTCCTCTGTGACGTGCACATGTTGGTCTGACACGGGCACCACCCGCTCAGCAAAGGTGATGAACATCATCACCCCCATGTAGTCCTTCATCCCCACCAGTTCACTGAAGTCTGCCTGGAGAGAGAGAGAGATGAAGAGGTATGTTGGAGCAGAGGTAGAGAGTGAGGCAGGGATAGAGGTTAGAGAGAGAGGCAGGGATAGAGGGTAGAGAGAGAGGCAGGGATAGGGGTAGAGAGAGAGGCAGGGATAGAGGTTAGAGAGAGAGGCAGGGAGGGATAGAGTTAGAGAGAGAGGCAGGGATAGGGGTAGAGAGAGAGGCGGGGATAGGGGTAGAGAGAGAGGCGGGGATAGGGGTAGAGAGAGAGGCAGGGATAGGGGTAGAGAGAGAGGCAGGGATAGGGGTAGAGAGAGGCAGGGATAGAGGGTAGAGAGAGAGGCAGGGATAGGGGTAGAGAGAGAGGCGGGGATAGGGGTAGAGAGAGAGGCGGGGATAGGGGTAGAGAGAGAGGCAGGGATAGGGGTAGAGAGAGAGGCAGGGATAGGGGTAGAGAGAGGCAGGGATAGAGGGTAGAGAGAGAGGCAGGGATAGGGGTAGAGAGAGAGGCGGGGATAGGGGTAGAGAGAGAGGCGGGGATAGGGGTAGAGAGAGAGGCAGGGATAGGGGTAGAGAGAGAGGCAGGGATAGAGGTAGAGAGAGAGGCAGGGATAGAGGGTAGAGAGAGAGGCAGGGATAGAGATAGAGAGAGAGGCAGGGATAGAGGTTAGAGAGAGAGGCAGGGATAGAGGTTAGAGAGAGAGGCAGGGATAGAGGTAGAGGTAGAGAGAGAGGCAGGGATAGAGGTTAGAGAGAGACAATATTTCCTGTTGAGTGAGAGAATTTAAATAAATATATTTTGATCATGGGGGCCAACGGGTGAACTTCCCCTGCTATTCAGTCACCTATTTTTATGAAATCTCGACAGCTTAATTATCCACGGTCCTGCCTGTCTCTGTCCAAGAGCAAAGACCAGGCCTTTTCTGACACATATTTGGCTGGTGCATGGCACCCGTATAAATACCAACAGGGAACCTTGATTGGATTGATCACCCATATAAATACCAACAGGGAACCTTGATTGGATGGATCACCCATATAAATACCAACTGGGAACCTTGATTGGATGGATCACCCATATAAATACCAACAGGGAACCTTGATTGGATGGATCACCCATATAAATACCAACAGGGAACCTTGATTGGATGGATCACCCGTATAAATACCAACAGGGAACCTTGATTGGATGGATCACCCATATAAGTACCAACAGGGAACCTTGATTGGATGGATCACCCATATAAATACCAACAGGGAACCTTGATTGGATGGATCACCCATATAAATACCAACAGGGAACCTTGATTGGATGGATCACCCATATAAATACCAACAGGGAATCTTGATTGGATGGATTTTGGAGTAAACGTTAGTGCTGAGCGATTCGTGCATTTTGAGGTCAGTCCTGTTTCGGTTCCATTTATGATTTTTCGGTTTTAATTTTTTTGTTTTTTATTATTATTGACATTAAATGGACTATGCATTATGTGGGTTGAATGCTGTAACAACACAGAATAAAACAATTAATAAAAGTCCCATGATGGTAGTGACTGCCCATTACTGCTGATCACTTTTATAATCATCATTTATTCACATTACTTTACTTTAATAAAATATTCAGTGTTGTGTATTTTACATTTGTTTTAATTGATGACTTTATTATTTCATTCCAAGTCATCATCTCATCTCTACAGAGCTGCTGCCTATGCTGTCTGACTAAATCACTATTTTAGTAGTTCTTCAAAGTAAATGAGGCATATAGTACGTTTATGACAGCTGAATACCAACTACCAATCACTTAGATCATGTATTTTCAGGTAGAAATACCTCATTAAGCAACTCCTCTCTATCCCTCGGTCACGGATTTAGCCGAGGCTGCTCCTCCTCCTTGCTCGGGCAGGCTTCGGCGTTCGTCATCCCCGGAGTACTAGCTGCCACCGATCTAGGTTTCAGCAATCATCTAGATTGGTCTGCTTTGTGTACACCTGTTTCCCATTAGTGTTGATGGTTTCCCTGTATAACCCCTGTCTGTCATTCGTTTGTTGTGTGTGATTGTTCTCTGTTTGTTTTCGGCAGGACTGTGTATTGCGATTATTGTTCCTCCCTGTTTTGGAGGTATTGTTGTTTTGTACTTTGCATTACGTTTATTAGTAAAGTACATCTGCCAGTCTCTCGGTGTCCTGCGCTTGACTTCGTTCACCGCATACACGTTTATCCTGACACCCTCTCCATCATGCATTCTTCTCTCCCTCTCTGGTCTACCGCACACAGACCGGACAAGTAGGCGCGCAATGGATTATGGTCATTGTAGTTAATTACAAAATTTTCTGAGCTAAACTATGTAGAATATTGACCTGTTGGTAAACTACAACTCACTACCAAATCGCACAGTTCGGTCTTGATCCGATTTATCTCTAGAGATACTGTGCATTGATCTCACAGGAAAAAAACTGAACGAAATGTAATTCAAATAATTGAATTGACATGGTAAATTAGTTGTTTAAAAACCGGAAAATAACAGACATTTTGGTTAATCGCTCAGCACTAGCGTAATCATCAACCCAAGTTTACTGTTGCGACCAGGCGGCACAGACAGACTAGGGACCTTTCTAGGAAGACTAGACCCTTTCTCCTCCTAAAGCAAATTTGCGGGTGTTAAAATCTCGGTGTTATTAGTGTTATACCTGAGTATTGATTCTAGTGGGGTTAACACCAATGTTATATCTGAGTGTTGATTCTAGTGGGGTTAACACCAGTGTTATACCTGAGTATTGAGTCTAGTGGGGTTAACACCAGTGTTATACCTGGGTATTGAGTCTAGTGGGGTTAACACCAGTGTTATATCTGAGTGTTGAGTCTAGTGGGGTTAACACCAATGTTATATCTGAGTGTTGAGTCTAGTGGGGTTAACACCAGTGTTATAACTGAGTATTGAGTCTAGTGGGGTTAACACCAGTGTTATACCTGAGTATTGAGTCTAGTGGGGTTAACACCAATGTCATATCTGAGTATTGAGTCTAGTGGGGATAACACCAGTGTTATACCTGAGTATTGAGTCAGGTGGGGTTAACACCAATGTTATATCTGAGTGTTGAGTCTAGTGGGGTTAACACCAATGTTATATATGAGTGTTGATTCTAGTGGGGTTAACACCAGTGTTATACCTGAGTATTGATTCTAGTGGGGTTAACACCAGTATAACATCTGAGTGTGATTCTAGTGGGGTTAACACCAGTGTCATATCTGTGTGTTGAGTCTAGTGGGGATAACACCAGTGTTATACCTGAGTATTGAGTCAAGTGGGGTTAACACCAATGTCATATCTGAGTGTTGATTCTAGTGGGGTTAACACCAGTGTTATACCTGAGTATTGAGTCTAGTGGGGTTAACACCAGTGTTATACCTGAGTATTGAGTCTAGTGGGGATAACACCAGTGTTATATCTGAATGTTGAGTCTAGTGGGGTTAACACCAGTGTTATATCTGAATGTTGAGTCTAGTGGGGTTAACACCAGTGTTATATCTGAGTGTTGATTCTAGTGGGGTTAACACCAGTGGGATTGTAATTGACACCACCTGCTGTGAATAAACGAAGTGTTATTTGAATCACAGTGGAATCAACACTGCGTAGGTGTTGTTATTCGACTGTGTTGAGTTCATTTCCGTTAACTCTCTCAGAGTGAAAAAGACATCGGAGAGGCCTCGTTATCATATTTCTCAACATGCATTGATGCAGGTTGCTTTTTAGAGTAGTTTGTTTTAATACATAGCTTTCTGCATGCACATTGATTGACTAATTGATCTTATACTACACAAAGATAAATAACATACATTTTCCTAAACTAATCCAATCTATAAGTGGTTGGACTTTTTCACACGTAATTGAATTGGTTGTTCCAGTTTAAGTAGTCTCATTTATCAACCTTCCCTACCTTGAGAGCCACTCTAACTGCAGTTGCGGGTGATTCAAAGTTCAAATAGTTGGCTATCCTATCTCTGGCTGGATTCCAATAGGAATTATATAACACTTTTTGCAAGCCAGCATATTGAGATTTGCCGATGTGGCCTGCAAACCAGACGTTTCAGCGTTAGGGAATTAACACCTGTGGTGTTACAGTAATTCGTTTTTTTTTTTGGCTATTGTGACAGAAACATTATTGTTGCATTATTGTATGGCTTGCAGTCCTGTAGCCTTCACCAAGTGAGTGCCCGCCTAAGGGAATGTTTATCATAAAAATGTAATTATTTATAATAATAATAATAATAATATGCCATTTAGCAGACGCTTTTATCCAAAGCGACTTACAGTCATGCGTGCATATGTTTTTTGTGTATGGGTGGTCCCATACATTGCTTTTTTTTTTTTACAACACCATACTTCAACAGCCTAGTGTTACCCTAAAACAGTGGTATGGGAACGTGTAACTGCATCAGCTCTAAAGGTTTAAGTTAAGTTGGAATTTACAACACCCACGGGTGTTAGAGACCCAACACTCTTGGGGTGTTTGTTTATCAACACTTTGAAAAGTATTAGTTTAACATTATTTGAGATGGTCACATCAGAAAGTGTTAGATGTAACACTGGGGTGGTGTTCACGTTCTGATTGCAAATTTGCTGTGTGTATCGTATCTACATCACCAAACACCTCTGGAGTCATGCTGGGGTATAAACAGTCGTCTAATTTGGTGGTCTTCCGTTCATAAGTACAGCATCGATTTTCTTAATAGGGTCTATAATTAGAACAGATCAGCAGGACTACAAATACCTGGATTACCGTTTGACATGATCTGCTGTAACTGTCATTCAGCATGTCTGCATGTGCACATCAACCTCAGTGGAATCAATGTTAAAATAACACAAGATTTTGAATGCACAGCCTATATGTAAATACAAAAAATATGACTAAATATGTTTTTAGGTACAGTAAAACAAAGATTTGGGCATTATTTTCATTTAATATAGAATGGTCAGCTATGCATACCAAGAAGAGAATGTTCCTACTACCCTCTTTATGTTGGGACAGGCAGAGGAAAACAGAATGTTCCCACTACCCTCTTTATGTTGGGTTCCCACTACCCTCTTTATGTTAGGACAGGCAGAGGAAAACAGAATGTTCCCACTACCCTCTTTATGTTGGGACAGGCAGAGGAAAACAGAATGTTCCATTTACCCTCTTTATGTTGGGACAGGCAGAGGAAAACAGAATGTTCCCTTTACCCTCTTTATGTTGGGACAGGCAGAGGAAAACAGAATGTTCCCACTACCCTCTTTATGTTGGGACAGGCAGAGGAAAACAGAATGTTCCATTTACCCTCTTTATGTTGGGACAGGCAGAGGAAAACAGAATGTTCCATTTACCCTCTTTATGTTGGGACAGGCAGAGGAAAACAGAATGTTCCATTTACCCTCTTTATGTTGGGACAGGCAGAGGAAAACAGAATGTTCCATTTACCCTCTTTATGTTGGGACAGGCAGAGGAAAACAGAATGTTCCCACTACCCTCTTTGTGTTGGGACAGGCAGAGGAAAACAGAATGTTCCCACTACCCTCTTTATGTTGGGACAGGCAGAGGAAAACAGAATGTTCCCACTACCCTCTTTATGTTGGGACAGGCAGAGGAAAACAGAATGTTCCCACTACCCTCTTTATGTTGGGACAGGCAGAGGAAAACAGAATGTTCCCACTACCCTCTTTATGTTGGGACAGGCAGAGGCAAACAGAATGTTCCATTTACCCTCTTTATGTTGGGACAGGCAGAGGAAAACAGAATTTTCCCACTACCCTCTTTATGTTGGGACAGGCAGAGGAAAACAGAATTTTCCCACTACCCTCTTTATGTTGGGACAGGCAGAGGAAAACAGAATGTTCCCACTACCCTCTTTATGTTGGGACAGGCAGAGGAAAACAGAATGTTCCATTTACCCACTTTATGTTGGGACAGGCAGAGGAAAACAGAATGTTCCCACTACCCTCTTTATGTTGGGACAGGCAGAGGAAAACAGAATGTTCCCACTACCCTCTTTATGTTGGGACAGGTAGAGGAAAACAGAATGTTCCCACTACCCTCTTTATGTTGGGACAGGCAGAGGAAAACAGAATGTTCCCACTACCCTCTTTGTGTTGGGACAGGCAGAGGAAAACAGAATGTTCCCACTACCCTCTTTATGTTGGGACAGGCAGAGGAAAACAGAATGTTCCATTTACCCTCTTTATGTTGGGACAGGCAGAGGAAAACAGAATGTTCCCACTACCCTCTTTATGTTGGGACAGGCAGAGGAAAACAGAATGTTCCATTTACCCTCTTTATGTTGGGACAGGCAGAGGAAAACAGAATGTTCCCACTACCCTCTTTATGTTGGGACAGGCAGAGGAAAACAGAATGTTCCATTTACCCTCTTTATGTTGGGACAGGCAGAGGAAAACAGAATGTTCCCACTACCCTCTTTGTGTTGGGACAGGCAGAGGAAAACAGAATGTTCCCACTACCCTCTTTATGTTGGGACAGGTAGAGGAAAACAGAATGTTCCCACTACCCTCTTTATGTTGGGACAGGCAGAGGAAAACAGAATGTTCCCACTACCCTCTTTGTGTTGGGACAGGCAGAGGAAAACAGAATGTTCCATTTACCCTCTTTATGTTGGGACAGGCAGAGGAAAACAGAATGTTCCCACTACCCTCTTTATGTTGGGACAGGCAGAGGAAAACAGAATGTTCCATTTACCCTCTTTATGTTGGGACAGGCAGAGGAAAACAGAATGTTCCATTTACCCTCTTTATGTTGGGACAGGCAGAGGAAAACAGAATGTTCCATTTACCCTCTTTATGTTGGGACAGGCAGAGGAAAACAGAATGTTCCATTTACCCTCTTTATGTTGGGACAGGCAGAGGAAAACAGAATGTTCCCACTACCCTCTTTATGTTGGGACAGGCAGAGGCAAACAGAATGTTCCCACTACCCTCTTTATGTTGGGACAGGCAGAGGAAAACAGAATGTTCCCACTACCCTCTTTATGTTGGGACAGGCAGAGGCAAACAGAATGTTCCATTTACCCTCTTTATGTTGGGACAGGCAGAGGAAAACAGAATGTTCCATTTACCCTCTTTATGTTGGGACAGGCAGAGGAAAACAGAATGTTCCCACTACCCTCTTTATGTTGGGACAGGCAGAGGAAAACAGAATGTTCCCACTACCCTCTTTATGTTGGGACAGGCAGAGGAAAACAGAATGTTCCATTTACCCTCTTTATGTTGGGACAGGCAGAGGAAAACAGAATGTTCCATTTACCCTCTTTATGTTGGGACAGGCAGAGGAAAACAGAATGTTCCCACTACCCTCTTTATGTTGGGACAGGCAGAGGAAAACAGAATGTTCCCACTACCCTCTTTATGTTGGGACAGGCAGAGGAAAACAGAATGTTCCATTTACCCTCTTTATGTTGGGACAGGCAGAGGAAAACAGAATGTTCCATTTACCCTCTTTATGTTGGGACAGGCAGAGGAAAACAGAATGTTCCATTTACCCTCTTTATGTTGGGACAGGCAGAGGAAAACAGAATGTTCCATTTACCCTCTTTATGTTGGGACAGGGAGAGGAAAATAAAAACCAAAAGATAATGAAACATCAACTCCTTCCCTACCTGTCTCCTTCCCCTCCGTCCCTCTCTCCCTCCCAGGGTTGTACCACCCACTCTCCCTCCCTACCTGCCTCGACCTCTGAACCTTGGGGGGGGGGGGGGTGGGGCTGCACAAGATAGCTACTGGGAAGAGGGGACATTGCCGGCGGTTCCCCACTATAGGGTCACCATCACAAGTGGCAAGTGTGGCAGTACAATATTGGTTGCTTATGATGTTATTATAGTTCACGTTCCACCTTCATAAGTAATTGTCTAAGAGGTTTGGAGGGTGGGTGCTCCATTTGTTAAGCGGCCAAGTTAACAACAGTGTATAGCCAAGTTTAGAAGAGAAATCCTTTAGAATATAATGTAAATATCTATACAATTCCCATTGACAACGTTAATAGAAATCCTATAAGAATAAAAAAACATTGACATCCTATAGGATCCTATAGGATTCCAATACAATAATCCAATTGGATTACAATTACAATCAAATAGAAATATTATATCAGATTTTGGAACCAGTCCTATTGGACTCCTATGAGATTCTATCCTATATGGTTTTGTCTTATGGGATCCTTTAGGATTCTACTACCAATAAAAAAAGGTGCCAGGGGTTGACCGGGGCCAATCAGGGGTTGACCGGGGCCAATCAGGAGTTGACCGGGGCCAATCAGGAGTTGACCGGGGCCAATCAGGGGTTGACCGGGGCCAATCAGGGGTTGACCGGGGCCGATCAGCTGACTACTGACATCTCCTCATCCCCTGCCCGTGCTCTTCAGAGTAGGACGAAGTCGCCCCTAAATCCACTGATCTTAAAGTGTTGTGTTACCCCCTTATGTATAAGGATTTGGTGAGGATAAGCTGCTAGATCTGTGCATTGTGTAACGTTGTCACTTTCTAGCCAGAGGGGGGTGTCAGAGCTGATGTATTCTGCTCTGGGCTTGTATAGGAGGAGAAAGGGTCTCGTGCGTCTGTCCGTGACACCAGGTCCCAGTAAACCTGGGTAGATTATTTCAAATTACGTTTGCCTTTTCGGAGCTTTTACACTACGTTTCCTCACAAATCCATTCAGTCAAGGTTCCCTGTTGGTATTTATACGCGTGCCATGCACCGGCCAAATATGTGTCAGAAAAGGCCTGGTCCTTGGTCTTGGACAGAGACAGGCAGGACCGTGGATAATTAAGCTGTCGAGATTTCATAATAGTAGGTGACTGAATAGCAGGGGGAGTTCACCCGTTGGCCCCCATGAACAAAATATATTTGTTTCACTTCTCTCACTCAACATGGACAAAGTGAAATATTGTCTGCTTAATAAAAGTTAATAATTCTAGTTAGAGGGAATTCAGTCTGGTTTAACCCATTGTTCTCTTTATAATATAATATTTTATAATTTGAAATAATAAATACAATGTTGAATTATATCATATCTAAATCGATAAACACCTCTGTGTCATGAATGCTGGGGTATAAACAGTCATCTAATCTGGTGTTCATCCGTTCATAAATACTTCATCGATTTTCTTAATAGGATCTATAATTAGAACAGGTGAGCAAGACTACAATACCTGGATTACCGTCTGACATAATCTGGTGTAACTGTCATTCAGCATGTCTGCATGTACACATCAACCTCAGCGGAATACATTTACTAGACTATAGGCTACTAGGCTATTTACCAAGTCTATTTACCATGCCAAAGGACTGGCCAATAACCTTGTAATTCTAGTCAAACAATAACATCTTAAAACCATACATGTATTTTAGGCATGACTCCCACGCACATCCGAGAAGCGCAGCTTTGAGTACGATCCCTCTATAATAGCAACTTCACAACAATATTAAACACATCAACAGGATAAGTCTGCCTAAAAAAAAAAAATCTGAATCAAAAACGAATATTCTATTTTATTGAAAAATCCATTCTTGCATTATTCTTACCAGGTGGCTGAGACTTCTGAAGAAGCAGTCGGTCAACATGAGTTTCCATCTCTCCTCTATCTTGTCCGGGATGGGCTGGTAAACATAATATGCGGTGAACGCTCCCAAAGACAGGAGTAAAAATATGCCTTTCAAACGCATTTTAGGAAGAGTCCGCATCTATTGGTGGCAGGGTGCAGAAAGAAACTATGTCAGTTGTGCTTATTAACAAGTCACTTAAATCCGAGCAAAGCGTAATCTTGTATTAATTTTGGAACTGAGCCAGCCTGATATGAAAGCACATGTAAGCGTTATCTGATCATTATAAACGAGCATGATCATAGCTTTTCACCATGACTATCACTGCCTCCGCACAGCAGGCGGTTGTGTCGTATGATCCCCTGGTCTTCACACCCATGGAACGAGAAAAATGCGTTAATGCGAAGCGCGCCAGTGAGTTGAAACGATCGAACTGAGGAGTGAGCAATCCCCCCCCCCTCCCTCCCTCCCCACTCCCCCTTGCAGTCCACTCGGTTCCTTACCGGGTGAGGAACATGAACCAGAAAACTTGCTGCGACAGCACCAACAGCTTGTGCGCAACTTTCACAACTGCGTCGCCCTGTATGTTTGTTAGCAGGTTGCAGGTTATTCTATCGGCGTAGAATACAACGTGTTAAAGGTTCCGGCACGTAGATAATACAATTTCACAATTATACACATTCTTCAAGCCGAAGCACAACATTTGGTGTCAGCACACTCCACCCAGGCGAGATGCGAGCAGCCAATGATTTATGTACACTAGGTGACTAACATGGGGAGCTATTTCGTAGCCACCGCGCCTCCATCTTGGCCCTCTCAGACATCATAAAAAATATTTAGGAAGCTATGGAAATGTTTTATTAATGTCTACATTTGTTTTTTTTCCCATGCTTATTCTATAACAGACAACTTAATGCATACTTTGAAATTATATTATGTGAGCTAAACGTATATATATATATATATATATATATACACAGTACCAGTCAAAGGTTTGGACACCTACTCATTCCAGGGTTTTTCTTTATTTATTTTTTACTATTTTCTACATTGTAGAATAATAGTGAAGACATCAAAACTATGAAATAACACATATTGAATCATGTTGTAACCAAAAAAGTGTTAAACAAATCAAAATATATGTTATATTTGAGATTCTTCAAAGTAACCACCCTTTGCCTTGATGACAGCTTTGCACACTCTTTGCATTCTCTCAACCAGCTTCACCTGGAATGCTTTTCCAACAGTCTTGAAGGAGTTCCCACATATGCTGAGCACTTTTCCTTCACTCTGCGGTCCAACTCATCCCTAACCATCTCAATTGGGTTGAGGTCAGGTGATTGTGGAGGCCATGTCATCTGATGCAGCGCTCTATCACTCTCCTTCTTGGTCAAATAGCCCTTACACAGCCTGGAAGTGTGTTGGGTCACTGTCCTGTTGAAAAACAAATGTTAGTTCCACTAAGCGCAAACCAGATGGGATGGCGTATCGCTGCAGAATGCTGTGGTAGCCATGCTGGTTAAGTGTGCCTTGAATTCTAAATAAATCACAGACAGTGTCACCAGCAAAGCACCCCCACACCATCACACCTACTCCTCCATGCTTCACGGTGGGAACCACACATGCGGAGATCATCCGTTCACCTACTCTGCGTCTCACAAAGACACGGCGGTTGGAACCAAAAATCTCAAATTTGGACTCAGCAGACGAAAGGACACATTTCCACTGGTCTAATGTCCATTGCTCGTGTTTCTTGGCCCAAGCACGTCTCTTCTTATTATTGGTGTCCTTTAGTAGTGGTTTCTTTGCAGCAATTTGACCATGAAGGCCTGATTCACACAGTCTCCTCTGAACAGTTGATGTTGAGATGTGTCTGTTACTTGAACTCTGTGAAGCATTTTTTGGGCTGCAATTTCTGAGGCTGGTAACTCTAATGAACGTATACTCTGCAGCAGAGGTAACTCTGGCTCTTCCATTCCTTTGGCGGTCCTCATGAGAGCCAGTTTCATCATAGCGCTTGATGGGTTTTGCGACTGCACAAGCAAAGTTCTTGAAATGTTCCGTATTGACTGACCTTCATTTCTTAAAGTAATGATGGGACTGTCGTTTCTCTTTGCTTATTTGAGCTGTTCTTGCCATAATATGGACTTGGTCTTTTACCAAATAGGGCTATCTTCTGTATACCACCCTTACCTTGTAACAACACAACTGATTGGCTCAAACGCATTAAGAAGGAAATAAATTCCACAAATTAACTTTTAACAAGGCACACCTGTTATTTATAATGCATTCCAGGTCACTACCTCATGAAGCTAGTTGAGAGTATGCCAAGAGTGTGCAAAGTGAGATACCCAATGGGCTGGACGATTCCCTTCTCATCCCTCATCTTTAAAAAAAGTATACTAAAAACGTAGAAATCAATTAACACAATGGAAAAATCAAGAGATGGGGTGTGTGCTAGTGGGTCTTTGGAAGGTGTGATGTAGTTGATGTTTGTATAATTTCTTTGTGTATTTTGGGAAACATTTTGAGAAACATATTAAGATGGATTTATTCATACATTTTTGGTGAAATAAAATTAACAAATCATTGAAACGACTTCATTTATTTTTAATATAAGCAGTGGGGAGAACAAGTATTTGATACACTGCCGATTTTGCAGGTTTACCTACTTACAAAGCATGTAGAGGTCTGTAATTTTGATCATAGGTACACTTCAACTGTGAGAGAAAAATCCAGAAAATCACATTGTATGATTTTTAAGTAATTAATTTGCATGTTATTGCATGACATAAGTATTTGATCACCTACCAACCAGTAAGAATTCCGACTCTCACAGACCTGTTAGTTTTTCTTTAAGAAGCCCTCCTGTTCTCCACTCATTACCTGTATTAACTGCACCTGTTTGAACTCGTTACCTGTATAAAAGACACCTGTCCACACACTCAATCAAACAGACTCCAACCTCTCCACAATGGCCAAGACCAGAGAGCTGTGTAAGGACATCAGGGATAAAATTGTAGACCTGCACAAGGCTGGGATGGACTACAGGACAATAGGCAAGCAGCTTGGTGAGAAGGCAACAACTGTTGGCGCAATTATTAGAAAATGGAAGAAGTTCAAGATGACGGTCAATCACCCTCGGTCTGGGGCTCCATGCAAGACATCAAAACTATGAAATAGCACATATGGAATCATGTAGTAACCAAAAAAGTGTTAAACAAATCCAAATATATTTTAGATTTTAGATTCTTCAAAGTAGCCAACCTGTGCCTTGATGATGGCAGGTAGCCATCAGGTAGGGTGACAGGTAGTTTAGTGGGTAAGAGCGTTGTGCCAGTAACCGAAAGGTCGCTGGTTCTAATCCCCGAGCCGACTAGGTGAAAAATCTGTCGATGTGCCCTTAAGCAAGGCACTTAACCCTAATTGCTCCTGTAAGTCACTCTGGATAAGAGCGTATACTAAAATAGATAAAATATGACATCTTTGCACACTCTTGGCATGCTCTCAACCAGCTTCATGAGGTACCTGGAATGGATTTCAATTAACAGGTGTGCCTTGGTAAAAGTTAATTTGTGGATTTTCTTTCCTTCTTAATGCGTTTGAGACAATCAGTTGTGTTTTGACAAGGTAAGGGTGGTATACATAAGATAGCCCTATTTGGTAAAAGACCAAGTCCATATTATGGCAAGAACAGCTCAAATAAGCAAAGATAAACGACTGTCCATTATTATTTTAAGACATGAAGGTCAGTCAATCCGGAAAATTTCAAGAATTTTTAAACTTTCTTCAAGTGCAGTCGCGAAAATCATCAAGCGCTATGATGAAACTGGCTCTCATGAGACTGCCACAGGAAAGGAAGACCCAGAGTTACCTCTGCTGCAGAGGATACGTTCATTAGAATAACTGCACCTCAGATTGCAGCCCAAATAAATGTCATACATCTCAACATCAACTGTTCAGAGGACACTGCGTGAATCAGGTCTTCATGGTCAAATTGCTGCAAAGAAACCACTACTAAAGGACACCAATCAGAAGAAGAGACTTGCTTGGGCCAAGAAACATGAGCAATGGACATTAGACTGGTGGAAATCTGTCCTTTGGTCTGATGTGTCCAAATTTGAGATTTTTGGTTTAAACCGCTGTGTCTTTGTGAGACGCAGAGTAGGTGAACGGATGATCTCCGCATGTGTGGTTCCACCATGAAGCATGGAGGAGGAGGTGTGATGGTGTGGGGGTGCCTTGCTGGTGATTTATTTAGAATTCAAGGCAAACTTAACCAGCATGGCTACCACAGCATTCTGCAGTGATATGCCATCACATCTGTTTTGCGCATAGTGTGCAAAGCTGTCATCAAGGCAAAGGGTGGCTATTTGTAGAATCTCAAATATAAATTATATTTTGATTTGTTTAATGATTCTATATGTCTTATTTCATAGTTTTGATGTCTTCACTATTATTCTACAATGTAGAAAATAGTAAAAATAAAGAAAAACCCTTGAATGAGTAGGTGTGTCCAAACTTTTGACTGGTACTGTAAATATATATATATATATATATATATATATATATATATATATATATATATATATATATATATATTGTAGTACATTTCAATTCAACCTGAATAATTTGTTACACTGTGGCTGTGTGGTTGAATGTGTAAAATATTACTGCCCCATCGGTCGGGGATTCAATTCCTACTCCTGCCTGTCCCACTTTCACTTCTTCTCTGACTCCTCCTGTTTCTAATCTGTCTAAATAAAACATTGAAAAAATGCTGTTTAATACACTGAAAACAAACTTAATGGAATTCCACCCAAAAATATCCTCTGTATCTTAATCTTATATTTAGGCAATACATTATTTGCATTTCTTAACCAAGGGACCAGTTTGGATTTGGCTTCAGACCAATCAAATCACTTCCTAAGGAAAACGTCATTTTCTGAAAAACGTGTCTGTTTCTGGTCAGCTTGTGTTTATTTCCTGCAGTAGCTAGCTTGCTAAATCGTCCCTTTCCTAAGACATGGATGAAGATGGGGAATTGACTTGTGGGTTTGACTTAATTCTCTGTACAGGCCACTGATTATGACGGCGATTCTGATCTAACCATAAATGAATATGTTGTGCCACTGGCCTGTGACGATTGAAGTTCAATATGTAGCCTAGATGTATCCTAGTAGGCTCACGTTAACTAGCTAGCTAGCTAACTTAGCTGGTTCATTGTTGCCAATGCGAGGAACTTAGGCTAGTATCAAGCATTTTAGCTAGTTAGCCTATGACAACAAAAACTAAAAGTGTATGACAGAGGTATAGACCATTTTGCGAACAAAAGAGAGTAGGATGACTTGGGTGTTCAACTAGTCTACAAGTAGTGTGAGTAACACTACTTGAGAACAGCGCCGGAACAGCGCCGGAAGAAGATGGCTGCCGTTTTACAGCCCTCTAACCAATTGTACTATTATGTGTGTTTTTCCGCGTTATTTGTAATTTATTTTGTACATAATGTTTCTGCCATCGTCTCTTATAACCAAAGAGAGCTTCTGGATATCAGGACAGCGATTACTCACCTCGCGTTGGACGAATACTTTTTCTTCAACGAGGCGTTCGCGAAGGATATTCTACAGACTCCCGACAAGGCCCAGATCCCCATCATTCGCGTGAGGAAGAGACGGAGGTATCGTGGGCGCAGATCCGGGTGCCTTGTAAGGATCCGACGGCGAACGAGTAAACTGCCTCTCCCATCAATCCTATTAGCCAACGTTCAAGCTTTTGAGAATAAAATGGACGATTTAAGATTACGGTTATCCTACCAACGGGACATTAAAAACTGTAATATCTTATGTTTCACGGAGTCGTGGCTGAACGACAACCATGACAACATTCAGCTAGCAGGCTATACGCTACATCGGCAGGACAGAACGGCAGACTCGGGTAAGACGAGGGGTGGCGGTCTCTGTATATTTGTAAACAACAGCTGGTGCACAAAATCAAATACTAAGGAAGTCTCTAGGTTTTGCTCGCCTGAGGTAGAGTATCTCATGATAAGCTGTAGACCACACTATTTACCAAGAGAGTTTTCATCTATATTTTTCATAGCTGTCTATTTACCACCACAAACCAATGCTGGCATTAAGATTGCACTGAATGAGTTGTACAAGGCCATTAATCAACAAGAAAATGCTCATCCAGATGCAGCGCTCCTAGTAGCCGGGGACTTTAATGCAGGGAAACTTAAATCCGTTCTACCTCATTTCTACCAGCATGTTAAATGTGCAACCAGAGGGGAAAAAACTCTAGACCACCTTTACTCCACACACAGAGACGCATACAAAGCTCTCCCTCGCCCTCCATTTGGCAAATCTGACCATAACTCTATCCTCCTGATTCCTGCTTATAAGCAAAAACTGAAGCAGGAAGCACCAGTGATGCGGCTAATAAAAAAGTGGTCAGATGACGCAGATGCTAAGCTACAGGACTGTTTTGCTAGCACAGACTGGAACATGTTCCGGGATTCTTCAGACAGCATTGAGGAGTACACCACATCAGTCACTGGCTTCATCAATAAGTGCATCGATGATGTCGTCCCCACAGTGACCGTACGTACATACCCCAACCAGAAGCCATGGATTACAGGAAACATCCGCACTGAGCTAAAGGGTAGAGCTGCCGCTTTCAAGGAACGGGACTCTAACCTGGACGCTTATAAGAAATCCCGCTATGACCTCCGACGAACCATCAAACAGGCAAAGAGTCAATACAGGTCTAAGATTGAATCATACTACACTGGCTCTGACGCTCGTCGGATGTGGCAGGGCTTGAAAACTATTACAGACTACAAAGGGAAGCACAGCCGCGAGCTGCCCAGTGACACAAGCCTACCAGACGAGCTAAACCACTTCTATGCTCGCTTCGAGGCAAGCAACACTGAAGCATGCATGAGAGCACCAGCTGTTCCGGACGACTATGTGATCACGCTCTCCGTAGCCGATGTGAGTAAGACTTTTAAGCAGGTCAACATTCACAAGGCCGCAGGGCCAGACGGATTACCAGGACGTGTACTCCGAGCATGTGCTGACCAACTGGCAAGTGTCTTCACTGACATTTTCAACATGTCCCTGACTGAGTCTGTAATACCAACATGTTTCAAGCAGACCACCATAGTCCCCGTGCCCAAGAACTCTAAGATAACCTGCCTAAATGACTACCGACCCGTAGCACTGACGTCTGTAGCCATGAAGTGCTTTGAAAGACTGGTCATGGCTCACATCAACAGCATAATCCCAGAAACCCTGGACCCACTCCAATTTGCATACCGCCCCAACAGATCCACAGATGATGCAATCTCTATCGCACTCCACACTGCCCTTTCCCACCTGGACAAGAGGAACACCTACGTGAGAATGCTATTCATTGACTACAGCTCTGCATTCAACACCATAGTGCCCTCTAAGCTCATCACTAAGCTAAGGATCCTGGGACTAAACACCTCCCTCTGCAACTGGATCCTGGACTTCCTGACGGGCCGCCCCCAGGTGGTAAGGGTAGGTAACAACACATCTGCCACACTGATCCTCAACACGGGGGCCCCTCAGGGGTGCGTGCTCAGTCCCCTCCTGTACTCTCTGTTCACCCATGACTGCATGGCCAGGCACGACTCCAACACCATCATTAAGTTTGCCGACGACACAACAGTGGTAGGCCTGATCACCGACAACGATGAGACAGCCTATAGGGAGGAGGTCAGAGATCTGGCCGTGTGGTGCCAGGACAACAACCTCTCCCTCAACGTGACCAAGACAAAGGAGATGATTGTGGACTACAGGAAAAAAAAGAGGACTGAGCACGCCCCCATTCTCATCGACGGGGCTGTAGTGGAACAGGTTGAGAGCTTCAAGTTCCTTGGTGTCCACATCACCAACGAACTATCCTGGTCCAAACACACCAAGACAGTCGTGAAGAGGGCACGACAAAGCCTATTCCCCCTCAGGAGACTAAAAAGATTTGGCATGGGTCCTCAGATCCTCAAAAAATTCTACAGCTGCACCATCGAGAGCATCCTGACTGGTTGCATCACCGCCTGGTATGGCAACTGCTTGGCCTCTGACCGCAAGGCACTACAGAGGGTAGTGCGTACGGCCCAGTACATCACTGGGGCAAAGCTCCCTGCCATCCAGGACCTCTATACCAGGCGGTGTCAGAGGAAGGCCCTCAAAATTGTCAAAGACTCCAGCCACCCTAGTCATAGACTGTTCTCTCTGCTACCGCACGGCAAGCGGTACCGGAGTGCCAAGTCTAGGTCCAAAAGACTTCTCAACAGCTTCTACCCCCAAGCCATAAGACTCCTGAACAGCTAATCATGGCTACCCGGACTATTTGCACTGCCCCCCCACCCCACCCTTTTTACGCTGCTGCTACTCTGTTAAGTATTTATGCATAGTCACTTTAACTCTACCCACATGTACATATTACCTCAACTACCTCAACTAGCCGGTGCCCCCGCACATTGACTATGCAACGGTACCCCCCTGTATATATAGCCTCCCTACTGTCACTTTATTTTACTGTATATATAGCCTCCCTACTGTCACTTTATTTTACTTCTGCTCTTTTTTTTCTCAACACTTTTTTTTGTTGTTGTTTTATTCTTACTTTTTTTGTTTAAAATAAATGCACTGTTGGTTAAGGGCTGTAGGTAAGCATTTCACTGTAATGTCTGCACCTGTTGTATTCGGCGCATGTGACCAATAAAATTTGATTTGATTTGATTTGAGTAAAAAAAAAATGTTTTACTTGCGTGCACACACACGCACGCACACAGACAAATAGACAGACAGAAATCAGTCCATGTATATTTAGCAACATTGATTGGACTAAATTGTTTTTGGTATCTTTAAGTTTGTTTTCAGTGTATTAAACAAAGCATATATAGCCTTGTTGATTTGATGTTGTTAAAATTGAAATGGTGCTGGAATAGCGGAGGCAGTGCTCCTGTTTTCTTTGTGCTGACTTGCGGTAACTCTGTGGTTCTAAATCAGTAGTTGTTTAGTAAACTGTCGAAAAACATTAACTTACTTTACCATGCTGTAGGTTACATTTAATATTTGCTTTGAGGATTTCACTGAACAGATGTTGCTCCGGTTTTGTAATGACACAAATGTATGTGTCGTTGAATTTATTCCACCACTGTGTGACTTGTGACTGTCTTTTTGTTGTCATGGCCTTATTGCATATCACGGTGGCATACAAACGAATGGGTTGTAGAGCAAACAACGCAATTATGACAACATAGGTTGCAATATGGCTTTTTTACAGCCTTGGCTAGGAGGCTTCAACAGTGATTTTAACCACGTACCGCTACTGGTGCCATCTCTAAAATAATGTATTTATTATTTTACCAGGCAAGTCAGTTAAGAACAAATTCTTATTTACAATGACGGCCTACACCGGCCAAACCCGGACGACGCTGGGCCAATTGTGCGCTGCCCTATGGGACTCCCAATCACGGCCGGTTGTGATACAGCCTGGATTTGAACCAGGAGGTCTGTAGTGACGCCTCAAGCACTGAGATGCATTGCCTCAGACCGCTGCGCCACTCGGGAGGCCAAAAATGGGTTATTATTACTGGTTTCAATGAAGGATTTAGGTATAGAAGAACTAAACTGCCTAGGTTACTACCTTATTCATTTGAATAGAATACTGTTATGAGCAAGGCCGCAGGGTTCCAGTCCAGAAGCACGCTATCCACTGTGCTCAGAGGACACTTTCGGTATTGCAGTTTAGCTGAAGTTGAACCCAAAAAGTCATTTAGCAGACGCTCTTATCCAGAGCAATTTACAGTTAGTGAGTGCATACATTCGCATACTGGCACCCCGTGGGAAACGAAACCCACAACCCTGGCGTTGCAAGCGTCATGCTCTACCAACTGAGCTACAGGGGACCAAATCGCATAGACGGCCCCATAGTGAAGTCCAATTTGAAAATTCCCCAAAATACACTTTCGTTATCACAGTTGTGTCAAAAATATCCATTGAATATCATGTAATAATTGTCTAAGATTTTATATTAATCCAATGATTGAGTGATTGTGGGTTCGATTCCCACGGGGGGCCAGTATATAAAAAAAAAATATGTATGCACTCACTAACTGTAAGTCGCTCTGGATAAGAGCGTCTGCTAAATGACAATTGAAAAAAAAAAAACATAAAAAAATGTATGGTCGCTGCTTGCCCAGCTCTAGAGCGTACAGAGTGCCAGTGCACAGGTGTTATCGGCTCTGTAAAGAAATGGCGTATGCAAACATTAGTAGATTACGTTGAAAACAACGGTCGGCCATCTTGGACACTGTCTCCAGTTCATATATACCTCAGCGGTTATGAGTGGAGATCCCACCTACAATGTAGTTTGATGATTGATGGCTTACTAGCCAATCAGGGCACAGCCCTGAGGTTATGTTCTTTGTGCACTGATTTGAGTGTCAGTTTATAGTGCAACTGAAAGTGTTTTAGCAACATGAAATCTTATCTTATTCAAATCTGTGCATATACACCCCCAGGAAGAATACGATGCCTTATTTTGAGATTTTCTGAGAAGCTAGCACTTAGACATGTATTCATACTTTCATAGAACGTTTGGGAATGACGTAGAATGAGGCATTTGTTCTACAGTAATATAGATTGGGAGAGGGCGTAATAGACACTGCAGTAAATAAAACTGAAGAAAAGTGTGTCAGTCTTGTCCAGGACCGGACAGGTGCACCATAGCCATTCCGAGCTACTGTAGGCTTATATGCAAATAAGGCATTTTCCACATGGCCATCATTCACTTTGGTCCTGGAATGTGTGTTTACAGGCAATAGCAACAGCGCAGCTTTAGACAATTAGAAAGCTTTCGCTAAAAGCCACATAAATATGTGTGAAAATGTATCCACTCACTAACTGTAAGTCGCTCTGGATAAGAGCGTCTGCTAAATGACTAAAATGTAAAATGTAAATACACCTGGATGGATTTCTGCAAATATGTAAATACCACAGGAGACCTCTTACATTTGGGAACTTTACAGTCCTATTGATCAAACAACCATGAACTGGTAGTCTATCTCTCCCTTATTTGCCTATGCACAAAAACAACAAGATTAACAACTAATGTTAGCCAGTGAGAAGAGCTAAAATCTAATGAGGGAACTGTAGATAAACCCTCTCAAACTTTTTCAGTTTGTAGTTGGCCATCAAAATTGCACTGATAAACAATGGGGAATAGTAGCCGGCTCGCCCTTCTGCAGCTTGCCTGCCAATGCATGCTTATCCCAAACCACGTTTTGACAACTGAAAGGGAACTTGCCTGCCTGCCCCCCTATTTGACCAATCCCAAATACATTTGATTGACAACTAAGAGATGTGTTAACTGTGGATAGTTGTTCAAGTTTAGCATAGCTAGCTAGCAAAGCGATTCACATTTCTTGCTAGCTAACCAAATGACTCCTGCATCTCTATCTGTAGCCACTATATAAACGATATGGGGGAAAGAAGAAGGCCACTTACCCACTCGTCCAATGACATGACATCCTCCCAGTAGCTAGTTAGTTAGCGAGCTAACGTTAGGCTCCGTGTTCTTAGCTTACTAAATAAATAGCTACATAAATAGATACGCTAGCCTATTAGCCACATTATGGCTGACTTGTGGTCATTGCCGTTGCTAGTTAGATTGTATTGACATTCCCAGACTTAGTTACATTAGTCAGTTTTTATCCAAAAATACTGAGTAATTGAAACTGAATCCCAAATGGATGGAGGCAGCAAACAATGTACCAGGCCAGCTGTGATTTACAACCTGATAGCAATATTTGTTAGACTTCCAAGAAATGTATTCGTGAATTAGCTATATTAAATCATGCATTGAACTGCATCCATCTATTCTGACAACAATGTCTTACTATACATCATATAATTTTGAGTCAAATAGGACCTATTTTGTAGCATAAACTGGGAATTTGATGTTTTTCAATTATATTATGATTGTCGGTTTGTTTCATATCTGCAAGGTAAATGCTGTCAGTTCCACTTTAACTTGAAGTATGGCCCTGGCATGGAACCTGTTGTTCTATGCTGGAAGTAGTCAATCTCTGTGTTGCATTAGCTACATTTTCAAGTTGTGAATAAACACCCTGAAAGAGAAAAGGTTGTTGTGGCCTTCTTCCCATACCATCCACCAACGAGGAGTTGACCGAAGAACAGTCATTCAGCCATTTAGCAACAGTAAGAGCAGTCAGTTAGCTACAGTAAGAGCAGTCATTTAGCTACAGTAAGAGAGGTCATTTAGCTACAGTAAGAGTAGTCATTTAGCTACAGTAAGAGAAGTAATTTAGCTACAGTAAGAGCAGTCATTTAGCTACAGTAAGAGAAGTCATTTAGCTACAGTAAGAGAAGTCATTTAGCTACAGTAAGAGAAGTCATTTAGCTACAGTACAGCAGTCATTTAGCTACAGTAAGAGCAGTCATTTAGCTACAGTAAGAGTAGTCATCTAGCTACAGTAAGAGCAGTCATTTAGCTACAGTAAGAGCAGTCATTTAGCTACAGTAAGAGCAGTCATTTAGCTACAGTAAGAGCAGTCATTTAGCTACAGTAAGAGAAGTCATATAGCTACAGTAAGAGAAGTCATTCAGCTACAGTAAGAGAAGTCATTTAGCTACAGTAAGAGCAGTCATTTAGCTACAGTAAGAGAAGTCATTTAGCTACAGTAAGAGTAGTCATTTAGCTACAGTAAGATAAGTCATTTAGCTACAGTAAGATAAGTCATTTAGCTACAGTAAGATAAGTCATTTAGCTACAGTAAGAGTGGTCATTTAGATACAGTAAGAGAAGTCATTTAGCTACAGTAACAGCAGTCATTTAGCTACAGTAAGAGAAGTCATTTAGCTACAGTAAGAGAAGTCATTTAGCTACAGTAAGAGAAGTCATTTAGCTACAGTAAGAGCAGTCATTTAGCTACAGTAAGATAAGTCATTTTGCTACAGTAAGAGCAGTCATTCAGCTACAGTAAGAGCAGTCATTCAGCTATAGTAAGAGCAGCCATTTAGCTACAGTAAGAGCAGTCATTTAGCTACAGTAAGAGCAGTCATTCAGCCAGAGTAAGAGCAGTCATTTAGCTACAGTAAGAGCAGTCATTTAGCTACAGTAAGAGTGGTCATATGGCTACAGTAAGAGAAGTCATTTGGCTACAGTAAGAGCAGTCATTTAGCTACAGTAAGAGAAGTCATTTAGCTACAGTAAGAGAAGTAATTTAGCTACAGTAAGAGAAGTCATTTAGCTACAGTAAGATAGGTCATTTAGCTACAGTAAGAGAAGTCATTTAGCTACAGTAAGAGCAGTCATTTAGCTACAGTAAGAGAAGTCATTTAGCTACAGTAAGAGAAGTCATTTAGCTACAGTAAGATAGGTCATTTAGCTACAGTAAGAGAAGTCATTTAGCTACAGTAAGAGCAGTCATTTAGCTACAGTAAGAGAAGTCATTTAGCTACAGTAAGAGGGGTCATTTATCTACAGTACAGCAGCTATCCAAGTTGAGCTAACTCTGGTGAAACTACTGAAGAGGCTAGTCAACCCAACGGACCAAGATAAAGGCGAAAGAAACGCACACCTATTTAGGCGAGGTGCTGGCTGACGGCGTAAAACACTTGAAAAAGAAAAGGAAAGCCGCACACTCTAGGAGCTCAGATGCAATAATTTAATATCTTAATAACCAACGTCTTCATCAGGGTATAATGACAAACACTGCGGGTCACTGGTTTATATAGTGTGAAAGGACACACGCAGGTGTCTGTAATCATGGCCGGGTGTGGCCTAATAGCATTGGCCAATTCACAGATAAAAACAACATACAAAAAACATGGATAGCATATGATCATAGATACTTGGATACATAGGCCCACAACATTTACAATGAATAGCAAAATCACAAGAATGGCTTCAAATCAAAGTCTACGTTGAGACCAAAGGGAGCAAGGGTCTTTAAATTAAAGATCCAGGCAGCCTCTCGTTTTAACAATAAGTTGTCGAGGTCACCCCCTCTCCTAGTGTCACGATCGTTTACGAACGAGAAGGACCAAGGCGCAGCGTGATAAGCATTCATGTTTATTTAACGAATAAACACCACGACAAAACAACAAACGAAACGTGAAGTCCAAGGTAGCGCACACACACCATACCTTTACGGAACAAGATCCCACAACTAACAGGTGCCAAAAGGCTGCCTAAGTATGGTCCCCAATCAGAGACAACGATCTACAGCTGCCTCTGATTGGGAACCACCCCGGCCAACATAGATCTACACATTCTAGATCTAACACATAGAAAACAACATAGCAAACACAACACAGAAAATGCACACCCTGACTCAACAAATACAAGTCCTCAGAGTCAGGGCGTGACAGTACCCCCCCCCTAAGGTGCGGACTCCGACTCAGGGCTTGACCACCACTTACTCTCCACCTCCCTGTTGCGCCCCTGGTCTGGTCTGGACCTCGGCGCGCTGCTTCCCCTCTCCTTCCTCCCACGACGTACCAAGCCCTGTCTGGACCCTGGTGTGGGAGACCCCGAACCTGGAGAGGGGCTGACGTCTGGGTCTGGACTGGAGCCGCTGACTGGAGCTGGACCTGACGACGGTGGATCGAACTGCTCTGGCTCCGGAGTGGAACCGCTGACCGGAGCTGGATCAGGCACCGGTGGAGCGGACTGCTCTGGCTCCGGAGTGGAGTGGCTGACCGGAGCTGGACTGGACCCCGGTGGAGCGGATTGCTCTGGCTCCGGAGTGGATCCGCTGACCGGAGTTGGACCGGACCCCGGTGGAGTGGATTGCTCTGGCTCCGGAGTGGAGCAGCTGACCGGTGCCGGACCAGGCACCGGTGGAACAGGCACGGGCCTTGCCGGACTGGACACACGCACCACTGGCTTGGTGCGGGGAGCAGGAACGGGCCGGACCGGGCTGACGACGCGCACCACTGGCTTGGTGCGGGGAGCAGGAACGGGCCGTACCGGACTGGCAACGCTCACCACTGGCCTGGTGCGAGGGACAGGAACAGGCCGGACCGGGCTGGCGACGCGCACCACTGGCTTGGTGCGAGGGGCAGGAACAGGCCGGGCCGGGCTGGCGACGCGCACCACTGTCTTGGTGCGAGGGACAGGAACAGGCCGGGCCGGGCTGGCGACGCGCACCACAGGCTAGGTGCGAGGGGCAGGAACAGGCCGGGCCGGGCTGGCGCAGAATTGCCCTGTCGCTGCCTCCTGCTGCCTCGTCGTCCACACCGTGTGCCCCCCCAAATTGTTTTTAAATATTATTTTCTAATATTACGGTCAAAATCTGATTGTTTTTTACAAATTATTTTGATTCGACAGAATTTTGCTATTCATTGTAAATGTTGTGGGCCTATGTAGCCAAGTATCTATGATCATATGCTATCCATGTTTTTTGTATGTTGTTTTTATCTGTGAATTGGCCAATGCTATTAGGCCACACCCAGCCATGATTACAGACACCTGCGTGTGTCCTTTGACACTATATAACCCAACGGACCAAACACAACAATGCAAAATAGTAGCTAGCAAGATGGTTTGCATCAACTACCTTCACTAAAACCACTGCAAAGGTTTTGCCTGCAAACTTTACTTTCAAATCATGACGTTATGGCATGTCTGCCTCGTGATTCAATGTGGTCTCAGGGCAATTCGTATTATTCTGACATAAACCGCTATTCCATTCATTATGTAACCTAACGTTACAGGTCACACTAAAGTGAATTGGGTTAAGTTTAGAATAAGGGTTAGGGGAAGGCTTAGCTAAAATGCTACAGTTCTCCCCGATGCGACTTTGAACATGCAACCTTTGGATTGCTAGACTGTCGCGGATTACACCCACCCATCCTCCCCGATCAACCATTAGTAGGTATTATACGTCTTGGAGGTGCTCAGAAATACGTGTATATTTCATATGGCTCTGAGGCCAGGCTGCTTGATGTTTTGGGAGACTTCTCTGTCTGAAGAGGACCCACCCCAATCTTTTTTATTTTCTTGTCGAATTTGCCGAGTCCGTCATTGAAACCAGACCCTAGTCACTGTTGCCTAGTCACTGTTGCCTAGTCACTGTTGCCTAGGGTCAGGTTATCGAGACTATGTAGCGTACATGAGTAAAAGGGCAGATGGCGAGAGAGAGAGAGAGAGACTTGGCCTGCTGCCTGTGACTTCAGGAAACCTGTCCATGCTAAATGGGGAAGATTTACTAGTAGAAACCTATCCTCTCTCTCTCTCTCTCTCTCTCTCTCTCTCTCTCTCTCTCTCTCTCTCTCTCTCTCTCTCTCTCTCTCTCTCTCTCTCTCTCTCTCTCTCTCTCTCTCTCTCTCTCTCTCTCTCTCTCTCTCTCTCTCTCTCTCTCTCTCTCTCTGCCTCCATACATACAGACAACAAATATAACCCTATAATGTACTTGTTATTTTTTTGTATTGATATATGATTATCTGTATAATGCTTGATGTTTATTCTTAAATGTTTTGTTTGAATGTTTTTGTTTAATATTTTATTTAAACAATAACAACCATTTCTCCCTGCACCTGTTTCACTATAAAGCTAAGGGATGGGGCTGGACAAATGTAATCACTCTCAAATTAATAGACAGACCTATGGATGTAAAGACTGACCATCCATTATATCAATTGTATAATTTTAACCATATTTTGAGGCTATACAGTGTTTATTTACATGTACGTTGTTTACAAACATTTGGAGAAAAAAAAGCTTATATTTTGGGTTCTGATGGGGTACGACAGTTGAACTAAGGTCATGAGGCATTTATAAGTTATATTCTTCAATAATCAAGGGGTACATATAATACATTTATAAATTCAAAAATGAATGTCATGCACAGTCACCCTATTTCCCATTTAAAATACACTACAAAAAGTATGTGGACACCTGCTCGAACGTCTCATTCCAAAATCATGGGCATTACATTTACATTTTACATTTTAGTCAGTGAGTGCATACGTTTTCATTAATATGGAGTTGGTCCCCCCTTTGATGCTATAACAGCCGCCACTCTTCTGGGAAGGCTTTCCACTAGATGTTGGAACATTGCTGCGGGGACTTGCTTCCATTCAGCCACAAGAGCATTAGTGAGGTCGGGCAATGATGTTGGGCAATTAGGACCGGCTCGCAGTCGGCGTTCCAATTCATCCCAAAGTTGTTAGATGATTTTGAGGTCAGGGCTTTGTGCAGGCCAATCAAGTTCTTCCACACCGATCTCAACAAACCATTTATATATGGACCTCGCTTCATGCACGGAGGCATTGTCATGCTGAAATAGGAAAGGGCCTTCCCCAAACTGTTGATACAAAGTTGAAAGCACAGAATCATCTAGAATGTAATTGTATGCTGTAGCGTTAAGATTTCCCTTCACTGGAAAAAAGGGGCCTAGTCCGAACCATAAAAAACAGCCCCAGACCATTGTTCGTCCTCCACCAAACTTTACAGTTGGCACTATGCATTGGGACAGGTAGCATTCCCCTGGCATTCGCCAAACCTAGATTCGTCTGTTGGGCTGCCAGATGGTGAAATGTGATTAATCACTGCAGAGAACACGTTTCCACTGCTCCAGAGTCCAGTGGCTGTGAGCTTTACACCACTCCAGCCGACGCTTGGCATTGCACATTGTGATCTTAGGCTTGTGTGCGGCTGCACGGACATGAAACCCATTACATGAAGCTCCTGAAGAACAGTTCTTGTGATGACGTTGCTTCCAGAGGCAGTTTGGAACTCGGTAGTGAGTGTTGCAACAGAGGACAGACGATTTTTACAATACGCGCTTCAGCACTCGGCGGTCCCGTTCCGTGAGCTTGTGTGCCCTATCACTTCGCAGCTGAGCCGTTGTTGCTCATAGACATTTCCACTTCACAATAACACTTACAGCTGTACCGGGGCAGCTCTAGCAGGGCAGAAATTTTACGAACTGACTTGTTCGGAAGGTGGCATTGTCAGACTGGGGTGATGTGTATGCGGCGGTGAAGTCAGGCGCAGGACACAGAGGATCAGGATGACTACTTTAATTCCAGTAAACACGCACCAAACAAAAGGTCTCCACAACACTGGAGGAGTAACATGCGCTGTGCGTGATAGGCGAACTAGAAATGCCGAACATCAGACAGGACAAAATGACAATAACACACAAAGGCCAAACGTAAAACAAGGGAACTTATATGTCACATAATCAACACAAAATAAGTAACAGGTGTACAAACTAGACAACACAAGACAAACACCGAAACATCGATCGGCAGTAGCTAGTACTCCGGGGACGACGAACGCCGAAGCCTGCCCGAGCAAGGAGGAGGAGCAGCCTCGGCGGAATCCGTGACAGTACCCCCCCTTGACCCGCAGCTCCAGCCGTGCGCCGACCCTGGCCTCGGGGACGGCCAGGAGGACGCGGAGCAGGGCGAGTGGGATGACTCAGGTGGAACTCCGTCAGGAGGGAGGGATCTAAGATGCCCCTCCTAGGCACCCAGCACCGTTCCTCCGGACCGTACCCCTCCCACTCCACGAGATACTGCAGACCCCCCATCCGACATCTCGAATCCACAATGGACCAGACTGAGTACGCCGGAGCCCCCTCGATGTCCAGTGGGGGCGGAGGAGTCTCCCGTATCTCATTGTCCTGGAGTGGACCAGCTACCACCGGCCTGAGGAGAGACACATGGAACGAGGGGTTAATGCGATAATCATTTGGTAGTTGTAACCTGTAACATACCTCGTTCAATCTCCTCAGGACTTTAAATGGCCCCACAAACCGCCGACCCAGCTTCCGGCAGGGCAGGCGAAGGGGCAGGTTTCGAGTCGAGAGCCAGACTCGATCTCCAGGTGCATACACTGGACCCTCACCGCGGTGGCGATCGGCGCTCGCCTTCTGCCTACGGATAGCCCGCTGCAGATGGACATGCGCAGCGTTCCATGTCTCCTCCGAGCGCCGAAACCATTCATCCACCGCAGGAGCCTCGATCTGGCTCTGATGCCATGGTGCCAGAACCGGCTGATACCCCAACACACACTGAAAAGGGGTCAGATTCGTAGAGGAGTGGCGAAGGGAGTTCTGGGCAATCTCTGCCCAGGGGATATACCCCGACCACTCCTCCTGCCGGTCCTGGCAATAAGACCTCAGAAACCTACCCACATCCTGGTTCACTCTCTCCACCTGCCCATTACTCTCAGGGTGGAAACCCGAGGTAAGGCTAACCGAGACCCCCAAGTGTTCCATAAACGCCCTCCAGACTCTAGAGGTGAACTGGGGACCCCGATCAGACACTATATCCTCAGGTACCCCGTAGTGCCGGAAGACGTGGGTAAACAGGGCCTCAGCAGTTTGTAGGGCAGTAGGGAGACCCGGCATTGGGATGAGACGACAGGCCTTAGAAAACCGATCCACAATGACCAGAATAGTGGTATTCCCCTGGGAGGGGGGAAGGTCCGTGACAAAGTCTACCGATAGGTGAGACCACGGCCGTTGTGGAACGGGTAGGGGTTGTAACTTCCCCCTGGGAAGGTGTCTAGGCGCTTTACACTGAGCGCACACCGAGCAGGAGGAGCCATAAACCCTCACGTCCTTTGCCAATGTTGGCCACCAGTACTTTTCACTAAGGCAGTGCACTGTCCGGCCAATACCAGGATGTCCAGAGGAGGGTGACGTATGAGCCCAATAAATTAGTCGATCACGAATCTCGAGCGGCACGTACTTCCGCCCCTCCGGACACTCTGGAGGAGTAGGGTCGGTACGTAACGCCCGCTCGATCTCCGCATCGACCTCCCACACCACCGGTGCCACTAGACAAGACTCCGGAAGTATGGGAGTGGGCTCAATGGACCTCTCCTCTGTGTCATATCGCCGGGACAGGGCGTCTGCCTTAACGTTCAGTGAACCTGGTATGTAGGTGAGCTTAAAAACAAAACCGGGCCAGAAACATGGCCCACCTAGCCTGACGAGGGTTCAGTCTCCTAGCTGCCCGGATGTACTCCAGGTTACGATGGTCAGTCAGAATGAGAAAAGGGTGTTGAGCCCCCTCAAGCCAATGCCTCCACACCTTTAGGGCCTGGACCACAGCTAGCAACTCCCTGTCCCCCACGTCGTAATTACGTTCCGCCGGGCTGAGCTTCTTAGAGTAAAAAGCACAGGGCCGGAGTTTAGGAGACGTGCCTGAGCGTTGAGACAGTACAGCCCCAATACCAGCCTCTGACGCGACCACCTCCACTTGGAATGCTAAAGAGGGGTCCGGATGTGCCAGCACCGGAACCGAGGTGAACAGGTCCTTCAGTTGTCTAAACGCCCTGTCCGCCTCAGCCGACCACTGCAAACGCACCGGGCCCCCCTTTAGCAGGGAGGTGATGGGAGCTGCTACCTGTCCAAAACCCCGGATAAACCTCCGGTAGTAATTGGCAAAACCCAAAAACCGCTGCACCTCCTTAACCGTGGTAGGAGTCTGCCAATTACGCACGGCTGAAACGCGGTCAATCTCCATCTCCACCCCTGACGCGGAAAACCGATGGCCCAGGAAGGAGATGGACACCTAGAAAAACAGGCATTTCTCTGCCTTCACATACAAGTCATGCTCCAACAGCCTACCCAACACTCGACGCACCAGGGCCACATGCTCGGCTCGTGTAGTAGAGTATACTAGAATGTCGTCAATATACACCACTACACCCTGCCCATGCAAATCCCGGAAAATCTCGTCCACAAATGATTGGAAGACTGAAGGAGCATTCATTAACCCGTATGGCATGACGAGATACTCATAGTGACCCGAGGTGGTACTAAATGCTGTTTTCCATTCATCTCCCTCCCTAATGCGCACCAGGTTGTATGCGCTCCTGAGATCCAATTTTGTGAAGAAGCGCGCTCCGTGTAATGATTCCGTCATACTCGCAATCAGAGGGAGAGGATAACTGTATTTAACAGTGATCTGATTGAGACTACGGTAATCAATACACGGGCGCAAACCTCCATCCTTCTTCTTCACAAAAAAGAAACTCGAGGACGCAGGAGAAGTGGAGGGCCGTATGTATCCCTGTCTCAGAGACTCGGCGATGTATGTCTCTATAACCGCCGTCTCCTCTTGAGACAGAGGATACACATGACTACGCGGAAGTGCAGCTCCTGCCTGGAGGTCTATCGCACAATCCCCCTGGTGGCAATCACGTCGCCCTCTTCTTACTGAACACGAGTGCCAAATCATCATACTCAGGAGGAATGTGCAGTGCGGGAATTTGGTTCGGACTTTCCACCGTGGTCGCCCCTACGGAAACACCTATACACCGCCCGACACACTGATCAGACCACTCCCTGAGAGCCCTCTGTTGCCACGAAATGGTGGGGTCATGAGAGATTAACCAAGGAAGCCCCAGCACCACGGGAAACGCAGGAGAGTCGATCAGATACAACTGTATGATTTCCTCATGACCCCCCTGCGTCTTCATCTTTAGTGGCGCCGTGACCTCTCTAATTAAACCAGATCCCAACGGACGGCTATCTAGGGCATGAATAGGAAAAGGCACATCTACTGGTAGGAGGGGAATCCCTAACTTAACACAGAAATTACGATCAATAAAATTCCCAGCTGCGCCTGAATCGACTAGCGCCTTATGCTGGGAATGAGATGAAACCTGGGGAAATTCAACTTGAATACACAAGTGGACAACAGAGAGCTCTGGGTGAGTTGGGCGCCTACTCACCTGAAATGACTCATCAGTGCGTGACCTGTTGCCTCGATCCCCAGGAGACCCTCCCCAGCACCGAGCCGCAGTGTGTCCTCTACGGCCACAGTTGGTGCAGGGGACGGCCTCTCTCCGGTTCTCTCTCCTCCTCTCTCTAGCACCAGCACCCCCGAGCTCCATAGGGCTCGGCTCGGAGTTGCTGGGGGATGGAATGGACGGCCCCAACTCCGGACGTCCGCGGGTAGCCAGCAGGGTATCCAGACGGATCGACATGTCCACCAACTGATCGAAGCTTAGATTGGTGTCCCTGCAGGCCAACTCTCGGCGAACGTCCTCTCGTAGGCTGCACCGATAGTGGTCGATGAGGGCCCTCTCATTCCATCCCGCATTAGCCGCCAGAGTCCGGAAGTCCAGGGCGAACTCTTGTGCGCTCCTCTTCCCCTGTCGGAGGTGGAACAGACGCTCCCCCGCCGCTTTACCTTCTGGGGGATGATCGAAAACCGCCCTGAAGCGGCGGGAGAACTCCGCATAGCTGATGGTGGCGGCGTCTATTCCCCTCCATTCGGCATTGGCCCACTCCAATGCCTTGCCGGATAGACAGGAGATGAGGGCGGAAACGCTCTCGTATCCCGAGGGCGCCGGATGTATGGTTGCCAGGTAGAGTTCCACTTGAAGTAGGAAACCCTGACACCCGGCTGCGGTGCCATCATATGCCCTCGGGAGCGAGAGCCGAATCCCACTGGACTCCGGAGATGGAATGATGGGTCTGGCCGATGGTGGTGGTATTGTAGGAGGAGGTGTGGGCAAGCCTCCTCTTTCCCATCGGCTCAGAGTGTCCATCACATCTTGCATGGCGGTGCCGAGTCTACGGATCATGGCGTCCTGGCTGCTGACCCGATCCTCCAGAGACTCAGTTACCACCGCTGGTCCTGCTGACTCCATGGGTGGTTTGTTATTCTGTCAGACTGGGGTGATGTGTATGCGGCGGTGAAGTCAGGCGCAGGACACAGAGGATCAGGATGACTACTTTAATTCCAGTAAACACGCACAAAACAAAAGGTCTCCACAACACTGGAGGAGTAACACGCGCTGTGCGTGATAGGCGAACTAGAAATGCCGAACATCAGACAGGACAAAATGACAATAACACACAAAGGCCAAACGTAAAACAAGGGAACTTATATGTCACATAATCAACACAAAATAAGTAACATGTGTACAAACTAGACAACACAAGACAAACACCGAAACATCGATCGGCAGTAGCTAGTACTCCGGGGACGACGAACGCCGAAGCCTGCCCGAGCAAGGAGGAGGAGCAGCCTCGGCGGAATCCGTGACAGGCATCTTATAACGGTGCCACGTTGAAAGTCACTGAGCTCTTCAAGTAAGGCCATTCTACTGCCAATGTTTGTCTATGGAGATTACATGGCTGTGTGCTCGATTTTATACACCTGTCAGCAACGGGTGTGGCTGAAATAGCCGAATCCACTAATTGAAGGGGTGTCCAAATACACTTGTGTATACATAGTGTATCATTTAAGGGACCAAAATATCACCCCATCATGTTTTTTACACACTTTCTACATTGTGTCACAGATAACGTCTGATGTTTCAAGGCCTACTTGTCCTTAAAAATGCCATTCAACTTGAACTTTGACCTTGTCCCAGCCTTTCAATCAGTCTGTTCATACCAGTGGAATAACATTACTGTGGGGCTTACTGATGCACTTTAGAACACACAAACATATTGGGCACATCAGTTATTCTTAGGGTTTTTACATGTTTTACATTCGTCTGTTATAACCTTTTGGCTCCCATTTGGATCGTGTGTGTGTGTGTGTGTGTGTGTGTTTTAATGTTTGAGTCTGAATGTCTCTTTGTGTGGCTGTGCTGAGTGTTTCAAATCTTACTATAATTGGACATGTGTGAAGGATGGCGTCCGGAGAGAGCTCTTCCCTACTCGCTGTTCTCCGTCTTTCCCAGAGTAGGAGTCAGTAATTGGACAGTACGGGGGAGTTGGGACGTGCCTGCTGCCATCTGAGATCAAGCCCTGCTCAGGCGCTAGGGGAGGAGGAGTAAAATGTATTTAAAATACATGTAGATAGATTTTCATCTTTACTAAAATGCCTTAAAATGTATTCCAAAGATGTTTTGAGCTTACATTTTACATTTACATTTTAGTCATTTAGCAGACGCTCTTATCCAGAGCGACTTACAGTTAGTGAATACATTTTTTTTTATAGCTTATAATGCATCATAATGCATGAAAATGACCTACAACATAAATAAAAACCTAATAGATACAACACAGCTTTGGTGAAACCCCTGTGTCAAGAACGAACAGTTCTGAATGCTTGCATCTCCCCTTACGTCGTGTCTGTCTCTGCCTCTTCACAGAAACCTCTTTAACCCATCAGAGTCTAAGCCCTGTCTAAGCCAGGGGAGGGTTCTACTAAGCTATATGGAATTGTTTTAAGAAGGTCATACCAAGGATCATTTTGCTATTTGATTTTGACATTTTAAGAAGTATCAAAAAGTATACAAAAAAATATAGAAATAAATGATTTGATTAACATTTTTATTTGGCCTTACTGCTCTTAGCCCATACAAACACATTGAATAACAGATTAATTCACTACATGGAACAACAGATAGTCCTTACTGCTATTAACCCATACAAACACATTGAATAACAGATTAATTCACTACATGGAACAACAGCAGTCCTCCCAAAAAATCTAAAGGATGTTTGTTTTGAAGTGTCTGTCCTATCTGATAGATATAAGAAAGATCAGGAAACATTCATTTTTTTTGTTTTACATGTATTTAACCCCTTATTTTTGTCACTAAACAGTCTCCATATATACCTTCAGACGCGTCTTGTGAGGCCTACGGATCAAAACAACCGACATGTACCTGTTCGTGAGAGTCTCACCTTGCCACAGAGGAGTCATATTAGTGTGTAGCCCCAAACTGTTCGGACGCTACAGACAGAAGTTGGCAGATCGGCTGTACCGACTTCAGATGATTCCCAAGATGCTTTTGGGGGTCGTAGAGCGAAACACGTTCGTGAGAGTCCCATAAGGGGGGGTCATAATAGTTTGTAGACTGTTCAGATGCTACAGACCATTTCGTGAGAAGACAGATTTTTGGGGATGTCTCACGGTCTGACAAACACCGCTCTAGCTCTGTCATTTTTCGCCGCAGCTGCGGAAGTGCGACACAGGCGGACACGGTGGATCGAGAGCTTAAACGGAACGGTTTTTATGGGGATTTTTTTGTATTATGCTAATTCTATTTTGACCTTAGGGGGTTAAGTGGTTGTTATATTTTTATATACCTTCTCCACTCTCTCTTCCTCCCACGCCTTGTCAGCAGGGGACCTGTCAGTGTGTGAGGCTGCCGGGCTGGTAACTTTATTTAGGCTGCGACACGAGGCTCGACACCCTGTGTTTATTTTAGGTGTGTGCATACGTAACACGATGACTCAGGGAGAAAAGGGAAATGTTTGGCAAGATGAGAAAATAATCCTTTAGACTTTCTGACTGCCACAGACAGAGAGAGAGAGAGTGTCCCACAGAGTGTGTGTGAGTGTGTGTGTGTGTGTGTGTGTGTGTGTGTATGACTCCCACAGACAGAGAGAGAGAGTCCCACAGAGTGTGTGTGTGTGTGTTTATGATTCCAACAGACAGAGAGAGTCTCCCACAGAGTGTGTGTGTGTATGACTCCCTCAGAGAGAGAGAGAGAGAGAGTCTCCCGCTGAGTGTGTGTGTGTGTGTTTATGACTCCCTCAGAGAGAGAGAGAGAGAGAGAGAGAGAGAGAGAGAGAGAGAGAGAGAGAGAGAGAGAGAGAGAGAGAGAGAGAGTCTCCCGCTGTGTGTGTTGTATCTGACAAGACAAGCAGAGTATAATTAGCAGGTTATCTCCCGTCCACTGAGCTTCAATTGCTTTTGGAAATGCCTACAACTAGAGCTGGGCAGCAGTGCAGTCTACTGGAAGGGACTGTGGGACGGGACAGGCATGTGGGCTTCTGGTTGTCAAAGTGGTGAGAGTTAGTGCTATAGTTAGAGTTAGTGGTCAGAGTGGGATTGTAGTAACCCATACGTACAAATATACATTTCAATATATTAAACGTCACGTAGATACGTTTTCCTCTTTACTAAAATGCATGTAATGTCTTAAAATGTATTCCAGAGATGCATGTACAGTTGAAGTCGGAAGTTTACATACACTTAGGTTGAAGTCATTAAAACTCGTTTTTCAACCACTCCACAAATGTCTTGTTAACAAACTATAGTTTTGTCAAGTCGGTTAGGACATCTACGTTGTGCATGACACAAGTAATTTTTCCAACAATTGTTTACAGACAGATTATTTCACTTATAATTCACGGTATCACAATTCCAGTGGGTCAGAAGTTTACATACACTAAGTTGACTGTGCCTTTAAACAGCTTGGAAAATTCCAGACAATGATGTCATGGCTTTAGAAGCTTCTGATAGGCTAATTGACATAATTTTAGTCAATTGGAGGTGTACCTGTGGATGTATTTCAAGGCCTACCTTCAAACTCAGTGCCTCTTTGCTTGACATCATGGGAAAATCAAAGAAAATCAGCCAAGACCTCAGAAACAAAATTGTAGACATCCACAAGTCTGGTTCATCCTTGGGAGCAATTTCCAAACGCCTGAAGGTACCACGTTCATCTGTACAAACAATAGTATGCAAGTATAAACACCATGGAACCACGCAGCCGTCATACCGCTCAGAAAGGAGACGCATTCTATCTCCTAGAGACGAACGTACTTTGGTGCAAAAAGTGCAAATCAATGCCAGAACAACAGCAAAGGACCTTGTGAAGATGCTGGAGGAAACAGGTACAAAAGTATCTATATCCACAGTAAAACGAGTCCTATTTTGACAAAACCTGAAAGGCCGCTCAGCAAGGAAGAAGCCACTGCTCCAAAACCGCCATAAAAAAACCAGACTACGGTTTGCAACTGCACATGGGGCAAAAATCATACTTTTTTGAGAAATGTCCTCTGGTCTGATGAAACAAAAATAGAACTGTTTGGCCATAATGACCATCATTATGTTTGGAGGAAAAGGGGTTTTGCTTGCAAGCCGAAAAACACCATTCCATCCGTGAAGCACGGGGGTGACATTTGCATCTTTGCTCAAATGCATGTTCACCTGCCACATCTGAAGCCTATTCTTTTGGGGTGCTGTTCTCAGCCACCAAGTGCTAACAGTCACTATCTGGATAATAAGTGTGAAATGCTTGATAGATGTACGTCAGGGTTCCCTAACAGGAGCTCACGGAACGAATTTGGCCCGTGAGTGATTGTATTTGGCCCCCAATGATTTGAGCATTTTTGAAAATATATATACAGTACCAGTCAAAAGTTTGGACACATACTCATTCAAGATTCTATTTTTTTTCAAACTATTTTCTACATTGTAGAATAATAGTGAAGACATCAAAACTATAAAATAACACATATGGAATCATGTAGTAACCCAAGAAGTGTTAAACTAATCAAAATATATTTTATATTTGAGATTCTTCAATGTAGCCACCCTTTGCCCTGATGACAGCTTTGCACACTCTTGGCATTCTCTCAACCAGCTTCATGAGGAATGCTTTTCCAACAGTCTTGAAGGAGTTCCCACATATGTTGAGCACTTGTTGGCTGCTTTTCCTTCACTCTGCGGTCCAACTCATCTCAAACCATCTCAATTAGGTTGAGGTCGGGTGATTGTGGAGAGCTAAGCTGGATCTGGTTATGAAAAATGTGGCTATACAAGTTGAGGAAACTAAACTACTTGATGTCACCTTGAACTGTATATTGTCATGGTCAAGGCATATTGATTCAATTGTTGTCAAGATTCTCAGCATTCTTAACACCACAACTGACCAAACAAGTCCTACAGTGGGGAGAAGTATTTGATACACTGCCGATTTTGCAGGTTTTCCTACTTACAAAGCATTTAGAGGTCTGTAATTAATGTATTATTTTTAAGTAATTCATTTGCATTTCATTGCATGACATAAGTATTTGATCATCTACCAACCAGTAAGAATTCCGGCTCTCACAGACCTGTTAGTTTTTCTTTAAGAAGCCCTCCTGTTCTCCACTTATTACCTGTATTAACTGCACCTGTTTGAACTCGTTACCTGAGACCAGAGATGTGTAAGGACATCAGGGATAAAATTGTAGACCTGCAAAAGGCTGGGATGGGCTACAGGACAATAGGCAAGCAGCTTGGTGAGAAGGCAACAACTGTTGGCGCAATTATTAGAAAATGGAAGAAGTTCAAGATGACAGTCAATCATCCTCGGTCTGGGGCTACATGCAAGATCTCACCTCGTGGGTCATCAATGATCATGAGAAAGGTGAGGGATCAGCCCAGAACTACATGGCAGGACCTGGTCAATGACCTGAAGAGAGCTGGGACCACAGTCTCAAAGAAAACCATTAGTAACACACTATGCCGTCATGGATTAAAATCCTGCAGCGCACGCAAGGTCCCCCTGCTCAAGCCAGAGCATGTCCAGGCCCATCTGAAGTTTGCCAATTACCATCTGGATGATCCAGAGGAGGAATGGGAGAAGGTCATGTGGTCTGATGAGACAAAAATATAGCTTTTTGGTCTAAACTCCACTCGCCGTGTTTGGAGGAAGAAGAAGGATGAGTACAACCCCAAGAACACCATCCCAACCGTGAAGCATTGAGGTGGAAACATCATTCTTTGGGAATGCTTTTCTGCAAAGGGGACAGGACGACTGCACCGTATTGAGGGGAGGATGGATGGGGCCATGTATCGCGAGATCTTGGCCAACAACCTCCTTCCCTTAGTAAGAGCATTGAAGATGGGTCGTGGCTGGGTCTTCCAGCATGACAACGACCCGAAACACACAGCCAGGGCAACTAAGGAGTGGCTCCGTAAGAAGCATCTCAATGTCCTGGAGTGGCCTAGCCAGTTTGGAGGGAGCTGAACGTCCGTATTGCCCAGCGACAGCCACGAAACCTGAAGGATCTGGAGATGGTCTGTATGGAGGAGTGGGCCAAAATCCCTGTTGCAGTGTGTGCAAACCTGGTCAAGACCTACAGGAAACGTATGATCTCTGTAATTGCAAACACAGGTTTCTGTACCAAATATTAAGTTCTGCTTTTCTGATGTATCAAATACTTATGTCATGCAATAAAATGCAAATTAATTACTTAAAAATCATACAATGTGATTTTTTGGATTTTTGTTTTAGATTCCGTCTCTCACAGTTGAAGTGTACCTATGATAAAAATTACAGACCTCTACATGCTTTGTAAGTAGGAAAACCTGCAAAATCGGCAGTGTATCAAATACTTGTTCTCCCCACTGTATATGTTCTAGTTTTATCATATCTTGACTACCACTATACGGTCAGGTGCTGCAAAGAAAGACATAATACAGCTGAAACTGTCTCAAACAGAACAGCACGTCTTTTCCTGCAATGTTCCAAGAGAGCTAATGTCAGAGATTGTCTGCATCACTTCTCGTTGTTGTTAGAAATATTAATGTATTAAAATCTCCAAACTGTCCATTCAATCAACTAACATACAGCTCTGACAGACATTCATATTCCACAAGGCATGCAACTAAAGGTCTCGTCATAGTCCCTAAAGCCAAAACAAGTTCAAGGCAATGCACAGTAATATACCCTGAGTGTACAAAACATTAAGGACACCTGCTCTTTCCGTGACATAGACTGACCAGGTGAATCCAGGTGAAAGCTATGATCCCTTATTAATGTCACTTGTTAAATCCACTTCAATCAGTGTAGATGAAGGAGAGGAGACAGGATAAATAATTATTTTTAAGCCATGAGACAATTGAGACATGGATTGTGTACGTGTGCCATTCAGAGGGTTAATGGGCAAGACAAAATATTTAAGTGCCTTTGAACGTGGTATGGTAGTAGGTGCCAGGCGCACCGGTTTGTGTCAAGAACTGCAACGCTGCTGGCTTTTTCACACAAGAATGGCCCACCACCGAAAGGACATCCAGCCAACTTGAAACAACTGTGGGAAGCATTAGAGTCAACATCGGCCACCATCCCTGTGCAACACTTTTGACACCTTGTAGAGTCCATGCCCCGACAAATTTAGGCTGTTCTGAAGGCAAAAGGTGCAACTCAATATTAGGAAGGTGTTCCTAATGCCATCTTAAATCACTCAAGCAAGCAGCAAAAGTAGCTTTAAAAAAAAGAAATAAAACAGCACAATGCCTCTCACCTAAATAGCTGTAGCATTTCCCTCCTGAGCACATCTGGTGTTTGGGTTAAAACGAAAGATAAGATGTGCCCTTGTCATCAGGATATCAGGTCCTGCTCAGAGAACAACTAGCTCTCACTGTGTCACTTCAGAATTAAATCTATGTTTCTCAAACATCACATTTCGAATGTAGTCTGGGGATTTGGTCTGGAGATGTAGTCTGGAGATGCAGTCTGGGGGTGTAGTCTGGGATGTAGTCTGGGGATGTAGTCTGGGGGTTTAGTCTGGGGGTGTAGTCTGGGGATGTAGTCTGGGGGTGTAGTCTGGGGGTGTAGTCTGGAGATGTAGTCTGGGGGTGTAGTCTGGGGATGTAGTCTGGGGGTGTAGTCTGGGGGTGTAATCTGGGGGTGTAGTCTGGAGATGTAGTCTGGGATGTAGTCTGGGGATGTAGTCTGGGGGTGTAGTCTGGGGGTGTAGACTGGGGGTGTAGACTGGGGGTGTAGTCTGGGGGTGTAGTCTGGAGATGTAGTCTGGGATGTAGTCTGGGGATGTAGTCTGGGATGTAGTCTGGGGATGTAGTCTGGGGGTGTAGACTGGCGGTGTAGTCTGGGGGTGTAGTCTGGAGGTGTAGTCTGGGGGTGTAGTCTGGGGGTGTAGTCTGGGGGTGTAGACTGGGGGTGTAGTCTGGGGGTGTAGTCATAATGAAGGCATGAGCAACAGTTTCAGTAAAGCGGTATGAAGAATAGAGTAGTGCAAAATGTTGGATGCTGAAGAATCCCCTTTCCCTCTCTCTCTGTCTAATATCCACTCTGGAGCTGTACCCACTAAGACAGTTCAACAAGGCTTTCCTCCTCACACATAGACCTACACACTCACACAAATGTGTTGCCTTGTTCTGCTGTTTTCCCTGTATCCCCTTGACACACACACACACACTTGTTGACTTTGGCTTTCCAGAATCCCGCGGATTTCCCTGTATCCCCCTGGCCGGCTAGCGTTCCTGGCCTCCTCCAGGGAGAGTGGATCCTTAATATCTCAATGTGTGTGTGTGTGTGTGTGTGTGTGTGTGTGTGTGTGTGTGTGTGTGTGCGTGTGTGTGCGTGTGTGTGCGGAGCCAGAGAACTTGCCTGGAGAGAGATACCTGCCATAATGAAGGACCACCAGCAGGAGTCCCTCGGCAGGATGTGGTTACATGTAGCCGGAGCCAGGGGTCTTTAGCCTGGGGTCTGGAGCAGGAATGTTAATCTGTGGTAATCACATCCGTCCAGTACAGCACACTGCACACTGGAACCTGGAGGTGCAGTACACTCTTTTAGAACAATCATTTCAGTCTTCTGTTCTGGCATTGTACTCATCAGTCATCACATAGAATCGGGCGGAATGTTCCTCAAAGGATCTACAAAGTGTCCACAAAGGAAAACATCTCAAAATGTGCTCTTGATTGGAATCCACAAGGCAAGCACGAAAGAGGACATCCAACCAAATGACCTGACGCAGGGGTCTAGACGAAAAACTCATGAAGATCCGGTTGTCATGGCCTGAGGTAAAGAAAGCAGCACAAGACCGGCAACGTTGTAACACTGAAGTACAGACCCTATGTTTCTACATTAAGTAGCACTGCAGTACAGACCCTATGTTTCTACATTAAGTAGCACTGCAGTACAGACCCTATGTTTCTACATTAAGTAGCACTGCAGTACAGACCCTATGTTTCTACATTAAGTAGCACTGCAGTACAGACCCTATGTTTCTACATTAAGTAGCACTGCAGTACAGACCCTATGTTTCTACATTAAGTAGCACTGCAGTACAGACCCTATGTTTCTACATTAAGTAGCACTGCAGTACAGACCGTATGTTTCTACATTAAGTAGCACTGCAGTACAGACCCTATGTTTCTACATTAAGTAGCACTGCAGTACAGACCCTATGTTTCTACATTAAGTAACACTGAGGACCAGACCCTATGTTTCTACATGAGGTAACACTAGTACACCCTCTATGTTTCTCCATTAAACTTAGTCTTGAATGATGCATACCAAGATATACTGTACCAAAGTTTAGGGACTGTTGATATTGCAACCACACAAATGAAACTCCGGTTCACCAGCATGAATGAAATCGGTTGAGCCCTCAAGAACTGTTGTCTGCTAAAGATAATCTGTTTGCATCTTCCAATTAATTGGCTGCCCAGTAGGCCTATTCAGACGACCTGTCCCCCCAGCTTCCTATACAATTAATATCTTTCCGTAACGTCTTGAAGCCGGCAATGGAGGAGAATGAGAGGCTCAATCAAAGTTGTTGCAGAACTTCTAATTTGAGGCACCACTCCCTTCTGCCCAGTTTCCCTGGTGCTGCTACAGCTATCAAGCTGTTTTTAACCATCCCAGTAACTTTCACTTCTGCAGAGAGATCCTTTTCTAAATTTAAACTAATAAAGAACTACCTAAGAAGCATTAGGCTCTCGGTCTGATATGAGCTTTTGAACACCTGAGTAAGATCCACTCATTGCACTGTCACCTTGGCCACGGCATTTGTTCAACGATATAGCCTTACTTTCAATCAATTAAATTATTTATTTTTCAAGGCCTGGGGCACTTTGATCAGTCACATTGTTGAAGCCCAAGATACAAACACTTAGCTTCCTAGTACATATGGAAATTAAAAAGGTTTATGAATGACTTTTTGGAGGGTTACTGTCAAAAGGAGTGCGATACACCAGACTGGCAGGAACATTAAGCGCCCAGCATTTAAACAACATTTAGTTGTATTAAATCATTATAGTCTATAGATTGTGCATATAGACTGTGACTTACTTCAAATTAAACAGAATCGTCTAGAATATCATTGTATGCTGTAGCGTTAAGATTTCCCTTCACTGGAACTAAGGGGTCTAGTCCGAACTATGAAAAACAGCCCCAGACCATTATTCCTCCTCCACCAAACTTTACAGTTGACACTATGCATTGGGGCAGGTAGCGTTCTCCTGGCATCCGCCAAACCCAGATTCGTCCGTCGGACTGCCAGGTAGTGAAGCGTGATTCATCACTCCAGAGAACGCGTTTCCACTGCTCCAGAGTCCAATGGCGGCGAGCTTTACACCACTCCAGCTGACGCTTGGCATTGCGCATGGTGATCTTAGGCTTGTGTGCGGCTGCTCAGCCATGGAAACCCATTTCATGAAGCTCCCAACGAACAGTTCTTGTGCTGACGTTGCTTCCAGAGGCCAGTTTGGAACTCGGGTAGTGAGTGTTGCAACCGAGGACAGACGATTTCTACATGATAAGCGCTTCAACACTCGGTGGTCTCGTTCTGTGAGCTTGTGTGGCCTACCATTTTGCTGCTGAGCCGTTGTTGTTGCTCCTAGACATTTCCACTTCACAATAACAGCTCTTACAGTTGACCGGGGCAGCTCTAGCAGGGCAGAAATTTTACTAACTGACTTGTTGGAAAGGTGGCATCCTATGACAGTGCCACGTTGAAAGTCACTGAGCTCTTCAGCAAGGCCATTGTACTGCCATGGTTTGTCTATGGAGATTGCATGGCTGTGTGCTTAATTTTATACACCTGTCAGCAACGGGTGTGGCTGAAATAGCCAAATCCACTAATTTGAAGGGGTGTCCACATACGTCTGTATATACAGTGTACTTTGCTACAATGACACACTTAGCTAGTGACCCACCTTGTTCCTTTCTGTTAGCATAAGCACGTAGCACATCATCATGCTTTCGGAGATATATGTCTTTTCAGATTCCACAATGATTCTGTAGTTGTGGACACTACATCACCACACTCTCTCTCTCTCTCTTGCTTTTGGTCCTCGTCATCTTTGTAAGTCACCTTGATTTTGCACCTGTGTGTTTTATCAGTTTCTTTATGAAAATATTTAGCGAACTCCATGACAGTAGCTCAAGCAAGGGGCTATAGTAGAACACAAATAGCCTACAAATGCATGCTGGGACGGGCATGCCCTGAGCTAGTGAAGTGAGAGCCACTGGAGCACTACTGGAGCGAAATTGGAGCGGGCAAGAAGGCCTACACTCCAGCCTTTGGGAAACACAGTTAAGCAGAGAACAGGGTCACCGCAGTGCAGTTTCCCTGGATGGAGGGCATTTCTTGGAAGTACCCTAGCACACAGTTCATTTAAGGTGTTTCCTGAATTCCAGGGGTAGAGCGCGAAAAAGCAATCCACTCTCTCAAGGCTATTGATTCAGTTGAAAAGAAGCCTGGGATTTTCACAGCTGCCGCATATCATTAGTGGAACAGCAGGACAGAGCCTCAGGGTTGACTGCCAGGCCAGCATGTAACAGCTTGAATCAGCATACATCAAGGCATGTAGCTTACTGTAGCCAACCCACCACAGCTGTTATCAGTCTCAGCAGCTTGGGGTCAACTGTCACAACAAGGCAGGTGCTTAACAGACATGTATGACAGAGGCCCGCAGTCATCTTCATAGTATCCTGATACACACGGATCCCGGGTGCCAAACACACAGAGGGCTTAATGCTTTCATTATCCAGGATGCCAGGTGGAATTAAAGTTCCTCTGAACTGGTTTAGCGACGTGGTTTAGCTGGCTTAAGGACGCTTCAGTGTAATAGCTGGAATCAAGGAGTGAAGTGAGAGTAATTATCTGTTAGTGCTCTGCCTAATGAACACGCATGGCAACTCTAGTGGTGTAAAGCACTTAAGTAAAAATACTTTAAAGTACTACTTAAGTAGTTTTTTGGGGGTATCTGTACTTTACTATTTATATTTTTGACAACTTTTACTTTTACTTCAGTACATTCCTAAAGACAATTATGTAGATTTTACTCCATACATTTTCCTGACACCCAAAAGTACTCATTACATCTGGAATGCTTAGCAGGACAGGAAAATGGTCCAATTCACACACTTATCAAGAGAACATCCCTGGTCATCCCTACTGCCTCTGATCTGGTGGACTCACTAAACACAAATGCTTTGTTTGTAAATGATGTCTGAGTGTTGGAGTGGGCCCCTGGCTATCCGTAAATAAAAAATAAAATACAAATTGCTGTCTGGTTCGCTTAAAATAAGCAATTTGAAATGATTTATACTTTTACTTTTACTTTTGATACTTAAGTATATTTTAGCAATTACATTTATTTTTGATACTTAAGTATATTTAAAATCAAATACTTTTAGACTTTTACTCAAGTACTATTTTACCGGGTGACTTTCACTTTTCCTTGAGTAATTCCTATTAAGGTATCTATACTTTCACTCAAGTATGACAGTTGGGTACTTTTTCCACCACTGGGCAACTCACCTGGACTGCAGGGTGCATGTCTTTATTCTAATGTGTGGTGTAGTGCTCTCTATCCAAACTCAGGACAAGAGATGACTTCTTTGTCAGATTAATGAACAACCACAGGCCGCTGCAGTTCTTTGTTAGATTAATGAACAACCACAGGCCGCTGCAGTTCCTTGTTAGATTAATGAACAACCACAGGCCGCTGCAGTAGTGTGGATGAGTTTAACATTAAAGTGGATTAAGTCATCAGGCCAATGGGGATTGTTTTTCTAAATATTACCTTTACACTGTAGCGCCTCCCGACCAACACTGAGTACGTTGTAGATCTTGTACTGGGTCTGGGAAAAAGCAGATAAGCTCTTTGTTTTTCAGCATCTGATAGTAAAACGTTATTTTATGAGGAACGCTCTCCTCTTCCTGCATTCACTGTTTGTCTCTGTGCCATTTACTACACATGAACCCCCCACACACATTTCCCGGTGAAGACAAAAGCTAATTTACTTCATGTGAAATCATCATTAAGTGATTCATCTGATTGACAGAACATAACATTGCCCTGATACCTGAACACATGTATTTCTCAGTCAATAGCTTTCGATCTGCCAGTGCATGGGGTCAGGTCTACACACCACCTCAAACAAGTATTCTGTATTGCCAGCAGATGGGGATATAATCTAAGACAACTCATGCAATCGTTTTATACTCATACAAAGTCCATGAAAATATAGAAGAATGCAGTGCAAAATGTTATTCGTTTCATTAACTTGTGCAGCAATACCCGTTTGCACTAGAAACAAGCCATGATTGAGATGCAAGACTACATTTCTGTTGGTAGAAATCTGTTTATTAAGTGTTTTTATTTTGCTTGAACAGGCTGATAAATCAAATCAAATCGATTTTATTGGTCACATACACGTGTTTAGCAGATGTTATTGTGGGTGTAGCGAAATGCTTGTGCTTCTAGCTCTGACAGTGCAGTATTATCTAACAAGTAATATCTAACAATTTCACAACATATACCCAATACACACAAATCTAAGTAAGGAATAAATTAGGAATATCTACATATATGGACGAGCGATATCAGATTGGCATGGACTAAGATACAGTAGTATAGAATACAATATATACACATGAGATGAGTAATGCAAGATGTGGAAACATTATTAAAGTGACTAAGATACCATAAAATAGTATAGAACACAGTATATACATATGAGATGAGTAATGCAAGGTATGTAAACATTATTAAAGTGGCTAGTGTTCCATTTCTTAAAGTGGCCAGTGATTTCAATAGGCAGCAGCAGCCTCTAATGTGCTAATGATGGCTATTTAACAGTCTGATGGCCTTGAGATAGAAGCTGTTTTTCAGTCTCTCGGTCCCAGCTTTGATGCATCTGTACTGACCTCGCCTTCTGGATGATAGAGGGGTGAACAGGTAGTGGCTCGGGTGGTTGATGATCTTTTTGGCCTTCCTGTGACATCGGGTGCTGTAGGTGTCCTGGAGGGCGGGTAGTTTGCCCCCGATAATGCGCTGTGCAGACCGCACCACCCTCTGGAGAGCCTTTCGGTTGCGGGCTGTGAAGTTGCTGATGATAGCAGTCTGATAGCAGTCTGATAACAGTCTGATAACAGTCTGATAACAGTCTGATAACAGTCTGATAGCAGTCTGATAGCAGTCTGATAACAGTCTGATAACAGTCTGATAACAGTCTGATAACAGTCTGATAACAGTCTGATAGCAGTCTGATAACAGTCTGATAACAGTCTGATAACAGTCTGATAGCAGTCTGATAACAGTCTGAAAGCAGTCTGATAACAGTCTGATAGCAGTCTGATAACAGTCTGATAGCAGTCTGATAACAGTCTGATAACAGTCTGATAACAGTCTGATAGCAGTCTGATAACAGTCTGATAACAGTCTGATAACAGTCTGATAACAGTCTGATAGCAGTCTGATAGCAGTCTGATAACAGTCTGATAACAGTCTGATAACAGTCTGATAGCAGTCTGATAACAGTCTGATAACAGTCTGATAACAGTCTGATAGCAGTCTGATAACAGTCTGATAACAGTCTGATAACAGTCTGATAACAGTCTGATAGCAGTCTGATAACAGTCTGATAACAGTCTGATAACAGTCTGATAGCAGTCTGATAACAGTCTGATAACAGTCTGATAACAGTCTGATAACAGTCTGATAACAGTCTATGTACAGCTCAGTTGGTAGAGGATGGTGCTGCAACACCAGGATTGTGGGTTTGATTCCCGCTTCGGGCCACCCACACGTAAAATGTATGCACGCATGATTGTAGGTCACTTTCCATAAAAGCGTCTGCTAAAGGGCATGATATTATATTAAACACAGTTTTATTAAACACAGTTTCATTCATCAGTCCGTAGTTATAAGACGAGACACTGTTTATCTTTGTATCAACACAGCACAACCTGGCTGTCACGTCTGACCCCTGACCCCTGCAGCCTCTTCCTGACACTGAGAGGTGAGAGGTCAACCCTGGTATTGATTGTCTACCATGACCCTTTACATCAGGAGCAAAACCAGGGATCTCTCTGTCTTCTTTTAATCTCTCTCTTTCTCTGTTTATGAACTGAATACATTGTGTGAATCAGTCTTCCCTTAGACTGTAGAAGCCCATACAGTCTGGTTTGGAGACTGATGGGGGGTAGTGAACATATTGTATATTATACTGAACAAAAATATAAACGCAACATGCAACAATTTCAAATATTTTAATGAGTTAAAGTTCATATAAGGAAATCAGTCAATTTAAATAAATTCATCAGGCCGTAATCTATGGATTTCACAAGACTGGGAATAAAGACATGCATCTGTTGGTCACAGATACTTTTTATAAAAAGGTAGGAGCGTGGATCAGAAAACCAGTCAGTATCTGGTGTGACCACCATTTGCCCCATGCAGCGCGACACATCTTCTTCGCATAGGCTGTTGATTGTAGCTTGTGGAATATTGTCCCACTCCTCTTCAATGGCTGTGTGAAGTTGCTGGATATTGGCGGGAACTGGAACACGCTGTCGTACACATCGATCCAGAGCATCCCAAACGTGCTCAATGGGTGACATGTCTGGTGAGTATGCAGGCCATGGAAGAATTGGGACATTTTCAGCTTCCAGGAATTGTGTACAGATCCTTGCGACATGGGGCCGTACATTATCATGCTGAAACATGAGGTGATGGCGGCGGATGAATGGCACGACAATGGGCCTCAGGATCTCGTCACGGTATCTCTGTGCATTCAAATTGCCATCGATAAATTGCAATTGTGTTCATTGTCCGTAGCTTATAAAATAACTCCTCCGCCACTGTAGCCGGCGCGGTCTGCTCGTTGCCGACTACTGCGTTGTGTTCCGGTGCACTGAAGACAACACACTGGCGTACTTGAAGGCACTTTATTGTGTACAACTCTCTCAATCTGTTCAACATCAAAGTGAGAAAATATTCAAAACTCTACCCTCGACCAGAATCCGCCTCTCCCAGCCGAGTACAATGCAGACTCAATATAATCACATTCAAAAATACAAGGAATAAAATACAACATAATTGGAAAATAAACATTGCATCTGGTGTTTATCTTATGTATGTGTCATATTGCATGTTATCTCTGCCAAAAACTCTGAGCTTTTAGCCTTTACATTAATACTGTGCAACATGACATAAACCATCTTTCAAATAGGTAATACATACAGTAATATGCACGAAGCAACATGTAATCCTTCACATTTGAGCTTTTCAGTGCCATTAAACACTAATCAATACATGAAAACATTTTAAATGAACACATATTTTTAACCTGATATAGGGAATACATACCTGTTCAACATCAAAGAGAGTAAATGTTCAAAACTCTACCCTCGACCAGAATCCGCCTAACATAAAAAGAACAACGTGGGCTTCATCACAAGAGGATAGACGATTGCTAACTTACAGCTAAACAAAACACGAGGTTAGCTAAGTTAGCAATTTCTCAAACTCTCAAAAATAGCTAAATTCACGACACAGCTTGATTAAATGTATGTACACTCATCATATAATATACATACAAGTTACTATGTGCACTGAAACGTTCTAGTTCTAACAGGTATATCAAGTTTATATCACGCCGAAGTGAACACATACCTCTCCCAGCCGAGTACAATGCAGACTGAGAAAAGCATGACACCCCTCAGCATATAACCAAACCAACACTCTAGAGGGCGCACTTACACAACTAACTCTCCCAATATCTGTAAACTACACGAAATGCTGAACAATACAATATTTTGGTGAAATCAACTCACAAAATAAAATAAAAAATAGAAAATGAACGGTTGCAAAAATCTGTAATTCTTTGACCTGTTACATTCACCCCTCTTTAATTTCACAAAAAATCCTTCACACTTCGAGGGTGGAAAATAACCAAAAACATATAGAATAAAACTCTTGTCCACTTGGTCCAAGATAGCCCTGGGACTCAATTTCCCATATACAGCGTATAAAGCTACTTACAAAGTAAGTTAAAAGAAAACATCAGTTGATCAGGCTACTGCCCCTTCTAGTGAATATGATGACTTATACACCATATGAAATCTTGGAACACTTTCCCTCCAATATGAACATCTCATGACCCAGGTCATACTACTGGTAATAAAGAAAAATATCTCAATCTCAAAAATGTATCTAAAATAAAGAACGGAAAGACAGTGACCTTCTGACTCCTGTAACAAAACCCTTGGTGAGTGGTTTTTGCACCATGTTCTCTATCAAGCGATCGACTGCCTTAACAACCCTGCCAGTACGTGTTCTGACAACCTGACTTTCAAACCCTTGTACTTGGGAGGGTATCTGACTATCAATCAGTGTAACAGGTGAATTGACGTCCGAAGACCCTGTCTCATCTAAGTCAGGAACATCAATTGGGGCAACAGAGTCAGTGTCAGTCATGTGCAAATCAGGGGGGTCACTGGAATCCGACAAGTCTCTCACAGGTGAGTATTCATTTTCCCCTTGGCCTCTGACCTCTTTAGACTGGGCTCTCATGGGTGTCAGTTGAACAGACTTCCTGGACAGAGAGTGGGGCATCTCATTCTCCATCTCAGACTCATCAGCTTCTCCAATAGACTCAGAGTCAGAGGATGCGTTTAACCACGAACATGTACGGTCCTCAGAAGCATCTACTGCTAGGCCACTCAAAGCATCAACAGAAGGAGGCTGAAACTCACTGGCCACATCCGAGGCAGCTCCATTCGTCTCTTCATCGCTTAGTTCTGGCATGGGCAAGAAGCTCACGTCCAACATCAAATTCCGATGAACAACTTTTGTTTTCCCACTTCCGTCTCTGACTTTGTAAACGTGCGTCTGAGGGTTCCGGTCTATGATGGTATACATAGTGGCTTCCCACTTATCCGCTAACTTCCTCTTCCCTCTCTCTGCTTTATTAGCTAACAAAACTCGGTCGCCAACGTTCAAGTGGGTTCCACGAACTCTCTTGTTGTAGCCATCAGCTTGATGTTGCTGTCCTTTCCTCGCATGCTGCTGAGCTATGTCGGCAGCCACATGGAGGTTCGCCATCAGTTTCTCTGCATAGGTCTTATAATTCACCACGACCGGATCCCTCAAGACTTGTTTGAAGACCATGTCTACTGGGAGTCTGGGGACTCGACCATACATCAAATAGAATGGAGGATATCCAGTTGTTTCATGAGTGGTGGCATTATACGCAAAAGTCAAAGTCTGTATCTGTTGGGCCCGGTGTTGCTTAGCTGTCAGGGGTAGGGCACGCAACATACTGCCAAGTGTCCTATTGAACCTTTCGGTTTGCCCATTTCCCATGGGATGGTATGCTGTTGTGTGTGTTTTCATAGTCCCTGTGAGGCTGAGGAGTTCAGCTATGAGTTTGCTTTCAAAATTGGCCCCTTGATCAGAATGTATTCGCTCTGGGAAACCGTAGATGCAGAATACGTTATCCCATAACTTCTTTGCTATTTGCTTTGCAGTTTGGTTTATGCAGGGAAAGGCATGAGCCAATTTTGTAAAGTGGTCTGTTATGACTAACACATCGACAGATCTTTGCTTACAGTCCTCAGCACTCCAAAAATCAATGCACACCAGCTCCATGGGTGCCGAAGTGCGAATGCTCTCCAAGGGAGCTCGGGCAGCTGGTTCAGGGGTCTTTGCAAGGATACAGCGTTGGCAGCATTTCACATATTCCTTGATGTCTCTTCCCATTTGCGGCCAGAAGAAACGCTGTCGGGCGAGGTGTGCTGTTCTAGCCTGCCCTTGATGCCCAGCGAAATCATGCACACCAGCGAGAGCTTTGGCCTTCAAGCTAGCAGGCAGCACAAACTGATACCTCTTCTCTCTGCTTAATGGGTCTTTGGTTACCCTATATAGGACTCCGTCCTGGACTTTTAGATGATGCCACTGCTTGCACAGTGTCTGGGTCGTAAGAGCTAACCTCCTCCTCCCTCGCCTAGGTGGTGGCTCACCCCTCTGAATGAGTGGCAGGACTTCCCTGATAACTGGATCTATTTCCTGGCTGTGCCTCAGCTCGCCGATGGAGAGGGCTGGAAGTGTGTCTTGTTCTGAGGGCACTGCCTGGGGAAGAACATTGAGAAACTGTGTTGCTCTTATCTCTGCTCCCCTTTCCCACTCTACATGAGCTTCACAAGCAGATTTCACATGAGAGGGTTCTTGACTGCCGGCCAGCCTGTCTTGAGTGGGGTCCATAGTTACACAGCACCCTGCATCAAGTGCCTGGAGACACTGGGTCTTACTCCGGAAGAGATCTTGGACTTTCTCCTCTTTGGTTCCCTCCGCCTCGGCCAAAAGACTTCCATAGGGCTCACTGATCAACCTTTGGCTCACTGATTTAGCAAACGGATCTCTACTCAGGGCATCTGCCACAATGTTCTTTACCCCAGGAATGTGTTTGATACTGAAGGTGTAGGGGGAAAGCTTTGCCACCCACCTCTGTTCGCAAGCATCAAGTTTTGGTTTGGTCATTATATAGGTCAAAGGATTATTGTCGGTCCACACTGTAAAAGTGTGGCCTTTCAACCAGTGGCTGAATTTTTCACAAACACTCCATTTGAGCGCCAAGAACTCCAGTCGGTGAGCAGGATACCTCTTTTGTGAGCCAGTGAGGGTCTTGCTGGCAAAGGCGATCGGGCGTGCCTTCGTTTCTCCTTCTGGTATCTGGGACAGAACCGCCCCAAGGCCATCAAGAGACGCATCAATGGACAGAACCAAGGGCTTAGAAAAGTCTGGATGGCTAAGGACCACACAATTCAGGAGCTTCTCCTTAAGGCCGGCGAAAGCGGAATCGCAGTCAAGGGTCCAATCCGCAGGTTTGAGCTTTCTGTAGACTCCCGCATTCTGACTGTACTTCCCGGCCTTTCCTCTCCGTTTCTGGCCAGCTGTGAGAGCAAACAGGGGTTTTGCGATGGAGGAGCAGTTTGGTATGTAGTGTTGGTAATAAAATACCATCCCCAGGAACGACTTCACTCTGCGAACTGAAGGAGTGCAGCCATCATCTTCCATCAAGTCCCTCTTTGACATTTTGGTGATGACCTCGACCTTCTCTGGGTCAACAGCAACACCGTCACTGTCAACGATGTGTCCGAGAAACTTCACAGATCTCCGCAACAGATGGCATTTTTTTGGACTCAACTTTAGATTGTGCTCCCGTAGCCTCTGGAAAACAACCTCTAATCTGCTGAGGGCCTGCTGTTCATTGGGGGCAAATATCAAGAGATCATCTAGGTAGCACAAGAGACTGCTGAAGTTAAGATCGCCAAAGATACTCAGCATCATCCCCATGAAGGACGTTGGACTGTTGCAAAGCCCCTGTGGCATTCTGTTATACTCATGCAGGCCTAATGGTGTTGTGAAGGCGGTATACTTTTTGTCCTCCTCATGCATGGGCAAGTTATAAAATCCAGACGTGAGGTCCATGGTGCTGAAGACAGCATTACCTTCAAGGGCAGCCAAGCAGTCCGATTGATGGGGCAAAGGATGAGCATCCTTGATAGTTCTTGCATTCAGCCATCGAAAGTCTGTGCATATCCGGAGGTCGCCATTTTTCTTCCAAACCATCACGAGTGGAGAAGCATATTCACTCATTGATTTCCGTATGATTTCCTGTTCCTCCATCTCGGTGAGAACTTGGCACAGCTTTTGATAGTGGGCTGGCGGCACTCTGCGATATGGAAGACGGAAGGGACGGTCGTCAGTTAGGCAGATCCTATGGGCAAAGCCCTTGGCTTCTCCACAGTCAAGATGATGCTTTGAAAATATATCCTGATATTTCTCCAGCAATGTCACAAGTTGGAGCTTGGTGGAGGGGCTCGCTTCACAATGATCAATGTCGACATTTCCTAGACCAGACTTCTGCAGTCTGTCTTTCAGGTCACCGTTGTCGTCCTGTTCCACATGAGTCACTCTAACAGAGCCAGTATCACTCTGACAGGAACCCTGGAACAGTGTGAGATCTTCAGCTGCAACACAAGTAGAGACGTCCGCAAGCTTGCTGTTCCTTTTCAGTGTGAGTGGTTTGTCTGAGATATTAGTGATTTTCATGGGAGTCCAGCCATCTCCCCATAGCGGTGTTACCACTCTCCCCACCATAATGCCCCGAGGCACGCACCTGGAGGTTGTAGGCTCCACCATAACTGTACTCCCAGGTGACTTGGGTATATTACTTGGCAGTCTTCCCCACAGCAGGTACTCTTGTTTGGGAAGGAGAGTCACCGCCTGAGTTAGCTTCACTGTCCCTACTTTTCCTGGGACATCTTCACCCCTCCATCTTGTGAGACTGGTCATCATTTCTAGAAACTGTTCGCCATCTGGAGACCCTTTTGTGTTGCTCGAGATAAGTGTCCAATAACTGTTCTCGTTTTTCAGCTGATGCAGTACACGTTTCAACATGTTGGTGCCTACTATTATGTCGTCTTTCTGACCAGTGATCACCAGAACTGGGACCATGCACTTTACCCCATACAGACTTAGTTCCATGTCATACATGCACTTGGGGCGCACTTGTACTCCTCCACAGCCAACAAGGATGATATGCTGTGAGAGTTCTTGATGTGGGGTCAAGACGCTATCCGATAGTAGTCTCTGCTCTGCCTCTTCACTTATCGTGCAGGCCATTGAGCCTGTATCGAGGAGCCCTTGCAACTGAGCACAGCCATTAACTGTCACCGGTGCGTGAAATAACTCACTGAACGTCTCAACTCTGTGAATATTCTGAACAATTACCGTGCAATTATCAGACATTGCTTTACAGACATTGACATACATCTCCTTCAATTCTTCACTTTCTTCAAGGGTTGAATCTTCAACGCTCACACATCCCCTTTCCGTATGTGAGCTATCTAGTTTAAACTGGCTCCACCTTGCTCAGAGTTAGGTGATGTGTGCGTTAACTGTGGCTGAGCGTTCATTCTTGGCCGGCGCTGTTGGCATTCTCTCTTCCAGTGGCCGGGCTTGTAACAGCCCATACAGAGGTTCGCCTGTCTACAGTGTGCAGTAGTTGAATGTTCGGCAGACTGACAGACTTTACATCTACTCTGAACAATGGCTGCTGGCCCCCTGCTTGGTGGCACGACTGCTGTTGTGTGTGCCGTCTGCTCTAGCACACGGTCCAGCAAGCCAATGAGAGACTGCATGCAGATGCTCTCTGTCTGAGGAGAGGATGGAAGCCCCATTGCCTTTGGGTAACCAGTAAGGTCTGTTGGGTTTTCAGCAGCGACTGTCTCTGTGGTTAATGCCTGAGCATGTGCACCAATGTTCTTTGGCCGATAAGATTTGGCTTGACACATTGTTCTAGCCTCTCTCTGATGTTCAACGAGGTGTTCCTGAATCTCATTTGCTGTCCACTTTTCAGCTGTTTTGCACTTTAGGACACTTGCAAGAGCGGGGTCGGGACAGTGTTTCACCAGCATCATTGTGACTTCGTGAGAGGGGTCCTCAATGTTTCGCCCCTGCCTTCTCAGACACTCATCTGCGACATCCACAGCCTTGTTCAAGCGTATCCAATAGTCCATGGGACTTTCTCCAGCCAGAGGAAGTGTGTTATAGAAATCTGCTAAAGGCATAGAGGAGTAGGTTAACTCACTGAAATGTTGTTTCAGAATATCAAAGACGAGCTTGGAGTTCTCAGCTGGCTGCAGCGATGGCATACTGCGCAGGGTAACTTTAACAATGTCTCTAGCCTTTCCCATTAGTCTTGACATTATCTCCTGGGAGTGCTCTTGCGGGTGTACACCCCTCTTATTCAGGTAAACGCTCATAATCTCTTCCCACTCATGCACTGTGTGTTTGTCTGTTCCATCACCCCTGAAGTACGGCGGCTCTTTGACATCTGTCTTCATGACTAACTTTACTCCTGTCATGTTCAAATCAGACTGTCCATATCCTAAGTTCAGGCTAGGCGCAGGAGTGGTTTGGTTATCTGCACTACCAACAGATCTCTGTAATTGGCTAGCAATGTTCTCTCCTATTTCATGAGCTAACTGTGTGATGAGACTCCCTAGGTCTGCAGAACTCACATGTGAACTAGACACTGGCTGACGTGGAGAATGTTCATCTGTTTGGGTGTGAGTGTATGAAAATGCAGGACAGCCCACTGAACTAACGCTGCTTGCAATGTCTGGAGCATCTCCTAAGCTACGCATGTGTGGTGCGGGGGAATTTTCATCAGTGCGTAAGCGTGTGGACAAGAGTACAGGTCTGCCTAATATACCAGCACCCCTAACCGGCGTGCTCTCCACCCTACTCATAAACCTGCCCCTCCCCAGGCTTACCCCTGCAGCATCTCCAACACTAAATGGTGTCTGCGCATCCTTACCATCAGTCATTTTTTTTTTAAAATAGAAAGTTGCAATAGACTATGGTAATGATATGTGAATCACCAGAACATGTGAATATGAAAAAAATATTGTAAAATGATAGAAGTAGCTGAGGTAAGCAATTAAGAGCTACAATTTACACATTCATGTTAGTCCTTATACTTGTCAACGTTCCGAAGAGGTTCCTACTCGTCACAGCAACCACCGGCGATCACCCTGGCGATGACCTGAAGCGAAGATATCCGGGTCCACTGAAGACAACACACTGGCGTACTTGAAGGCACTTTATTGTGTACAACTCTCTCAATCTGTTCAACATCAAAGAGAGAAAATGTTCAAAACTCTACCCTCGACCAGAATCCGCCTCTCCCAGCCGAGTACAATGCAGACTCAATATAATCACATTCAAAAATACAAGGAATAAAATACAACATAATTGGAAAATAAACATTGCATCTGGTGTATATGTTATGTATGTGTCATATTGCATGTTATCTCTGCCAAAAACTCTGAGCTTTTAGCCTTTACATTAATACTGTGCAACATGACATAAACCATCTTTCAAATAGGTAATACATACAGTAATATGCACGAAGCAACATGTAATCCTTCACATTTGAGCTTTTCAGTGCCATTAAACACTAATCAATACATGAAAACATTTTAAATGAACACATATTTTTAACCTGATATAGGGAATACATACCTGTTCAACATCAAAGAGAGAAAATGTTCAAAACTCTACCCTCGACCAGAATCCGCCTAACATAAAAAGAACAACGTGGGCTTCATCACAAGAGGATAGACGATTGCTAACTTACAGCTAAACAAAACACGAGGTTAGCTAAGTTAGCAATTTCTCAAACTCTCAAAAATAGCTAAATTCACGACACAGCTTGATTAAATGTATACCAGCACCCACTCATCATATAATATACATACAAGTTACTATGTGCACTGAAACGTTCTAGTTCTAACAGGTATATCAAGTTCATATCACGCCGAAGTGAACACATACCTCTCCCAGCCGAGTACAATGCAGACTGAGAAAAGCATGACACCCCTCAGCATATAACCAAACCAACACTCTAGAGGGCGCACTTACACAACTAACTCTCCCAATATCTGTAAACTACACGAAATGCTGAACAATACAATATTTTGGTGAAATCAACTCACAAAATAAAAAATAGAAAATGAACGGTTGCAAAAATCTGTAATTCTTTGACCTGTTACACCACCATGGGGCACTCTGTTCACAATGTTGACATCAGCAAACCGCTCACCCACACGACGCCAAACACGTGGTCTGCGGTTGTGAGGCTGGTTGGACGTACTGCCAAATTCTCTAAAACTACGTTAAAAGTGGTTTATGGTAAAGAAATGAACATTCAATTATCTGGCAACAGCTTTGGTGGACATTCCTGCAGTCAGCATGATCATTGCATGCTTCCTCAAAACTTGAGACATCTGTAGCATTGTGTTGTGTGACAAAACTGCACATTTTAGAGTGGGCTTTTATTGTCCCCAGCACAAGGTGCACCTGTGTAATGATAATAATAATAAATAATAATGCTGTTTAATCAGCTCCTTGATATGTCACACCTGTCAAGTGGATGGATTATCTTGGCAAATGAGAAATACTCACTAACAGGAATGTAAACAAATTTGTGCACAACATTTGAGAGAAATAAGCTTTTTTTGAGTATGGAACATTTCTTGGATCTTTTATTTCAGCTCATGAAACCAACACTTTAAATGTTGCATTTATATTGAGAAATTGAGTTGGTCTCGCGAAAGATAATGGACTTCTTAGAACCCATTTACAGAGGCCACAATGTGGAAAATGACACAGTGTGCAAATACCGGCTCCCTACGTGGATGACGTTTCTGTTTAAAGGGCGACGCTTTGGGAGATGTACTCTCTCTGTTCCTTCTCACCATATTGAAACACTTAACAACGCTGACACGTAGAGTTAACATCTCTGAGGTTTTCCACACCCCACAAGAGAGTCTGGCAAGGGAGCTTTGGAGTGGGAGATTTTAGATTTTTTTGTCACCTGATATTAATAACACTCCTTGCCCCCTCACAAGAGAACCTCACATTAAAGCATATTTTGTGTGAGAGAACTCTCCCAAAAGAACTCTAAAGAACTCTAAAGTACTCTAAAGCTCCATTGAGAGAAGTAAAATGTTTTTTTCCAGCAGATTGACCTTGATGAATGACATAAAATTAAAAACACAGAGGAATCTATCCTGACTGATTGATTGATCGATTGTCAAAGGATGTGTAAGATGCTTGGCCAATTGTGGTCTAAAACATGATCCACTTGACTAAAGCTGAGCCATATCATCCTTTATGAACAGATACTATTTTGTCATCAGTGTCATATCCTGACAATGTAATGCTCTTGTCCTTAATGCAAGAGGGCAACTTTGCCGTAAGCTGTGGATACATCTGCAGACTGTCAGTCTAAGAGACTTTTCTGTCTGAGCCAATAGACACTTTCGTTTGTCTCATTTTCAGACGTGATGTCATTTTGTTGCAAAATAAGGATGATATCATTGTATTATATTCCTAACATAATTGTCTGTCTGAAGCAAGGCTCTCCAACCCTGTTCCTGAAGATAGACCTTCCTGTAGGTTTTCACTCCAACCCTGTTCCTGAAGAGCTACCTTCCTGTAGGTTTTCACTCCAACCCTGTTCCTGAAGAGCTACCGTCCTGTAGCTTTTCACTTCAACCCTAATCTAGCACACCTGATTTTATTAATTAGCTGGTTGATAAGATTAACCAGGTTTGTGAAAACTTGGGTTTGAGCAAAAACCTACAGGGCAGTAGTTCTCCAGGAACAGGGTTGGAGTGAAAACCTACAGGGCGGTAGCTCTCCAGGAACAGGGTTGGAGTGAAAACCTACAGGAAGGTAGCTCTCCAGGAACAGGGTTGGAGAGCCCAGTATGAAGCTTCACTCTCCCCAGAGACTGTAGTAGCCAGTCCTGCAGAGCAGAGCACCTCTCTCAAAACCTCGGCCCAGTCACTTAGACTGCCTGTCCACTGTGTTGGTGACCCCAAGACGTCACTCAGACTGCCTATCCACTGTGTTGGTGATCCCAAGACGTCACTCAGACTGCCTGTCCACTGTGTTGGTAACCCCAAGAGGTCACTCAGACTGCCTGTCCACTGTGTTGGTGACCCCAAGACGTCACTCAGACTGCCTGTCCACTGTGTTGGTGACCCCAAGACGTCACTCAGACTGCCTGCCCACTGTGTTGGTGACCCCAAGATGTCACTCAGACTGCCTGTCCACTGTGTTGGTGACCCCAAGACGTCAGTCAGACTGCCTGACCACTGTGTTGGTGACCCCAAGTCGTCACTCAGACTGCCTGTCCACTGTGTTGGTGACCCCAAGTCGTCACTCAGACTGCCTGTCCACTGTGTTGGTGACCCCAAGACGTCACTCAGACTGCCTGTCCACTGTGTTGGTGACCCCAATAGGTAACTCTGAACTTTTAGGAGCACTGTGGGGGAGATATTTGTTAATATGGTTATGTAAATCACAATAACAATATGCTTGGAAAACAACATGAACTCAGACACGGGGAAACCTCTGTTCTTCCTCAGGCCTCTCTCTTCTCTCCTCCTGCTGAGAGAAGGGGAAACCTCTGTTCTTCCTCAGGCCTCTCTCTTCTCTCCTCCTGCTGAGAGAAGGGGAAACCTCTGTTCTTCCTCAGGCCTCTCTCTTCTCTCCTCCTGCTGAGAGAATGGGAAACTTGCAGGGACACGACACGCACATCCGAGACAAAATAAACCCATAGAAAGCTCAACATGGATCAGTCCCAAATGAACCTTTAAACCTCCCCGTGGAAAACATATGTGGCGCAGTCCTTTTAAAAGGAGGAGGCTCACAGAGACACTGACCCAACACTGAGAACTACCGCTTTATTGGGTACATCAATAATGGCATTACTGTTCAGTGCTCTTTACCTTTTTAACTACTGTGAATTGATACCCTTAATGTCCAGTCTGAGTAATCACATTGATACCCTTACATGTCCAGTCTGAGTAATCACATTGATACCCTTACATGTCCAGTCTGAGTAATCACATTGATACCCTTACATGTCCAGTCTGAGTAATCACATTGATACCCTTACATGTCCAGTCTGAGTAATCATATTGATACACTTACATGTCCAGTCTGAGTAATCACATTGATACCCTTACATGTCCAGTCTGAGTAATCACATTGATACCCTTACATGTCCAGTCTGAGTAATCACATTGATACCCTTACATGTCCAGTCTGAGTAATCACATTGATACCCTTACATGTCCAGTCTGAGTAATCACATTGGAGTTTGGAGTGCAGGATGAATACTCCACAGGACAGATAGGACGTACTATGAACCCTTTCCTCTTGAAACTTTCAGACCATGTTACAAAGCTCTTAAAACCAATCTCTTATTATAGTGATGAAGTCAGACCATGTTACAAATCTCAACTCATGTGGATGCACAACTTAGAGCTTTAATGAACCAAGACACCTCTGAAGAGGATGAACCCAAGACAACTCTGAAGAGGATGAACCAAGACAACTCTGAAGAGGATGAACCAAGACAACTCTGAATAGAATGAACCCAAGACAACTCTGAAGAGGATGAACCCAAGACAACTCTGAAGAGGATGAACCAAGGCAACTCTGAAGAGGATGAACCCAGGACAACTCTGAAGAGGATGAACCCAAGACAACTCTGAAGAGGATAAACCAAGACAACTCTGAAGAGGATAAACCAAGACAACTCTGAAGAGGATGAACCCAAGACAACTCTGAAGAGGATGAACCAAGACACCTCTGAATAGGATGCAACTCCCAATTTCCCTTTTATATATCCCCAAGGTGACACTAGGTATTCATTTGTTTTCATCCCTGCAACCCCCTTGTGAGCAGACAGACACACCCTCTCTCTTGTTGGATAAACTGAGTCGGCCTCTAAACACAAAGGAATATCAGCGTTTACAGCCTCCTAGAGTAAAGGCTGGAAAGAGGACAGTGAAAGAGACCGTCTCTTCTGATCTGTTTTAGCGCCATGTATCTCTTAAAAGACGGAGTTCTGGCGTTATGGCAGGCTGAGCCTTAAAAGTCTGAGAGTTCATGCGTTATGGCAGGCTGAGCCTTGTAATCCACTCATGTCTGGTCCTGTGATGATACCAAGGGCCAACAATGGGTCATGGTGAAATACAAACACTAGCTGGGGAGGCTGAGGTCATTTAAGTAGCAAACCATGCTGGGGTAGTTTGGTCTGTGCAGGGATACAGTTGAGACATTGCTTATTTTGTAGTAACCGACTTGTAAGGTAATGCTTTTATCCTAGTGAATGAAACCAGCTTTCTTCCCCAAATTCCTGGTTGTGAAAAATATTTCCTGGGGATTTTATGATTATTATTTTCATGTTGTTTGATATTACAAAATAAGCTCACACTTAAAATAAATCAGAAATATATTACATTAAAAATTCTAATAATAAAAAGGGTATAATCAAGCATTCACTTGTTTTCTTTTTTAATTATTTCCTCCAAGGACAAGACACAGTACAAGACACAGTAAAAGACACTGAGAATTAATAAACCTCATTAGGATTTAACGCAGATTGCTTACAGAGGGTCTGTTTATTCAGGCAAGCTATATTTTCCACTATGATTCCCCTTGACAATGAGTGTAATTTTACGCCACCCCATGGAACAGACAGGCTAATATCTCCAACACCAGACAGGCTTACACAGTGCACAAGCAGAGGAAGGATAAAGCATCGCAAACACATTAACTAAACAAATCAGTTTTATTCATTTTACTGAAAGTAAACAACCTTATCCCATCTGCTGGTTGGAGGGGAAGATGTTAGAGTGAGACCAAATTCCCCTCTCATCCCATCCTGAATATGGAAAGTTATCTCCGTCTGCATCATAAATGGCCATAAAGTCAACACTGGAGTTTTCCATCACTCAGAATTTATTCCAAATGGCCTCTTTCCTGAGGAAAGCTCCAACCTCACCTGCTGTTTCACTTTGGGGACGTGGTAATGGATTTAGCACTTTATCTCAGGTTGTAGCTCCAACGTAGAAGTCAGAAACACAGTCTTTAAAGGCTAAGTGGAACGTAGAGGTCAGAAAAACTGTCTTTAAAGTTTAAGTGGGGTGAAACGGGCATGTTTATAAGACATCTTACCAGGAAGTTATATGGACAACAATTACACAAGATTAGAATGACACAACAGACATGTTTGAAAGTTCAAAGCCATAATGAGCCTATGTATATACGTACTCCATCAGGACTGGTGTATTTACACATACTGTAATGTAATGCAGTAACTTTTACTGACACCTTTAAGTGGTCCGTTTCCTTGTTCCATCCCCTTAATTGAAGGGGCTTTAATTGAAACCCTGGGGGGATTGTGGGAAGGACACAACCAAAATAATCACATACAGGGGTTTGAAGTGATACTTTCAGGAGGCGAGAGGGGGGTGGAGGAGTGAAGGAGAAACCTGGGGAGATTAATGAGGCATAGAAACCTGGGGAGATTAATGAGGCATAGAACCCTGGGGAAATTAATGAGGCATAGAAACATGTGGAGATTAATGAGGCATAGAAACCTGGGGAGATTAATGAGGCATAGAAACCTGTGGAGATTAATGAGGCATATAAACCTGGGGAGATTAATGAGACATAGAAACATGTGGAGATTAATGAGGCATAGAAACATGTGGAGATTAATGAGGCATAGAAACCTGTGGAGATTAATGAGGCATAGAAACATGTGGAGATTAATGAGGCATAGAAACCTGGGGAGATTAATGAGGCATAGAAACATGTGGAGATTAATGAGGCATAGAAACCTGTGGAGATTAATGAGGCATAGAAACATGTGGAGATTAATGAGGCATAGAAACCTGGGGAGATTAATGAGGCATAGAAACCTGGGGAGATTAATGAGACATAGAAACCTGGGGAGATTAATGAGACATAGAAACCTGTGGAGATTAATGAGGCATAGAAACCTGGGGAAATTAATGAGGCATAGAAACCTGGGGAAATTAATGAGGCATAGAAACCAGGGGAGATTAATGAGACATAGAAACCTGTGGAGATTAATGAGGCATAGAAACCTGGGGAGATTAATGAGGCACAGAAACCTGGGGAGATTAATGAGGCATAGAAACCTGGGGAGATTAATGAGACATAGAAACCTGGGGAAATTAATGAGGCATAGAAACCTGGGGAGATTAATGAGGCATAGAAACCTGTGAAGATTAATGAGGCATAGAAACATGTGGAGATTAATGAGCCATAGAAACCTGGGGAGATTAATGAGGCATAGAAACCTGGGGAGATTAATGAGGCATAGAAACCTGGGGAGATTAATGAGGCATAGAAACCTGGGGAGATTAATGAGACATAGAAACCTGGGGAGATTAATGAGGCATAGAAACCTGGGGAGATTAATGAGGCATATAAACCTGTGGAGATTAATGAGGCATAGAAACCTGGGGAGATTAATGAGGCATAGAAACCTGGGGAGATTAATGAGACATAGAAACCTGGGGAGATTAATGAGGCATAGAAACCTGGGGAGATTAATGAGGCATAGAAACCTGGGGAGATTAATGAGGCATAGAAACCTGGGGAGATTAATGAGGCATAGAAACCTGTGGAGATTAATGAGGCATAGAAACCTGGGGAGATTAATGAGACATAGAAACCTGTGGAGATTAATGAGGCATAGAAACCTGTGGAGATTAATGAGGCATAGAAACCTGGGGAGATTAATGAGGCATAGAAACCTGGGGAGATTAATGAGACATAGAAACCTGGGGAGATTAATGAGGCATAGAAACCTGGGGAGATTAATGAGGCATAGAAACCTGTGGAGATTAATGAGGCATAGAAACCTGGGGAGATTAATGAGGCATAGAAACCTGGGGAGATTAATGAGACATAGAAACCTGGGGAGATTAATGAGGCATAGAAACCTGGGGAGATTAATGAGGCATAGAAACCTGGGGAGATTAATGAGGCATAGAAACCTGGGGAGATTAATGAGGCATAGAAACCTGTGGAGATTAATGAGGCATAGAAACCTGGGGAGATTAATGAGACATAGAAACCTGTGGAGATTAATGAGGCATAGAAACCTGTGGAGATTAATGAGGCATAGAAACCTGGGGAGATTAATGAGGCATAGAAACCTGGGGAGATTAATGAGACATAGAAACCTGGGGAGATTAATGAGGCATAGAAACCTGGGGAGATTAATGAGGCATAGAAACCGGGGGAGATTAATGAGGCATAGAAACCTGGGGAGATTAATGAGACATAGAAACCTGGGGAGATTAATGAGACATAGAAACCTGGGGAGATTAATGAGGCATAGAAACCTGGGGAGATTAATGAGACATAGAAACCTGGGGAGATTAATGAGGCATAGAAACCTGGGGAGATTAATGAGGCATAGAAACCTGGGGAGATTAATGAGGCATAGAAACCTGGGGAGATTAATGAGGCATAGAAACCTGTGGAGATTAATGAGGCATAGAAACCTGGGGAGATTAATGAGACATAGAAACCTGTGGAGATTAATGAGGCATAGAAACCTGTGGAGATTAATGAGGCATAGAAACCTGGGGAGATTAATGAGGCATAGAAACCTGGGGAGATTAATGAGACATATAAACCTGGGGAGATTAATGAGGCATAGAAACCTGGGGAGATTAATGAGGCATAGAAACCGGGGGAGATTAATGAGGCATAGAAACCTGGGGAGATTAATGAGACATAGAAACCTGGGGAGATTAATGAGACATAGAAACCTGGGGAGATTAATGAGGCATAGAAACCTGGGGAGATTAATGAGGCATAGAAAGGTAGAGGAGAAAAAGGGAAATAAATGGAGCCAGAGAGAAAGAAGTGTGGCCAAGTGAAATATTAAGAACGAGAATTCCCCCCGGCCACACACTGGTTGAATCAACGTTGTTTCCACGTACTTTGAATTGATGTCTGTGCCCAGTGGGTGGGGGAAAGAGAAAGAGAAGAGAAAGGAGAAGAGAGAGAGAGGAACCAGCACCACCAGCAGAATGTCCTTGATGTCCGTTAATGGTTCTAATAGTCTGAGATTTTTTTATTGGCCATTAGGCCCCAGCGGACCACTGGGGAGGAGAGGGGGAGGAGGACAGGTGGAGGGGAAGCTTTCATTTACTCCTTTGTTCTGGGTCATTGTACCCACGTTCATGAGAGTTAAGATCAGAAACACATGTTGCGCTGGTCTCCCTCTAAACACAGACCTGTTCCCCATTTCTCCTGCAAAGACCAGGAGTCAGAGAGCAGCCATTAAAGAGGATTCAGCAACAGAGGCTCAACAAACAAGAGGAGTCACAGTGATGGGGCGGGATTTCTCCATACGATCAGATTTTACTGTGTAACACTTTATTTACAGATGTGTGCTGGCACCGCCAAGTCTCTCCATACAATCCAATACAAACAGTCTTACTGACTGAGATACACATTTACACACACACATGATTAATGAACACAATTTTCCATTCATAATTTATACGTCCCTGTTACGAACCCCGTGGCTCTAAACATCTAGGGTGGATGGATATGAGACCCGTAACATAAATTCATGTAAATTATAAGTGGGGTTAACGGCACCTGCCAGTAACCTTTTAGAAGATCTAATTTGGTTACATAGGTAGCAGCACCAACAGTATCAATACAGTCATCCAGTCTGGGTAACGGGAACGAATCGGGCACTGTGACCGCATTGACTTTCCGATAGTCCGTACATAATCTGGATGTCCCATCAGGTTTAGGAACCAGAATGCACGGAGAACTCCAAGGACTTGAACTTGGCATAGCCAGGTTATTCTCCAGCAAATAACCGACCTCACCCCTCATTATCTTTCTCTTAGCGACGTTGACACGATAAGGATGTTGCTTGATAGGTGCAGCGTTTCCAACATTAATGTCATGTTCTAACACATTTGTACCTGTAGGAACATCATTAAAAAGACACGGAAAACTGTGTAATAGTCTCACAATATCATCTGACTGTCTGTCCGTTAAATGAATCAGGCTTGACGGGAGAGACAGCAGCATCTCTGAATTGGGCAATCTAGCACACTGCTGCTGAGTATTGCGCAACTCCAAACCATCTCCGTCCACATCATTAACATGACCTCCCACTACAGCCGTAGCAGCAACAAAGACAGCCGACTCGGCCAGTTTCTCTGGACTGTCTACCTGAGTAACGGGTCTGTTGTGGTATGTCTTCAACATGTTAACGTGGCACACACGAGATTGGCGTTTTCTATCAGGAGTCTGTATCACATAGTCAGTTTCAGTTAGTTTCTTTTCAATGACATAAGGACCCGAGAAACGTGCTGACAATGACGCTCCTGGCACAGGCAACAACACAAGAACTCGGTCACCTGGCTGCAGTGAACGAGAAACAGCCTGTGTGTCATAGTGTCGTTTCATCCGTTTCTGTGAGGAAGACAGTGCTTCCTTTGCTAGAGCACAGGCAGCATGTAGGCGCTCACGAAAGCGACTAACGTAGTCCAACACATTTTCTTTCACACACAACTCTTGTGACAAAAACTGATCCTTAAGGACTTTCATAGGTCCTCTCATGGTGTGTCCAAACACCAGTTCAGCTGGGCTGAACCCTAGGGATTCCTGTACTGTCTCACGGACAGCAAACAACACTAGAGGAACTCCCTCATCCCAATCTTTCTCAGATTCCAAGCAATATTTACGGAGCATAGACTTCAGGGTCTGATGCCAACGTTCAAGCGCACCCTGAGACTCTGGGTGATATGCGCTTGACACACGGTGTGTAACTGACAAGGATTTTAACACTTGTTTGAAAAGTTTAGAAAGGAAATTCGTACCCTGATCAGTTTGTATCACCTTAGGTAATCCAAAAGTTGAGAAGAATTTGATCAACGCTTTACTCACCACCGGAGCAGTAATCCTTCGCAGAGGAATTGCCTCTGGGTACCTGGTGGCCACACACATAATTGTCAACATAAACTGGTTACCAGATTTTGTTTTTGGTAATGGTCCAACACAATCAACCATCACATGTTCGAATGGTTCACCTATGGCCGGTATGGGACAAAGAGGCGCGGGGGAAATAACCTGGTTCGGTTTCCCAACTACTTGACAGGTGTGGCAAGTCCGACAGAACTGAGCCACATCTTGCTTTAAGCCAGGCCAAAAGAAATGTCGCAAAACTCGATCATACGTCTTGGTGACTCCCAGATGTCCGGACCACTGGTGATCATGAGCGAGGGATAAAACATTTTGTCGAAAGGCTGTAGGAATCACTATTTGGTAAACAGCATTCCAATCTCCGCCAGCGTCAACATGGGATGTCCATTTACGCATGAGGAGATTACCATCAATGAAGTATGCCATGTTTTTCTTCTTTAGCTCGTCCTCTGAGACAACACTAGAAAAACATTTAGCCAGGCTAATGTCAACCTGTTGGTTAGCGATCAGCTGCTCACGAGTACCTGGTAACTGTATTGCCTCAGCAACAAGTTCCACATCCTTCTTCCTTTCTCTGGGCTGTTGGTCAGACTGCACCAGCTTACCAGAAGTAGCACCCGAACTATCCTCTGGGTCACACTCTCTGAATATAATCGTGTCTGACAAATCTACCACTTCACCCACTTGTCGTGCTTGAGCACGTGTGACAGCACAAGCGGGGGAACACATCTGGATAACCCTGTGCCAGCTCCTCGGAGAGAGACTGGTCACTTTTATCCATTACCTCCAATACGGGTATCACCTTTCCTCCGGCAATATCGTTGCCCATTATAAATGTCACACCTTTTACTGGCAACATAGGACGTACGCCAACTCTGAACAATCCACTGACTAACTCAGAGTGTACGTTCACAAAGTGCAATGGCACTGGAACAAATCCCATTTCGATTCCTTGTACTAACACACTGGAACCACAATATGTATTATTAGACAAGGGCAACACATCAGCTAGTATGAACGACTGCGCCGCACCAGTATCTCTGAGGATTCTAACTGGACGCTGAGACGCTTCATCATCTGATATAGAAACAAACCCCTCAAAAATGAACGGTTCATAACTGTGATCTGGGACAGGGACTTTCAAACCACATTCACTATGAGGCTTCTGTCTTGATTCCGGCCTTACAACCGTACGAATCAGCCCAACACCCGTTGGTGGCCTGGCGTGCTGAGGCATCCCCGGTTTGCGTTTAAGCAAAAAGCAATCCTTAACCATATGTCCCACCTTATGACAATAGAAACAGTGACGCACATCTTTTGGGCGCGCTGGATGTACTGCTGGTCGACTAGGACTAAAAGTTAGCAACTCCGCAGCCCTGCTCTCCGTACTAGCCGAAAACACGCTCTTATGCGTCAACACAAACTCGTCTGCCAATACAGACGCTTCCGACAGTGAGGATACTTTCTGTTCGTTCAGATAAACTACAATGCGTTCGGGTAAGCAATTTTTAAACTCTTCTAACAAGATTAACTCCCGTAGAGAGTTAAAATCAGTTACCTTACTAGCACTGTGCCATTTGTCAAACAGATTTCCTTTGTCTCTAGCAAACTCCACATAAGTCTGAGTAGGAGACTTTTTATGAGACCTAAATCTCTGTCGATATGCCTCAGGAACAAGCTCATAGGCACGAAGAACAGTAGCTTTGACCACTTCATAATTCAAACTGTCTTCAAGAGGTAGCGCTGCCAGAACCTCTTGGGCTTTACCTGTTAGCTTACACTGAAGTAATAGGCACCATACCTTGTCGGGCCATTTCAATGCTACCGCTATACGTTCAAAAACACTGAAATAGGAATCAACCTCTGACTCCCTGAACACAGGTACCAAGGTGATCTGCCTACTAATATCAAACGTAGCAGATGACACAGCTGGTGAGGATGGCTCACTAGCAGGCATAGTATTAGCAGAGACTAACCTCGCTGTTTCTGCCTCTAGTTCCATTTTACGCACCTCCAGTTCCATCTTACGCATCTCCATTTCCATTTTACGCGTCTCCAGTTCTGCCTCTAGCTTACGCATCTCCAGCTTGTCTTGCCTGATTTGTGCCCGCTATTCCGCCTCCATTTGGAGCCGTGTCGAGCGGACATCGATCCTGGCATCACTGTCAGTCAGTGGGGAGAGTGGGTCATAACGGGGCAATGTGGCTGGAGCCTTAGCCTCGTCCTCAGACACTGATGGGCTTACAGGAACAGCAACCACATCCCCTACAGGAGCAGCAGACTCAGGCGGCGGTAACTCAAGCACTCGCTCGTTTAACAATATCGCTAACACTACTTCCCTAACTTCTGCTTTCACTAAACCCCTCGGTATGGGTACAGAAAAGTGGTCAGCCAAAACCTGTAGATCCACTCTACGGCAATTATCAAAAACCTCCCACGTAGGGTTTTCCAAAAATGCCTCCAACTCAAAAGTAGCCATCCTACTAGCAACACGAGCCGTCGACTACTGAACACACAAAAAAAAAACAGGTAGTTACAGCTGCCAAGCTCAACACTGAACCAGACACTGACTAATTTACATGAGTATCATGGGATAGATAGGATCCCAGACGAGCCCCCACTTTATGTTACGAACCCCGTGGCTCTAAACATCTAGGGTGGATGGACATGAGACCCGTAACATAAATTCATGTAAATTATAAGTGTGGCTGTGACACTCTGGCTCTGGGACTTTTGTATTTGAGCCAGGGTGTATTTTGTGTTGTTGGGTTTTGGTTTTGTATTTCTATGTTTGCAGTTCTGTGGTTGTATTTCTAGGTTTGGTCTATGACTCCCAATCGGAGGTAACGAGTGTCAGCTGTCGGCTCGTTATCTCTGATTGGGAGCCATATTTATTCTGAATGTTTTCCTGTGGGTATTGTGGGTTTTTGTTCTTTATTCTGTCAGTGTTGCAGAGGACTTCACGTATCGGTCTTGTTTCGTTGTTTTGTTCCAGACTTTGATAAATAAAGTCATGTTTCTTGGACACGCTGCGCCTTGGTCATATTTAGACGACATCGACCCACGTGACAGAAAAACCCACCATAAAAGGACCAAGCAGCGTGTCAAGCGGCAACAGGATTTATGGACGCCTATCAAGGATTCATGGACTTGGGAGGAGATACTGGATGGAAAGGGTCCTTGGGCACAACCGGGAGAATATCGCCGCCCTCGTGAAGAGCTGGAGGCAGCTAAAGCCGAGAGGAGGCGGTATGAGGAGGCAGCACGGAGTCAAGGCTGGAAGCCCGTGGGTACTACCCAAAAATTTCTTGGGGGGGGGCTTAAAGGGAGTGTGGCGAAGTCAGGTAGGAGACCTGCGCCTACTCCCTGGACTTACCGTGGAGAGCGAGAGTACGGGCAGACACCGTGTTACGCAGTAGAGCGCATGGTGTCTCCTGTACGCAGGCATAGCCCGGTTCGGTACATTCCAGCTCCACGTATCGGCCGGGCTAGATTGAGCGTTGAGCCGAATGTCATGAAGCCGGCCCAACGCATCAGGCCACCAGTGCGTCTTCTCGGGCCGGCGTACATGGCACCAGCATTACGCATGGTGTTCCCGGTTCGCCCACATAGGCCGGTGCGGGTTATTCCACCTCCCCGTACTGGTCGGGCGACGGGGAGCATCAACCCGGGTAAGGTTGGGCAGGCTCAGTGCTCAAGGGGGCCAGTAAGCCTGCACGGTCCGGTATTTCCGGCGCCACCTCCCCGCTCCAGCTCAGTACCACCAGTGCCTACACCACGGACCAAGCCTCCTGTGTGTTCCCCGAGTCCTGTGCGTCCTGTTGCTGCTCTCCGCACTAGGCCTTATGTGAGTCCCCAGGGTCCAGCATGCCCTGTTCCGGCTCTCCGCACTAGGCCTTATGTGCGTCCCCAGGGTCCAGCATGCCCTGTTCCTTCTCTCCGCACTAGGCCTTATGTGAGGCCCCAGGGTCCAGCATGCCCTGTTCCGGCTCTCCGCACTAGGCCTTATGTGCGTCCCCAGGGCCCAGCATGCCCTGTTGCTTCTCCCCGCACTAGCCCTGAGATGCGTGTCCTCAGCCCGGTACCTCCAGTTCCGGCACCACGCATCAGGCCTACGGTGCACCTCAGACGGCCAGAGTCTGCCGTCTGCCCAACGGGGCCTGAACTGCCCGTCTGCCCTAAGGCGTTTGAACTGGCCGTCTGGACTGAGCCTGCAAAGCCGCCCGTCTGCCATGAGCCTTCAGAGCCGTCCGCCAGACCGGAGCCGCTAGAGCCTTCCTCCAGACAGGATCAGCCAGAGCCTTCCGCCAGACAGGATCAGCCAGAGCCTTCCTCCAGACAGGATCGGTCAGAGCCTTCCGCCAGCCATGAGCAGCCAGATCCGTCAGCCAGCCATGAGCAGCCAGATCCGTCGGCCAGCCATGAGCAGCCAGATCCGTCGGCCAGCCATGAGCAGCCAGATCCGTCGGCCAGCCATGAGCAGCCAGATCCGTCAGCCAGCCATGAGCAGCCAGATCCTTCAGCCAGCCATGAGCAGCCAGATCCGTCGGCCAGCCATGAGCAGCCAGATCCTTCAGCCAGCCATGAGCCGTCCAGCCAGGATCCGCCAGAGCCGTCCAGCCAGGATCCGCCAGAGCCGTCCAGCCAGGACCCGCCAGAGCCAGCCAGCCAGGATCTGCCATTGAGTCCGGTGCTGTCCCTTAGCCCGGTGCTGCCCCTTATCCTGGTGCTGCCCCTTAATCCGGTACTGCCCCTTAGTCCGGTGCTGCCCCTTAGTCCGGTGCTGCCCCTTAGTCCGGTGCCGCCCCTTAATCCAGTGGGGTTTAGTTGGGGGGTGGTCATGTGGAGGAGGCTACGGAAGCGGATAGTGACTAAGGTGGGGTGGGGACCACGACCAGGGCCAGAACCGCCACCGTGGACAGACGCCCACCCAGACCCTCCCCTAGACGGTATGCTGGTGCGCCCGGAGTGCGCACCTTTAGGGGGGGGTACTGTGACACTCTGGCTCTGGGACTTTTGTATTTGAGCCAGGGTGTATTTTGTGTTGTTGGGTTTTGGTTTTGTATTTCTATGTTTGCAGTTCTGTGGTTGTATTTCTAGGTTTGGTCTATGACTCCCAATCGGAGGTAACGAGTGTCAGCTGTCGGCTCGTTATCTCTGATTGGGAGCCATATTTATTCTGAATGTTTTCCTGTGGGTATTGTGGGTTTTTGTTCTTTATTCTGTCAGTGTTGCAGAGGACTTCACGTATCGGTCTTGTTTCGTTGTTTTGTTCCAGACTTTGATAAATAAAGTCATGTTTCTTGGACACGCTGCGCCTTGGTCATATTTAGACGACATCGACCCACGTGACAGTGGCAGGGAACAGTGAGAACCAAAAATGACACAACAACCATGAACTACCGTCAAACACAAAGTGTTTATTGCTGAACACACGGTAAGGGTTTGGGAAAAAGGGCTGAGCAGGACCCAAGAAATGAAACAATAGTGTAAAACCCCCTAAACTGATCTTGCCTGCCTCAAGAACCGCTAGGCTACTGCTACCATACAAAAATACAGTGGGTGGTCCGCTCAGGTCTCACTAGTGTTTATAGACAGAGTTCTTCCTACGGGTAATGTACGCCCAAGGGCAACTAGCTTAAACTCCCCTTTCCCCAGAAACACACAAAGCTACCAAACAGGGTAATCAGCAATTATATAAGTACACACCACACAGGATACAACAGTATCCACACTCAGGTAAAGAAATATATTCTAATAAACTTACCAATAGGGTAACCAACAACTTAGTGAGTACTCAACACACAGGACACCACCGTGTCCATACTCACATATGGAAAAAGTCTCTCTCTTTCTCAACAAACACAAGACTGGTTTTTATACAATGGGCTGTGTGATTCAACAAACGAGTAACAGGTGGTGCTATTCACAGGAATGTTCCCTGATTGGTCCAATCAGCAGACACCTCAACGACCACCAATCAGGAACATACAGGACACCTGTGATTAGGGCAGAAGGAGAGAAACACACAAAAACACAGGATACCTGTATCCGTAACAGTCCCACAGGTTGAAAAGAGTCTCAGGCCCTCTTTAGTCAGTTTCAACAGAAACTCTCTTTACAAAGAAAAATGTTTTGTTCAAGATTGTCATATTGCTTTGTGAAAAAATCACAGACTGGATCCAAGGGGTTCTGCTGTGTGGTCTTCATCTCTCTCAAGTTCATACCTCACACATGTCCAAATGCTAACCTCTGTAATCCTACTACGTCAACCATATGCATGGAGACCTCACCTGTTACCATAGTGACCTGTGTTGCTGTGACAACCTTTCAATCAAAGGGAGAAACAAACAGAAGTAAACACATACGTTTACTGCTCCCTACTCTCTCTCTGTTCTCTCTAATCTCTCTGTTCTCTCTAATCTCTCTGTTCTCTCTGCTCTCTGCTCTCTCTCTGCTCCCTGCTCTCTCTCTGCTCTCTCTCTGCTCTCTCTCTGTTCTCTCTGCTCTCTCTGCTCCCTACTCTCTCTCTGTTCTCTCTGCTCTCTGCTCTCTCTCTGTTCTCTCTCTGTTCTCTCTGCTCCCTACTCTCTCTCTGTTCTCTCTAATCTCTCTGTTCTCTCTGCTCTCTGCTCTCTCTCTGCTCCCTACTCTCTCTCTGTTCTCTCTGCTCTCTGCTCTCTCTCTGCTCCCTACTCTCTCTCTGTTCTCTCTGCTCTCTGCTCTCTCTCTGCTCCCTGCTCTCTCTCTGCTCTCTCTCTGCTCTCTCTCTGTTCTCTCTGCTCTCTCTGCTCCCTACTCTCTCTCTGTTCTCTCTGCTCTCTGCTCTCTCTCTGTTCTCTCTCTGTTCTCTCTGCTCCCTACTCTCTCTCTGTTCTCTCTAATCTCTCTGTTCTCTCTGCTCTCTGCTCTCTCTCTGTTCTCTCTCTGTTCTCTCTGTTATCTCTGCTCTCTCTGCTCTCTGCTCTCTCTCTGTTCTCTCTCTGTTCTCTCTGCTCTCTGCTCTCTCTCTGTTCTCTCTCTGTTCTCTCTGCTCTCTCTGCTCTCTGCTCTCTCTCTGTTCTCTCTCTCTCCCTCTCTCTCTCTCTCTACTCTCTCACCCTGTCTCTCAATTCAATTGTACATTTAAGGGCTTTATTGGCATGGGAAACATATGTTAACATTGCCAAAGCAAGTGAAATAGATAATAAACAAAAGTGAAATAAACAATAAATATTAACAGTAAACATTAAACTCACAAAAGTTCCAAAACATTAAAGACATTTCAAATGTCATATTATGTCTATATACAGTTTTGTAACGATGTGCAAATAGCTAAAGTACAAATGGGAAAATAAATTAACATAAATATAGGTTGTATTTACAATGGTGTTTGTTCTTCACTGCTTGCCCTTTTCTTGTTTCAACAGGTCCCAAATCTTGCTGCTGTGATGGCACACTGTGGTATTTCACCCAATAGAAATGGGAGTTAATCAAAATTGGATTTGTTTTTGAATTCTTTGTGGGTCTGTGTAATCTGAAGGAAATATGTATATTTAATGTGGTCATACATTTGGCAGGAGGTTCGGAAGTGAAACTCAGTTTCCACCTAATTTTGTGGGCGGTGTGCACATAGCCTGTCTTCTCTTGAGAGACAGGTCTACCTACGTCGGCCATTCTCAATAGCAAGGCTATGTTCACTGAGTTTGAACATAGTCAAAGATTTCCTTAACTCTTCCGAGTCGGCGAACGCTTCGGCGCGTTCAAATCGCGGGCCGGCTTTAGGACCGCGCAGCATCCAAACCAAGTGACGCAGAGGGCTGCCGTCGATTTCATGCAGAAATGGAGACCCGAAGCTACGTTTTGAGTGTTTGTTTCATGTAAATACACCAACTAAAACCAAAGTTATGATAATTTCAATTCCATGAAAAAAGTGCGTCAAAATATGCGCTCTTTTATGAGCGCTTTGCATTTATTATAATAACTTTGTCGTCTTTTGTGATAAAAAGGAACGGAAAAAAACGTGTGCTTGTGCTAACCCGGTTCTTCAGGATGCACACGAGTATATAAACATTCATTCCCATGACAACTAGCCATTGCGAAAGAACGAACGAGAGGAATTAGTTCAGTTCATGAGTAGTTTTGGAGAGTTTTTCACGAGTTAGTATTTCAATTGTTAGTATTTCAAGAGTTTTATTGTCAGCAGTATCGTTTTTGTGAAGCAATATGAGGCGCACACTTCACGTTGAACAAGCCGTCGACTTGTTATTCCAAATGAGCGATGAAGAAACTTTGGAAAGTTCGTCGTCAGACAATGAGAGTGGCCAGGATGACTTCGAGGACCCTGATTTTGTTGCTGAAAACGTGAGGTAAGAAGACAAACATTTTTCTAAAATGAATTTGTTTTATTGCTTTCGTTTATCTTACTATAGTATTCTATTCTACTTCACTGTAGTGCAAATGCCAATGAACATCTTGAACTTTGAATAATCTTGAATCCGTTTACCTGTTTTGTATAGTGACGACGACGACGACGAGCAGCCTGGGCCATCAACAGCCCCCACCCCCACAACAAGCCGACGGAGGCCATCACAGAGGGGGCGTGGAAGGAAGGATCAGGCCAAGACCAGGTCAAGATCTCCAGCCCAGTCAGCAGCACAGCCAGAACAGAGCTCTGAGCCATGGAAAACAGAGACTGATCCTGACACTGCCCCACAAGCCAGTAGGTTCATGCCCCGCAGACCACCAGGAGCCCAGGTGGATTTGCATTCAGGGCACACACCAAAGGACCTCTTCCTGCTCTACTTCGCCGCAGATACAATGAGGACAATCTGCAGAAACACCAACAAACAGGCAGCAAGAAATCAGCAGAAGGGGAGCAAATATCAGTGGACTGACGTTGATGTGGAGGAACTGCACAGATTTCTGGGTCTCCTCATCTACACCTCATTGGTGACTCTGCCTAGTATCCAGGACTACTGGAAACAAAGCCACATATTGTCTGTTTCATTGCCAGCGAAGGTCATGCCAAGAGACATATTCCGGTCCATCTCATGGAACATCCACCTAAGTGATCCAGAGGAGGATGTCATAAATGACCAGCGCAAAGGTACACCCCAGCATGACAAACTGTTCAGGGTCAAACCTCTGATGGACGACATTCGCACTGCCTGCCAGGCTCATTACCATCCTAAGAAGGAACTGTCAGTCGACGAGAGGATGGTGGCTACAAAAGCCAAAACTGGCATGACCCAGTACATGAAGGACAAGCCTAACAAATGGGGGATCAAGCTCTTTGTGTTGGCAGAGTCTAACAATGGCTACACTCTAAACTTCAACGTGTATGTTGGGAAAGCACACACACCCAGCGTGCATGGACTTTCATATGATGCTGTTATGGACCTCATTCAGCCATCACATCTTGGTACAGGATACCATATTTATATGGACAATTTCTACACCAGCCCAAAACTGTTCCTGAGTTTGGGAAGTATGAAGTTTGGAGCCTGTGGGACCTACAGAAGCAACAGAAAAGGGTGTCCTAGTGGCAGAGAAAATGCCCTCACCAGCAAATCGAAGAGGGGGTCTGTGAGATGGATCAGAGAGGATCGCCTGGTCTTTGTGAAGTGGATGGATACGCGGGAGGTGTCGGTGTGCTCCACAATCCACCCAGCGTTTTCGGGCGAGACAATCAAGAGGAAGGTGAAGGAAGGACCTGGACGCTGGGTAGCAAAAGACATTCCCTGCCCTACCCCCATCATGGCCTACAATAAGTACATGGGAGGGGTTGACCTGTCAGACCAGCTTCTCCAGTATTACTCAACCCATCGCAGAACTGCTCGCTGGTACCGTACCCTCTTCCTGCATTTTTTGGACATGGGAACAACAAATGCATACATCCTGCACTGTGACATCAGTGCGACCCAACAGGTCACACCCATGACGCACAAGAACTTTGTGGCAGAACTTGTGGCCCAGCTGTGCGGAGTGACCCAGACAGGGGTTCCACTTCAAAAAAGCACCAGCCATGTTCCTGTGGCCATTGCCAATGTTGCAGAGGCCAAAGACAAAGCCACAGCAGGCCGCAGGGTTTGTCAACGCTGTAAACAAGTTGACAAGAAGAGGTTTGTCACACCATGGAAGTGCAAGGCCTGTGATGTGGCTCTCTGTGTCATTGTGGACAGGAACTGTTTTGAAGAGTGGCACAAATAGGGTAAAGGCCAGTGGCTATACCTACTTTTTTTGTAAATAGTTGTGTATTGCTTGTATATATCTCAAGAATACTTTTATATGTTCATATTTGCACTTTGTGGTTCAATTTGAAGCTTTTTTTTTCATTTTGGACAGAAACTGTTTTGAGGAGTGGCACAAAAAGGTTTAGGGTTAGAATAGAAGAAAAACGCCAGTGGTTATACCTACTTTTTATTGTAAATAGTTATTTATTGCTTGTATATATCACCAAAATACTTTTATATGTTCATATTTGCACCTTGTGGTTCAATTTGAAGCTTTTTAAATGCTTGGTTCACCATGTTTGAGGGTTTTACAATAAAAAAACCATCTTTTTTCTAAACGGACTTTGTGTTTTCTGTGTGTGTTTGGGTCCAGTGTGTTGAAATAGTATGTCAAAGTGAAAAACTTACTAACAGATCATATAGGTGAGGTTGTGCTGAAAAAAAAGATACCCAACATTGGTCTGGTAAACATTTCTTTATGTAGTATATCAGGGAAAAATTGAAGTACCCAAAAACGGCCAAAAAAGCTCCAGACTCCGAAGAGTTAATTTATTCTGTCACTGTGTACTCTCTGTTTAGGGCCAAATAGCATTATAATTTGCTCTGTTCTTTTTTATTATTATTTCCAATGTGTCAAGTAATTATCTTTTTGTTTTTCTCATGATTTGGTTGGGTCTAATTGTGTTGCTGTCCTGGGGCTGTGTGGGGTCTGTTTGTGTTTGTGAACAGAGCCCCAGGACCCGCTTGCTTAGGGGACTCTTCTCCAAGTTAATCTCATTTTCTGGTGTTTTTCATTGTACACTGAAGACATATTTGCAGAATTCTGCATGCAGAGTCTCAATTTGGTGTTTGTCCCATTTTGTGAATTATTGGATGGTGAGCGGACCCCAGAACTCACAACCATAAAGGGTTCTATAACTGATTCAAGTATTTTTTGCCAGATCCTAATTGGCATGTCAAATGTTATGTTCCTTTTGATGGCATAGATGGCCCTTCTTGCCTTGTCTCTCAGAAAGTTCACAGCTTTGTGGAAGTTACCTGTGGCGCTGATGTTTAGGCCGAGGTATGTATAGTTTTGTGTGTGCTCTAGGGCAACAGTGTCTAGATGGAATTTGTATTTGTGGTCCTGGCAACTGCACCTTTTTTGGAACACCATTATTTTTGTGTTACTGAGATTTACTGTCAGGGCCCAGTCGGACAGAATCTGTGCAGAAGATCTACAGTGAGGGAAAAAAGTATTTGATCCCCGGCTGATTTTGTACGTTTGCCCACTGACAAAGAAATGATTAGTCTATCATCTTTATGGTAGGTTTATTTGAACAGTGAGAGACAGAATAACAACAAACAAATCCAGAAAAACGCATGTCAAAAATTTTATACATCGATTTGCATTTTAATGAGGGAAATAAGTATTTGACCCCTCTGCAAAACATTACTTAGTACTTGGTGGCAAAACCCTTGTTGGCAATCACAGAGGTCAGACGTTTCTTGTAGTTGGCCACCAGGTTTGCACACATCTCAGGAGGGATTTTGTCCCACTCCTCTTTGCAGATCTTCTCCAAGTCATTAAGGTTTCGAGGCTGACGTTTGGCAACTCGAACCTTCAGCTCCCTCCACAGAGTTTCTATGGGATTAAGGTCTGGAGACTGGCTAGGCCACTCCAGGACCTTAATGTGCTTCTTCTTGAGCCACTCCTTTGTTGCCTTGGCCGTGTGTTTTGGGTCATTGTCATGCTGGAATACCCATCCACGACCCATTTTCAATGCCCTGGCTGAAGGAAGGAGGTTCTCACCCAAGATTTGATGGTACATGGCCCCGTCCATCGTCCCTTTGATGCAGTGTAGTTGGCCTGTCCCCTTAGCAGAAAACCCCCAAAGCATAATGTTTCCACCTCCATGTTTGACGGTGGGGATGGTGTTCTTGGGGTCATAGGCAGCATTCCTCCTCCTCCAAACACGGCGAGTTGAGTTGATGCCAAAGAGCTCCATTTTGGTCTCATCTGACCACAACACTTTCACCCAGTTCTCCTCTGAATCATTCAGATGTTCATTGGCAAACTTCAGACGGGCATGTATATGTGCTTTCTTGAGCAGGGGGGCTGCAGGATTTCAGTCCTTCACGGCGTAGTGTGTTACCAATTGTTTTCTTGGTGACTATGGTCCCAGCTGCCTTGAGATCATTGACAAGAGCCTCCCGTGTAGTTCTGGGTTGATTCCTCACCGTTCTCATGATCATTGCAACTCCATGAGGTGAGGTCTTGCATGGAGCCCCAGACCGAGGGAGATTGACAGTTATTTTGTGTTTCTTCCATTTGCGAATAATCGCACCAACTGTTGTCACCTTCTCACCAAGCTGCTTGGGGATGGTCTTGTAGCCCATTCCAGCCTTGGGTAGGTCTACAATCTTGTCCATGACATCCTTGGAGAGCACTTTGGTCTTGGCCATGATGGAGAGTTTGGAATCTGATTGATTGATTGCTTCTGTGGACAGGTGTCTTTTATACTAGTAACAAACTGAGATTAGGAGCACTCCCTTTAAGAGTGTGCTCCTAATCTCAGCTCGTTACCTGTATAAAAGACACCTGGGAGCCAGAAATCTTTCTGATTGAGAGGGGGTCAAATACTTATTTCCCTCATTAAAATGCAAATCAATATATAACATTTTTGACATGCGTTTTTCTGGATTTGTTTGTTGTTATTCTGTCTCTCTGTCACGCCCTGGCTCTGGGGACTATGTTATGTTGAGCCAGGGTGTGTAAGTCTATGTTTATTTTTCTATGTTGGTCTGAGTGACTCCCAATCAGAGGCAACGAGTGTCAGCTGGGTGTCTCTGATTGGGAGCCATATTTAACTATCGGTCTTTTCTCTTTGTGTTGTGGTTTCTTGTTCCTTTTGGTTTGTGTATCGAAGGACTTCACGTTTCGTTCATTGTTTTTGATCGTGTGATCTAGTCAATAAATATAAATATGTTCACCCGCAACGCTGCGCCTTGGTCATCTCTAACCAACGATCGTGACACTCTCACTGTTCAAATAAACCTACCATTAAAATTATAGACTGATCATTTCTTTGTCAGTGGGCAAACGTACAAAATCCGCAGGGGATCAAATACTTTTTTCCCTCACTGTAGGTGCTGCTGTAGGCCCTCCTTGGTTGGTGACAGAAGCACCAGATCATCAGCAAACAGTAGACATTTGACTTCAGATTCTAGTAGGGTGAGGCTGGGTGCTGCAGACTGTTCTAGTGCCCTCGCCAATTCGTTGATATATATATGTTGAAGAGGGTGGGGCTTGAACTCCATCCCTGTCTCACCCCACGGCCCTGTGGAAAGAAATGTTTGTGTTTTTTGCCAATTTTAACAGCACACTTGTTGTTTGTGTACATGGATTTGATAATGTCATATGTTTTTCCCCCAACCCCACTTTCCATCAATTTGTATAGCAGACCCTCATGCCAAATTGAGTCAAAAGCTTTTTTGAAATCAACAAAGCATGAGAAGACTTTGCCTTTGTTTTGGTTTGTATGTTTGTTAATTAGGGTGTGCAGGGTGAATACGTGGTCTGTCGTACGGTAATTTGGTAAAAAGCCAATTTGATATTTGCTGTTAATGATAATGCAGAGGATTTTCCCAAGGTTGCTGTTGACGCATATCCCATGGTAGTTATTGGGGTCAAATTTGTCTCCACTTTGTGGATTGGGGTGATCAGTCCTTGGATCCAAATATTGGGGAAGATGCCAGAGCTAAGGGTGATGTTAAAGAGTTTAAGTATAGCCAATTGGAATTTGTTATGGGGAATTTGTTAATTTGACCCATGGGGCGGCGCACAATTGGCCCAGCGTCGTCCAGGGTAGGGGAGGGAATGGCCAGCAGGGATGTAGCTCAGTTGGTAGTATAGCATGGCATTTGCAACACCAGGGTTGTGGGTTCGATTCCAGTATGAAAAAAATAAAAAATAAATGTATCTCCATTTTGGATAGATAGCTTTTCGTGTTGTTGTTTGTTTAGTGTTTTCCGATTTTCCCAGAAGTGGTTAGAGTCTATGGATTCTTCAATTACATTGAGCTGATTTCTGACATGCTGTTCCTTCTTTTTCCGTAGTGTATTTCTGTATTGTTTTAGTGATTCACCATAGTGAAGGCGTAGGCTCAGGTTTTCTGGGTCTCTATGTTTTTGGTTGGATAGGTTTCTCAATTTTTTTTCTTAGGTTTTTGCATTCTTCATCAAACCATTTGTCACTGTTGTTACTTTTCTTCGGTTTTCTATTAGAGATTTTTAGATTTGATAGGGAAGCTGAGAGGTCAAATATACTGTTTAGGTTTTCTACTGCCAAGTTTACACCTTCACTATTACAGTGGAACGTTTTGTCCAGGAAGTTGTCTAAAAGGGATTGAATTTGTTGCTTAATTGTTTTTTGGTAGGTTTCGACACTACTTTCCTTCCATCTATAGCATTTCTTAATATTATTTAGTTCCTTTGGCTTTGATGCCTCATGATTGAGTATTGCTCTGTTCAAGTAGACAGATTTTGCTGTGGTCTAATAGGGGTGTCAGTGGGCTGACTGTGAACACTCTGAGAGACTGGGTTGAGGTCAGTGATAAAGTAGTCTACAGTATTACTGCCAAGAAATGAGCTATAGGTGTACCTACCATAGGAGTCCCCTCGAAGCATACCATTGACTATGTACATACCCAGTGTGCGACAGAGCTGCAGGAGTTGTGACACGTTTTTGTTGGTTATGTTGTTGTAGTTGTGCCTAGGGGGGCATATGGGGGAGGGAATGCTGTCACCTCCAGGTAGGTGTTTGTCCCCCTGTGTACTGAGGCTGTCAGGTTCTTGTCCAGTTCTGGCATTTAGGTCGCCACAGACTAGTACATGTCCCTGGGTCTGGAAATGATTGATTTCCCCCTCCAGGATGTAGAAGCTGTCTTCATTAAAGTATGTGGATTCTAGTGGGGGGATATAGGTAGCACACAGGAGGACATTTTTCTCTGTTGAGATAATTTCCTTTTGAATTTCTAGCCAAATGTAAAATGTTCCTGTTTTGATTAATTTAATAGAGTGAGTTAGGGCTGCTCTATACCAAATTACCATACCCCCTGAGTCCTTTCCCTGTTTCACACCTGGTAGTTTGATGGATGGGACTACCAGCTCTCTGTAACCTAGAGGGCAACCAGTGGGTCCGATTTCTTTGGTGAAGTCCAGGTTCCTGCTCTTTAGGCCAACGGCAGATGACCTCAGGCCTTGGATATTCCAGGATGAAATAGTGAAGGCTTTGTGTTCCATAAAGTGTCTAATGTTGTTGGTCGTGTGGTTTGGCCTCAGGCCAGTAATTGCAAGCAGAGCATGCTGAGCATCTGGTACATGCAATTGGCTTGGGCTAGTGTAAGAGTGGGGGTTGGGCCTGTTTGCCTGCTCACGGCCTGGGCGCATGTGTGCCTTTCATGTTGAGGCCCTCTTTGCGGGAGTGGGGGGCATGGGGTGGGTAGGAGGGCCATAGGTCTGCTCTGAGGGGGCCTAAATGGGGTGTGGGCATGGTTGACTTGGGGGGGTGTTAATTGGTGGTGGTGGGGGTGTAGATGTGGCTGATGGTGCTGTGGTCTGGATGTTGGTCCTCTCGGCGGGGGTCCTCTATGTGTAGGTCCGGGGGGGGTCCCGCAGGTCTGGGAGAGTGTCTCGCTGGTCTGGGCGGGGTGTCTGTTGATCTGTTGCTCCTGTGTGAGGTGTTGGGTCTGCGGTTGAGGGCGATATCCTTTAGGGTCCGGGCGAAGTTAGGCACTGCTGCCTTGTATAGGTGGACCTGGTTGTAAAGGCTGTTCACGTCCAGGGTGGAGTGGTGGGCCAGGTAGACATTTGGTTTTGATGCAGAGTCTCTCTCTCTCTCTGCTCTGTCTCTGTTCTCTATGCTCTCTCTCTCTCTGCTCTCTCTGCTCTCTCTCTCTCTCTCTCTCTCTGCTCTCTCTTGCGCTCTCTCTCTCTGCTGGACCAGATGGAGTGAGACGATACAGAGGGGGAGATAGAGGGAGGATGCAGGGAGGGTGGTAGAGGGGGAGATAGAGAGAGAGGGGATGGCAGGGAGGGTGGTAGAGGGGGAGATAGAGAGAGGATGGCAGGGAGGGTGGTAGAGGGGGAGATAGAGAGAGGACGGCAGGGAGGGTGGTAGAGGGGGAGATAGAGAGAGGACGCAGGGAGGGTGGTAGAGGGGGAGATAGAGAGAGAGGGGATGGCAGGGAGGGTGGTAGAGGGGGAGATAGAGAGAGGACAGCAGGGAGGGTGGTAGAGGGGGAGATAGAGGGAGGACGCAGGGAGGGTGGTAGAGGGGGAGATAGAGGGAGGACGCAGGGAGGGTGGTAGAGGGGGAGATAGAGAGAGAGGGGATGGCAGGGAGGGTGGTAGAGGGGGAGATAGAGAGAGAGGGGATGGCAGGGAGGGTGGTAGAGGGGGAGATAGAGAGAGGACGGCAGGGAGGGTGGTAGAGGGGGAGATAGAGAGAGAGGGGATGGCAGGGAGGGTGGTAGAGGGGGAGATAGAGAGAGAGGGGATGGCAGGGAGGGTGGTAGAGGGGGAGATAGAGAGAGAGGGGATGGCAGGGAGGGTGGTAGAGGGGGAGATAGAGAGAGGACAGCAGGGAGGGTGGTAGAGGGGGAGATAGAGGGAGGACGCAGGGAGGGTGGTAGAGGGGGAGATAGAGGGAGGATGGCAGGGAGGGTGGTAGAGGGGGAGATAGAGAGAGGACGGCAGGGAGGGTGGTAGAGGGGGAGATAGAGAGAGAGGGGATGGCAGGGAGGGTGGTAGAGGGGGAGATAGAGAGAGAGGGGATGGCAGGGAGGGTGGTAGAGGGGGAGATAGAGGGAGGACGCAGGGAGGGTGGTAGAGGGGGAGATAGAGGGAGGACGCAGGGAGGGTGGTAGAGGGGGAGATAGAGGGAGGACGCAGGGAGGGTGGTAGAGGGGGAGATAGAGAGAGAGGGGATGGCAGGAAGGGTGGTAGAGGGGGAGATAGAGGGAGGACGCAGGGAGGGTGTTTATTGGTTAGGAGAGAGAGAAATGTTGGATATAGAGAGAAAGAGAGAGTGATTTTTTATTGTTTATTTCACTTTAGTTTATTATCTATTTCACTTGCTTTCAGAGAGTTGAGTTTTACTCAGCTTTACTCAGAGAGTTGAGTTTTACTGAGCTTTACTCAGAGAGTTGAGTTTTACTGAGCTTTACTCAGAGAGTTGAGTTTTACTCAGCTTTACTCAGAGAGTTGAGTTTTACTCAGCTTTACTCAGAGAGTTGAGTTTTACTCAAAGAATTGAGTTTTACATTTACATTTTAGTCATTTAGCAGACGCTCTTATCCAGAGCGACTTACAGTTAGTGAGTGCAGACATAATTTTTTTATTTTTCATACTGGCCCCCCGTGGGAATCGAACCCACAACCCTGGCGTTGCAAACGCCATACTCTACCAACTGAGCTACATCCCTGCCGGCCATTCCCTCCCCTACCCTGGACCAATTGTGCGCCGCCCCATGGGTCTCCCGGTCGCGGCCGGCTACGACAGAGCCTGGATTCGAACCAGGATCTCTAGTGGCACAGCTAGCACTGCGATGCAGTGCCTTAAACCACTGCACCACTCGGTATACTCAGTGTGCCCTGAGGGTTGAGGGGAAACACATGTTTAAGTGGAGCGTGATTTACGGGGTAGATCTGGATACAACATACACAGACAGGCCCGTAATGAAAAACTGAGGATTCAAATGGCATGGCCTAGATCAATGCCTCAGAGAGAAGTGTCAGAGCTGATCTAGCTAACTCTGCAGGAGGCATGAGCTCTCCCAGGGTTGTTCCAGTCTGAGATCATGTATAACCCTATTCCCAATACAATGCAAAATCCCTCCCATCATACGACCTGATGAAAACTGTCAGATCTTGACACGTCTTTGTAGGTGGGCCAGTAATAATATGGTTTCATGGAAGATGAGAATTATAATTGAGAAGATTGAGAAGATTTCATATCACCCTCAGGGTTCACCTCCATATATCACCCTCAGGATTCACCTCCGAACATCAGGCACAGGGAACATCAGGCTCAGTGAACATCAGGCTCAGTGAACATCAGGCTCAGTGAACATCAGGCTCAGTGAACATCAGGCTGAGTGAACATCAGGCTCGGTGAACATCAGGCTCAGTGAACATCAGGCTTAGTGAACATCAGGCTCAGTGAACATCAGGATGAGTGAACATCAGGCTCAGTGAACATCAGGCTCAGTGAACATCAGGCTGAGTGAACATCAGGCTCAATGAACATCAGGCTGAGTGAACATCAGGATCAATGAACATCAGGCTCAGTGAACATCAGGCTCAGTGAACATCAGGCTCAGTGAACATAAGAAGATAAAGAGACAGTACTGGAGAGAGAGTTGTGAGATAATTAATTAAAGAACATGAAATTAGAGACCATATCTGTTGGACAATGAGATAGAGTTTGATCAAACACAGCCATTCATTATCGAGACTTTAGAAAGTGGAGAAATGGAGGTGTACACACACACAAACACACACACTACAGTCTCCTCCAGGCTGGATAAGTCCACACCAAGGTTAGTATAGGTTATTATACACACCAAGGTTATTATAGGTTATTATACACACCAAGGTTATTATAGGTTATTATACACACCAAGGTTATTATAGATTATTATACACACCAAGGTTATTATAGGTTATTATACACACCAAGGTTATTATAGATTATTATACACACCAAGGTTATTATAGGTTATTATACACACCAAGGTTATTTTAGGTTATTATACACACAAAGGTTATTATAGGTTATTATACACACCAAGGTTATTACAGGTTATTATACACACCAAGGTTATTATATGTTATTATACACACCAAGGTTATTATATGTTATTATACACACCAAGGTTATTATAGGTTATTATATACATCAAGGTTATTACAGGTTATTATACACACCAAGGTTATTACAGGTTATTATACACACCAAGGTTATTACAGGTTACTATACACACCAAGGTTATTACAGGTTATTATACACACCAATGTTATTATAGGTTATTATACACACCAAGGTTATTAAAGGTTATTATACACACCAAGGTTATTACAGGTTAGTATACACACCAATGTTATTATAGGTTATTATACACACCAAGGTTATTGTAGTTGAGTGTTTTTATTTTCCTTTTTATTTCTATTCGCTTTAAGAATTTATTTAAAATTCAGTTTAGTTTGTTAGTTTTCAGATCCACTTTACTAGTTTTTATAAAGTTTTATAAAAACATTTATATTTAGTTGTTATATTATTTAGTTTCAGTTTTAGTTTGAGTGTTAGGGACAGAAAGAAGCCTATGCGTGGGAGGCCAAGAGCCAGTCTTTGTGTTTTTTGGGATGTCACTTCTTTGCACTGTGGGGCGGTAATGCATAAGGTGCTGGGTCATAGGTCAGGTTTAAAGGTAGACTCAGTGAGATGACATAGATGCACAAAGTAAACAGTAGTAGTGGATCAATTTCCGCAACGACCAGGAGTGTTGAATTGCGAGGCTAAACTTTTCCGCTGTTTTAGTCCCATAGCTACCACGTCGTAGCACACAGCGTGTGTGAGATCAAAGTCTTGCATCGTGCGCATCTCAATGGGCGCGTTCGAGCGGATCACCTTAGTCGGTCACCGCCTTTCAGTGTGTTGCATTCTGGGGACATAAATTGTCCGACTTGCACCTAGATGTCGACCACATGAACTTTGGAAAAATCATGTGATCAAAGGTCATTAAGTTGACTGCAAGTTTCTTCAGTTCCTCTTCACCAGCTTCATCCTGCAGCCATCGCCTGCATTGTGGAAGGATCCATTGTCAACCGATCATTAGAGTGTTTTTGTTTGACCCACGCGAACGTGACCAACGACATGACTGAAACAGGGATTCAATTTGTTGTGATTTATGTGTACAGTGGGTATATACAAATAAATGTGATATTTGAGGCGTTCTCATTAATTGGTTGTAAAATGTGAACACATATATGATTTTATGATTTCAGTTTGTGAAATCATAATATATTTTTAAAACTTTTATAGCCAATGGCAACACTGCCATGTTGATCTGAGCCTTGCTGTTGGAAAACCATATTAGTGTCCGACACCGGATTCAAAAATTAGAATCTTTCAATTTAAATTATTATATAAAATTCTTGCTACCAATAGAATGTTATTTACAGTGGGGAGAACAAGTATTTGATACACTGCCGATTTTGCAGGTTTTCCTACTTACAAAGCATGTAGAGGTCTGTAATTTTTATCATAGGTACACTTCAACTGTGAGAGACGGAATCTAAAACAAAAATCCAGAAAATCACATTGTATAATTTTTAAGTAATTAATTTGCATTTTATTGCATGACATAAGTATTTGATACATCAGAAAAGCAGAACTTAACATTTGGTACAGAAACCTTTGTTTGCAATTACAGAGATCATACGTTTCCTGTAGGTCTTGACCAGGTTTGCACACACTGCAGAAGGGATTTTGGCCCACTCCTCCATACAGACCTTCTCCAGATCCTTCAGGTTTCGAGGCTGTCGCTGGGCAATACGGACTTTCAGCTCCCTCCAAAGATTTTCTATTGGGTTCAGGTCTGGAGACTGGCTAGGCCACTCCAGGACCTTGAGATGCTTCTTACGGAGCCACTCCTTCGTTGCCCTGGAAGTGTGTTTCGGGTCGTTGTCATGCTGGAAGACCCAGCCACGACCCATCTTCAATGCTCTTACTGAGGGAAGGAGGTTGTTGGCCAAGATCTCGCGATACATGGCCCCATCCATCCTCCCCTCAATACGGTGCAGTCGTCCTGTCCCCTTGCATGGAGCCCCAGACCGAGGGTGATTGACCGTCATCTTGAACTTCTTCCATTTTCTAATAATTGCGCCAACAGTTGTTGCCTTCTCACCAAGCTGCTTGCCTATTGTCCTGTAGCCCATCCCAGCCTTGTGCAGGTCAACAATTTTATCTCTGATGTCCTTACACAGCTCTCTGGTCTTGGCCATTGTGGAGAGGTTGGAGTCTGTTTGATTGAGTGTGTGGACAGGTGTCTTTTATACAGGTAATGAGTTCAAAGAGGTGCAGTAAATACAGGTAATGAGTGGAGAACAGGAGGGCTTCTTAAAGAAAAACTAACAGGTCTGTGAGAGCCGGAATTTTTACTGGTTGGTAGGTGATCAAGTACTTATGTCATGCAATAAAATGCAAATTAATTACTTAAAAATCATACAATGTGATTTTTATGGATTTTTGTTTTAGATTCCGTTTCTCACAGTTGAAGGTTACCTATGATAAAAATTACAGACGTCTACATGCTTTGTAAGTAGGAAAACCTGCAAAATCGGCAGTGTATCAAATACTTGTTCTCCCCACTGTATATGGGGGATACAATCTTCCCAGCTCTGCAGATTTTGCTGTGAAGAGACAGAATCATTAGATCATTTGTTTTGGTTCTGTCCATTTGTAGCTTGTTTTTGGACACAGGTCCAGGAATGGCTAAAGGATTGCAATATTTACCTGGAGCTAACCTTGCAGATAGCATTACTGGGTGATCTGAAAAGTCATAGTCAATCGATCAATAATATAATAATACTTTTAGCAAAAATGTTTATTTTTAATTCACAATCTGTAGAAGCAATGAGAATAGAAAGGTTCAGAACTTTTGTAAAACATCACAGTACGGTTGAAATATATATGGCAAATAGAAATCCTATATGTATGGTGTTAAGAGATAGATGGGAGGTCTTGAATGGAGTTGAAGGATGGGACTAATAACAAATAACAACAAATAATAACAAGATAACTAATAATGTAAGCATACTGTGTCCATAATAAGTATATAGGTTGTATGTTGGGAGCTTTTGGGAAAGAGCACAGTTAGAAAGACATGGCATATAGAAGCAAACAAGATGGACATCATGAAAGTGATCGGAGAGGTTGAGGGTAGAGGAAGTTAAGGAGCAAAAACAAATAAAATATAATTATTGTAAAATTGACTGTGTCCATAAAATGTAGATAGTAAGTATAAGCTGGAAGTAGAGGCCTAAGCATTGTTGTTCACTAATTTACCCCAAGTAGGGAAAGGATGGTGGGGTTGAAAAGTAATAAAGGGGAGTATATATATAAAAAACATGGGGGATTGGAAGTGATGCAGACAATTACATTGATGGAAGTTACAATCTATCTGCAATATTAAGCTGATCTACCCCCCCAAAAAAATAATAAAAATGTAAAAACATTTTTTTTTTTTTTTTTTTTATGTGATATTTGAGGCGTTCTCATTAATTGGTTGTAAAATGTGAACAGATATATGATTTTATGATTTCAGTTTGTGAAATCATAATATATTTTTAAACCTTTTATTTTTGTTTGCCATTGGCAACACTGCCATGTTGATCTGAGCCTTGCTGTTGGAAAACCATGTTAGTGTCCGATTGTCGGCAGTCGCAGATGCACCTCCCCCGACTTACATTTACATTTACATTTAAGTAATTTAGCAGACGCTCTTATCCAGAGCGACTTACAAATTGGTGCATTCACCTTATAGCCAGTGGGACAACCACTTTAACCACTTTACAATATGTTTTTTGTTTTCACTCCTCGACTTTCGTCTACAGTCAGTTGCCTTACCACTCAAACGCGCCCAATATATGCGATGCTGCTCGTGGCAAAGTCATCTCGCTTTAAATTATAAAGTCAATCTCAATGTGACCCACCAGATTCAGAAAAAAAACTTGAAATCCCCATGTGATTTTTGCCCAAAAACTGAACATAATTCATAATGATTTTTATTTTATTTTAGTTCGTTTTGGAAACAAACGGGTTTCTTAATTATTTTATTTAAGTTTACTAAATAGTTTTTTCATGATTCGTTTTCATTTTAGTTACACACACATTATCAGTTTCACATTGTCGTCCATTATCGCCCATTATCGTCCACAACAGGACAGCTCTTCTTCTCTCCTAATATAGTGTTGTCAGTTGTAAGATAACCGAAAACCATCATACACACACGCTCGTCTCCAAAACACCATCATACCAGGCATGGAATGAAAGACCTGGATGACATGTATGAAAGTCAAATGTTTGTTCTGTGGGGAACTATGACAGCATGGAGAGGGGAGAGAATCTTCTGGCCAATCTGAAGCAGATGTACAGTATATAGACATATTTACATTTTAAATGTAAATAGTCCGGGTGGCCATTTGATTAATTGTTCAGCAGTCTTATGGCTTGGGGGTAGAAGCTGTTAAGGAGCCTTTTGGACCTAGACTTGGCGCTCCGGTACCGCTTCCCGTGCGGTAGCAGAGAGAACAGTCTATGACTTGGGTGACTGGAGTCTTTGACAATTTTTTGGGCCTTCCTCTGACACTGCCTAGTACATAGGTCCTGCATGGCAGGAAGCTTGGCCCCAGTGATGTACTGGGCCGTACGCACTACCCTCTGTAGCGCCGGTACCGCTTGCCGGTGATTGATACAGAGAGTTTTCATTTACATTTTTTAGTAACTGTCTATTTACCACCACAAACCGATGCTGGCACCAAGACCGCACTCAACGAGCTGTATAAGGCCATAAGCAAACAGGAAAAGGCTCATCCAGAGGCGGCGCTTATAGTGGCCAGGAACTTTAATGCAGGGAAACTTAAATCAATTTTACCTCATTTCTACTAGTATGTTAAATGTGCAACCAGAGCAACCAGAGGGAAAACAACTCTAGACCACCTTTACTCCACACACAGAGACGCATACAAAGCTCTCCCTCGCCCTCCATTTGGCAAATCTGACCATAACTCTATCCTCCTGATTCCTGCTTACAAGCAAAAACTAAAGCAGGAAGCACCAGTGACTTGGTCAATAAAGAAGTGGTCAGATGACGCAGATGCTAAGCTACAGGACTGTTTTGCTAGCACAGACTGGAATATGTTCCGGGATTCTTCCGATGGCATTGAGGAGTACACCACATCAGTCACTTGCTTCATTAATAAGTGCATCGATGACGTCGTCCCCATAGTGACCGTACGTACATACCCCAACCAGAAGCCATGGATTACAGGCAACATCCGCACTGAACTAAAGGGTAGAGCTGCCGCTTTCAAGGAGTGAGTCTCTAAGCCGGAGGCTTATAAGAAATCCCACTATACCCTCCAACGAACCATCAAACTGGCAAAGCATCAATACAGGACTAAGATTGAATCGTTCCACACCGGGTGTGACGCTCGTTGGATGTGGCAGGGCTTGCAAACTATTGCAGACTACAAAGGGAAGCACAGCCGCGAGCTACCCATTGACACAAGCCCACCAGAGCGTTCGCAGTCAGCCCATTGACACCCCTATTAGATCACTGCAAAATCACAATCTACTTGAACGGAGCAATAATCAACCATGAGGCATCGAAGCCGAACAAACTGCATACTATTAAGAAATTGTCACGGTTTCGGCCGAGACTGCTCCTCCTCCTGGTTCGGGCAGGCTTCGGCGTTCGCCGTCCCCGGAGTACTAGCTGCCACCGTTGAATGTTTCGTGGTGTGATTGCTTTGGTCTGTCTTGTACACCTGTGTCTGTTTGTGTTCTGATTACGTGTCCTATAAGTTCCCTGTTTTGTATTGGTTAGATTGTGTGTTGTTGTCTGCCTGTATTTCGGAGCTGCGTGTTGACGCTCTGTTTGTTTGTTTAGTGTTTACGCATGGTTTACGTATTCACTCGCCTCTGTTTGTTTCGAGGCCGTGTATTGTATTTTGCACTTTTGAATAGTAAAGTCTGTTGGACGAAGCCTCTGTGTCCTGCGCCTGACTCCTCCACCACATCCACATCGGTTCTTCTGACAGAAATGCTATAGATGGAAGGAAGGTAATGCATAAACCTACTAAAAAAGGATTGGCCAACAACAAATCCAATCCCTCCTAGACAAAATGTTTTCCTGCAATAGTGAAGGTGTAAACTTAGCAGCAAGAAACAATATCTTTGTCCTAACAACTAACTAATTTAAATTCGGGCAGAAAACTTAAGACAACTAAAAGCAATGAGAAATGGTTTGATGAAGAATGTAAAAACCTACAAAAGAAATTCAGAAACCTATCCAACCAAAAACATAGAAACGCAGAAAACCTTAGCTTACACCTTCACTATGGTGAATCACTAAAACAATACATAAATACACTGTGGAAAAAGAAGGAATAGCATGTCAGAAAACAGCTCAATGTGATTGTAGAATCAAATCAGTTCTGGGAAAATTGGAACACACTAAACAAACAACACGAGGAGCTATCTATCCAAAATGGAGATGTATGGATAAACCACTTCTTCAACCTTTTCAGCCATATAACAAATAACCAAGAGCAAAACATATACATGATAATTTACAAAATATTGAATCAGCTATTAAAGACTACCAGAACCCACTGGATTCTCCAACTACATTTGGATGACTTACATGACAAAATACAAACCCTCCAACCCCAAAAGGCCTGTGGTGTTGATGGTATACTAAACGAAATGATAAAATACACAGACTACAAATTCCAATTGGCTATACTTAAACTCTTCAACATTACTCTCAGCTCTGGCATCTTCCCCAATATTTGGAACCAAGGCCCAAACCACAAAAGTGGAGACAAAATTGACCCCAATATTTACCGTGTAATATCTGTCAGCAGCAATCTCTGAAAAATCCTCTGCAGTATCATCAACTGCAGACCACAACATTTCCTCAGTGAAAACAATGTCAACTTGTCTTCTTACCAATATACCATATGACACACGACGTAGTCACCCTGCCCACCCTTAATGACAAACAAACCAAACCCAAAGTCTTCTCATACTTTGTTGATTTAAAACTTTTAACTCAATTTGGCATGAGGGTCTGCTATACATATTGATGGAAAGTGGTGTTGGGGGAATGCATATGACATTATAAAATCCATGTACACAAACAACAAGTGTGCGGTTAAAATGGGCAATAAACACACAGATTACTTTAATCAGGGCCGTGGGGTGAGACAGGGATGCAGTTTAAGCCCCACCCTCTTCAACATATATATCAACAAATTGGCGAGGGCACTAGAACAGTCTGCAGCACCCGGCCTCACCCTACTAGAATCTGAAGTCAAATGTCTTCTGTTTGCTGACGATCTGGTGCTTCTGTCACCAACCAAGGAGGGCCTACAGCAGCACCTAGATCTTCTGCACAGATTATGTCAGACCTGGGCCCTGACAGTAAATCTCAGTAAGACAAAAATAATGGTGTTCCAAAAAAGGTCCAGTTGCCAGGACCACAAAATACAAATTCCATCTAGACACCGTTGCCCTAGAGCACACAAAAAACTATACATACCTCGGCCTAAACATCAGCGCCACAGGTAACTTCCACAAAGCTGTGAACGATCTGAGAGACAAGGCAAGACGGGCCTTCTATGCCATCAAAAGGAACATAAAATTTGACATACCAATTAGGATCTGGCTAAAAATACTTGAATCAATTATAGAACCCATTGCCCTTTATGGTTCTGAGGTCTGGGGTCCGCTCACCAACCAAGAATTCACAAAATGGGACAAACACCAAATTGAGACTCTGCATGCAGAATTCTGCAAAAACATCCTCCGTGTACAACGTAAAACACCAAATAATGCATGCAGGGCAGAATTAGGCCAATACCCGCTAATTATCAAAATCCAGAAAAGAGCTGTTAAATTCTATAACCACTTAAAAGGAAGCGATTCCCAAACCTTCCATAACAAAGCCATCACCTACAGAGAGATGAACTTGGAGAAGAGTCCCCTAAGTAAGCTTGTCCTGGGGCTCTGTTCACAAACACAAACAGACCCCACACAGCCCCAGGACAACAACAACAACAACACAACTAGACCCAACCAAATCATGAGAAAACAAAAAGAGAATTACTTGACACATTGGAAAGAACAAACAAAAAAACAGAGCAAAATAGAATGCTATTTGGCCCTAAACAGAGAGTACACAGTGGCAGAATACTTGACCACTGTGACTGACCCAAACTTAAGGAAAGCTTTGACTATGTACAGACTCAGTGAGCATAGCCTTGCTATTGAGAAAGGCCGCCGTAGGCAGACCTGGCTCTCAAGAGAAGACAGGCTATGTGCACACTGCCCACAAAATGAGGTGGAAACTGAGCTGCACTTCCTAACCTCCTGCCAAATGTATGACCATATTAGAGACACATATTTCCCTCAGATTACAGCGATCCACAAAGAATTCGAAAACAAACCCAATTTTGATAAACTCCCTTATCTACTGGGTGAAAAACCACAGTGTGCCATCACAGCTGCAAGATTTGTGACCTGTTGCCACAAGAAAAGGGCAACCAGTGAAGAACAAACACCATTGTAAATACAACCCATATTTATGTTTATTTATTTTCCCATTTGTACTTTAACTATTTGCACATTGTTACAACACTGTATATAGACATAATATGACATTTGAAATGTCTTTATTCTTTTGAAACTTCTGAGTGTAATGTTTACTGTTAATATTTATTGTTTATTTTACTTTTGTTTACTATCTACTTCACTTGCTTTGGCAATGTTAACACACGTTTCCCATGCCAATAAAGCCCTTAAATTGAAATTGAAATTGAAATTGAATTGAATTGAAATTGAATTGAATTGAATTGAGAGAGAGACAGAGAGAGAGAGAGAGAGACAGAGAGAGAGAGAGAGAGACATAGAGAGAGAGAGAGACAGAGAGAGAGAGAGAGACATAGAGAGAGAGAGAGAGAGAGAGAGACAGAGAGAGAGAGAGAGAGAGAGAGAGAGAGAGAGAGAGAGAGAGAGAGAAAGAGAGAGAGAGACATAGAGAGAGAGAGAGAGACATAGAGAGAGAGAGAGAGAGAGAGAGAGAGAGAGAGAGAGAGAGAGAGAGAGAGAGAGAGAGAGAGAGAGAGAGAGAGAGAGAGAGAGAGAGAGAGAGAGAGAGAGAGAGAGCTTTGACAGCCCTACAGAGATAGAATATAGAGCAGGGTAGAGTTGGTCTCCAGAACCACCTTACAGTCAGGTGAAACGACTGAACTGGAGAGTAGAGTTCAGAGCCAGCGAGGGTTACCTCAAAGTTACATGATTGTTACAACATGTTCACAGAGCGTTTAACCTTTCTCACGGGGGGTGACAGTAAAAAGTGAAAAATGACTTTTGTGTTGGTTTTTCTCTCAGGAGAACCACTGATTTAGCTCCACACGATAAGCCTGTCAGTTTGATCACAGTGTAAAGGTGCATGTGCTTTGGCTCTTGGTGTTGCTATTGCTCATGCTATTACATGGTATTGTACGTTTGTCATTGTCATGACTCTCTACCTGGTCAGGATCAAAGGTGCCAGATCAGCTTGGCAAATGGCTGACAGATAGCCAGACCCCCCCCCCCCTTCTCTCCCACTGGAGAGGAGAAGGGGGAGTTGGGCCGGTTTTATGACTTAACAGCCGGTCATAAATAGTTTACAGAAAAGGACTCCTTTTGGTCTCTAGTATGGGAAGACTGAGATTTTCTTTTTTTCCAGAGACTCTTTGCCTTTGGACATTGGAACATTATTCCTGACCTCCAAATGTTTGGAATGGTCAGTGGGGACCTAAAGAATAATCATGTCATATTGTTTATTAGTTTGTGACATCATTAAGGATAAGATAATATATCGGAATAACTGTAACTCTGAAAGTGTACACGTTCTATTTATCAAGTTTACATCTAAAATGTTGCATAACGTGTATGATTAAGTATGAGAGTACTTTTGTGAAGATGCAATGTGATTTTATTCTTCTAAAGAGATAATTGTTTTATTTAAACTTTTGCCCAGTCAGTAACCACGCCCAAGTGAGCACAGACATTGTGTTGGCGTGATGGAACGCCCCCTTTTTTACCCGAGTATAAAAGCCTTGGTAACGAAATTGACCTTCGACCTTAGAGTGGCGACTGCACGCTTAGAATGGTTTGAACTTTGAATGAGAAAGACCAGAAAGCTTAAAATGGTTATAGACTAGAAAGACCAGCCGTTGTGAAGCGCGAATGGTTAACACTCTAAGAACAGGAAACGGTGAGACGTTAGATGTTAGACGTACGTCCACACGTTTTGAAATGGTGAGAAACTCTGAAAACTCTCAATCTCTACACAGGAAGAAGAAACTCACTGGACCGTAGCATTACCAGTCTGCGGCTGGCATGTAAAGTAGCATAGAACTTTCACTAAAGACACGAGTTGGGAAGGACGATCACATCTCAGACAACCGTTGGTACATCTGAAGTATCTTTTCTAACGAACACTCCATTCGAAGACAAGCCGAGTCTCACCGAAGTGGGATAGGACACTCAAACCCTTTTTGAGAAAGTGGTTCAACAGAGAGACGACGATCAAGGACAGCTACGTGTAAATATGCATTGCATTTCTCATCCGAATGAGCGGTGGTTTCCAAATGTAACAATGATAAGTTGAATCTCTTTGTCTCTCCCTTTCACTCTCTTTCTATTGACCCCACCTTCCCCTAACCAAGCAGTCATGCTGTTAGTCCACTATGGACCTGTTTTCATTGTATTACTTAGTAATCAAAAACATTTTAGTCATTTAGCAGACGCTCTTATCCAGAGCGACTTACAGTTAGTGAGTGCATACATTATTACATTTTTTTCATACTGGCCCCCGTGGGAATCGAACCCACAACCCTGGCGTTGCAAACGCCATGCTCTACCAACTGAGCTACACATGTCCACAATAACCTATACAGTGTGTGTTTATGTATTCTGTGTTATTATTTAGTTAGTTAGTAAATAAATAAATAATTAAGCCAATTTGTGTATAGCTGATTCATTAATAAGGTTAGGATTCTTGCAGGTTCAAGGATTACGCGGATTATGCCACGTTCAGAATGAGACTGATATGAGGTAATGATTTAATAAGTGACTGTTATCGATATATAACATATATATATATATATATATATTCTAGGAGTTTAATTCGGGAGATGGTAACTCTGTCACGGTTTTCTAAGCCAGAACCCAGAAGCAGACCAGGACAAGGTGAGTTGAACGAACGTGAGTATTTATTAACAGATTCAAAAAAAGATGCAGAATAATCCAGGAGACGGAGCGGGCGCCGGAGATGAGTTGGTGGAGGTGAAGTGGCAGATCCAATGATGGCTCGGCAGCCGCCGACAACCAGGCAGGGTTTGGGTGAAGGTTCCGGGAGAATGACTGTAGACAGAAAAAAACTGAGGTAAGTACACGGCAAGCCAACAAGGTGCAAAACAACAAAACTAATGCTAGTAACTCAGAGGCTGATACGCTGACAAACATACTGTTCATGGCTAACGATCCGGCAGGGAATGGATGTCAGGTCAGGGCTTATGAAGGAGTGATGATCAGGACCAGGTCTGCCGAAGCTGATGAGAAGCAGGTGCGGGTAATCGAGAAATCACCCGCCTAGCAACATCGCCCGGCAACCGGACAGGGTGCGTTCAGGAACCTTCAGGAAACAGGAGATTCAGAGCAGAAAAAACGGCAACACAGGCAGGAACAGACTCAGGACACAGGGTTCATGACAAACTCGTTAAACAACTTCTTCCATGGTGCCCCAAATTTCGCAATGAGTGAATTGTTACATGATTAATTTCATTGAGTGACAATTAAACATAGTTAGTTGATTCGATAAATAACAGTCATCAGATTAATGAAAGTCATGTAACGACGTCATGCAGTAAGCCAGGAGAGTTGGAGGGGGAAAAGGTGGACCAAAAAGTCTGATAGTAATTCAGACAGATCTCTTCACACTGGCCTAATTTAAAGCCAGTGAAAGGATAGGGAGGATGGACCAGACTAACCTGTGTGCGTTAAAGGGACATTTCATCCGTGTCCAGTTGCAAGGGGTCCGTTTAAATTTAGAAAATGCTCTATTATTAAAATTAAAATAATTTAGGATGTTTATGATGTTTTTTGCTCCATGAAGTAATCCAACAGTGTACGCCGCCATTTTATCTATTTAAAGTCTTCTCTCATTGATCGAGACAGGTTAGTGTCCACCCCAAAGTGGACACCTGTCTATATCAATGAGAGAAGACGTGGCGTACACATTGTTGGACTACTTCGTGGAGCAAAAAATAATAATATTTTAAGAACTGAGCATTTTCTAAATTTAAACGGACCCCTTGCAACTGGACACTGACATTTTATGAGACTCCTGTTTCCACCAATCGAGGACGAAGACAGCATCACTAAGCTAAGGTTGGTTGAAAATTCTGTGCTACACCAACCATAACCTATGCTGTAACTCCCAGTAATGGATACCAAACATCTTTGGTTAAATCACATTATCTGGTGTAACAATCTGTAGCTAATATAACTGATAATCAGCAGATGACGGGACAGGTGGTCATGATGAAATTGCCATTCCAAAGACACATACAGTAAGTTCAGGGAACACTTTTACAACTGTGGGAGGAGTGTTGTCATGATCAAACAGTCATTCAGTGCCTCTTGAGTCATCTTCTGCTTGAAATGCAGCATAATGTCCGATCCATCGAGATGGATACAGTTCGCGGGATACAGTTCTGCAACAATGACACATGCAGGCAAAGGAATTATGTTTCTCTCCAAAAATCCACTCCAGGAAGAAGCCCAGGTAACACACAATATTGTCTGTAAGACAAAAATATATAATAAATTATACTCCATTGCACAGTTTGAACGACAGTTGAGCTGAGCCAGCATAACAACATTAGGGTAGACTAGTTGAACATGCATACATGTGCCCAGGCACAGAGATTACATTTAGGACAATAGCTAGTCTAATATAAAGAAATATGGCATAAACGTCAACCTGCACAGTGACCAGACCATACAAATATACCTAGGTAGGCAGACAGTATCTACCTACATCCATGTCTATCAGGCATGCTTAGGCAAATATTTTTTATAGTAAAACCAGCTTATCAGTTTTAGAGATTTACAACAGTTAAATTGTTGTATAATTGTTTCTTCTCACTGTTAGCTAGCTAGTAAACGTAGCTAGCTAGCTTGTTGGATATCCAATAATTGTTATTTACATCTGTTTGGAATACTATCTTGCGTCATCCCTATAATTTTGAGATTTCTAAATGCAACAGTCACAATCATAACCAATGTCAAAGCTCATCAATTATGTTACATACCTAGCTAGTAAAACTATTTACTGTTGCTGATGTTACACGTTTGCTAAAAATATAAAAAACTGGAGGCCTGGCACATAGTAACAAGTTAGCAGGTGCCAGGCTAACTACACCAGCCAACTCCAGTCATGTGCTAACGTTTGCTGGTAAACCTGGCTTTAGCTGGCTGGTTGTAACATTATAGCTTGCTGTTAAGTAGCCATATCTACTACTAAAAAGAGAAGAGGTTTTACAGTCGAGATACAAAAGATCAATAGATGTGGCTACCAGTAGTTGTTTAGCAGTAGCTAGCTAGCTACCGACTCAGCTACCTGCTATCTGGTAGCCTCAATAAATAGACAAAGATTTATAGATACATTTTTTTACTTGACTTGAGACTTGACTTGAAAACTTGCTTGTGACACGAATAATAGCAACTTGGTCCAGTCTCTGAGTAGCCATATCTACGACTAAAAAGAGAAGAGGTTTTACAATTGAGATACAAAAGATCTCCGATTGTAAAACCTCTTCTATTTTTAGTCATAGATTTGGCTACCAGTAGTTGTTAAGCTAACTTAGTTAGCTAGCTACCTAGCTAAGTTAGCAGACAGAAAAATATTTAGATTCCCCCCACTGTAACACAGTAGTATGTTAGCCAGTAATACTCAATATGGGTTTCTGTAGGTAAACTAAAGTTAGCTAGCTAGCAAGGTGGCTTGCAGGAAAAATTACTTACTTAGCTAGGCACCGTATTTGTCATCTGCCCTCTTGGTGCTGGCATCAGCTGTAGCTGAGCTTCAAGCTAAATCAAACTCTGTTTCGAATCCTCTTCGCTATATTCTGGATGAAACATGTATAGTTGAATGTCACCATGTAGCAAAAAAAAAAAAGATTCATCGTCGAATTCGTGTTGATGAGAGGAATCACTTGAAGCCATTGCGGTCTGGTCGGTTCTTTCCGTTTTTCCGAAAGGATTGAGTTCTTAGTGTCTTCCTCCCTTTCAAAAAGCCTGCTTTGGGGGAGGGACGGGGCCAGAGCACGAGTTGTAGTCTTTCAGAGACTTGGTTGAGTTTGGTTGGAGAAATACGAGTATGGCACAGTGTTCAAGAAAATGTACATTTAGTTTGGTTGGAGAAGGAGGACTATGGCTGTCACGTTGTATAATTATTAGAAGACAGGCGCAGGAATACGTATTAGGGGTTTTATTTACTCCACCCAACACAAGGTACGTCATGGAAAACGACAGGGACGAAGCCAAAACAAACACTTACATATATACAAAAGAGCGAGGTGCAACCTCTACACAATACGAGACCCGTAAACAACAAGCGCACAATACACGGTACTCACCAGACAATAATCAACAAGGACGATGGGGAACATATATACACATACTACTCAGGGGGAATGGGAACCAGGTGTGCGTAATGAGACAAGACAGTCCGGGGTTGGTGGTAATGATCCATGTCAGTGACGCCTAGAAAGCCAGTGACATAGACCCCCGGAACTGGTGAACGGAATGAGCAGCAGTACCGGGGGGATCCGTGACTATGGCACGGTGTTGAAGAGCAATTTACAATTAGTTTGGTTGGAGAAAGATGCCTATGGAACTGTGTTTTAGAGCAATGTACAATTAGATTGGTTGGACAAAGAGGCCTATCTCACAATGTTTATATATTTTTACATTTTAGTCATTTAGCAGACACTCTTATCCAGAGCGACTTACAGGAACAATTAGGGTTAAGTGCCTTGCACAAGGGCACAGACAGATTTTTCACCTAGTCGGCTCAGGGATTAGAACCAGCGACCTTTCGGTTACTGGCTTAACGCTCAGAATAGTTATGCAACAGAGAAGCCAACATTAGGCTCTTCTGCTCCATTCTTGTAGACTCTGTCTCATTTCAAATCTCTGTGGTTTCCAGAGGATATGTCTGACCTTCCACAGACTGTATTCTTTAATCTGGCCGACCGTTGGTTTTATATAATACCACACATATATAATACCAAACGTCTTCTGTTGACACGTTTCTCCTGACTTCTCCTGTCTGGGCTTTTACCTGGGTTCGGGTACAAGCCTGTTGGTGGTTGGTGCGGACAACGGTTGGACTGCGGCTGGAGCTTGAAGCCTCTGATTGGGCTACACTGTGACTGGGAAGAAAACCACAAGTGAAGAATGAGAAGAGTGCCTGTTATTGAAGCCATGTGGCTTGCCTTCATTTCACCTGCTATCACTTTATCTCCTTTTTCCATTTCCTTCGCAGAAACACAGAAGTGGTGATTGGCACAAGCACACACGTACAACCTGTCACGCCCTGACTCAGGGGACTCTTATACAGTATGTTGAGTCCATTCAGGAGGAGGCACTGCAGGAGGCGCGTAGGGAGAAGGAGGAAATAGAGGCATGGCGAGAGGAGCTGGTTAGGCAGCATCAGGAGTGGGGGTTAATAAAGGAACCCAGTCCTGCTCCTCGCACCAAGCCAGTGGTGCGTGTCGCCAGTCCGGACCGGCCCGTTCCTGCTCCTCGCACCAAGCCAGTGGTGCGTGTTCCTTGTCCGGCCCGGCCCGTTCCTGCTCCTCGCACCAAGCCAGTGGTGCGTGTGTCCAGTCTGGCACGGCCCGTGCCCGTTCCACCGGTGCCTGGTCTGGCACCGGTCAGCGGCTCCACTCCGGAGCCAGATAAGTCCGCTCCACCGGTGCCTGATCCAGCTCCGGTCAGCTGCTCCACTCCGGAGCCAGAGCAGTCCACTCCACCAGTGCCCAGTCCAGCCAGTACGAGAAGGCGTACTGGAGACCAGGAGCGTTGAGCCGGCACAACCCGTCCTGGCTGGATGCCCACGTGCGGGGAGCTGGCACAGGACGCACTGGGCTGTGAAGGCTCACTGGCGACACAGTGCGTATCTCCGCATACCTTGGTTCCTCAATGAACACACGCTCCTTACAGCGAGTGCGGGTAGTTAGCTCTGGTCTGCCCCCTGGCTCCACCAACCACCCCGTGGTCTCGGGCTTCCTTTGTTGTCGGCACTGTTGGCGCCGCCGTTGATCCTCTCCTACCTGGGCTTCTACCTTCGCCCAGGTTCCTTTCCCAGCAAATATCTCCTCCCAAGACCACGTCTTCCCCACCTGTGTCCAGGGTGTTTGCTCCTCCTGGGCACGCTGCTTGGTCCGTTGGTGGTGGGATCTTCTGTCACGTTCGTTGAATACAGGATTGGACCAAGGTGCAGTGTGGAATGCATACATGTTTATTAACTAAGTTAACACACAACAAAACAACAAAAGCAACGTAACGTGAAGCTCACAATGGCTACACACAAATAAGCCAAACAAGAGTCAAGATCCCACAACATAGGTGTGCAAAATGGCTAACTAAGTATGATCCCCAATCAGAGACAACGATCGACAGCTGCCTCTGATTGGGAACCACACCCGGCTAACATAGATCTACAATAACATAGAATGTACACATAGAAATTCACACCCTGACCAAACCAACCAAAGAAAACCGGGCTCTCAAGGCCAGGGCGTGACACACACAACCACACATAAAACCACACAAAACCACACACACACACACACACACAACCACACGCACAACCACACAAAACCACACACACACACAACCACACATAAAACCACACAAAACCACACACACACACACAACCACACACACAACCACACAAAACCAAACGCACACAACCACACAAAACCAAACGCACACACAACCACACATTAAACCACACAAAACCACACACACACACATGCAAGCACATCAATCTACCAACCACAGCCCTCCCTCTCTGTCTCACCCTAGGGACACAGGAAATGGGGGGGGGGGGGGGGGGTCATTTGTGGTTTTCAATGTGCAACAGGTCATGCAGTTGTGGTTAAACAGAGTTCAGTAGAACAGCTGACAACTTCACTAACATTTCTTCTACTCCCTGAAACACTCTTTAGAAAAAAGGGTTCTTCGGCTGTCCCCATAGGAGAACCCTTTTTGGTTCCAGGTAAAACTCTTTTGGGTTCCATGTAGAACCTTTTGTGTAAAGGGTTCTACATGGAACTCAAAAAAGTTCTACCTGGAACCAAAAAGGGTTCTTCAAAGGGTTCTCCAATGGGGACAGCCAAAGAACCCTTTTAGGTTCTAGATAGCACCTTTTTTTCTAAGAGTGTATGGGGAGGTTAGGAGGTTGTGTTGGAGCTCCCTGATAGGGGGAGGTTAGGAGGTTGAGATGGAGCTCCCTGATAGGGGGAGGTTAGGAGGTTGAGATGGAGCTCCCTGGTAGGGGGAGGTTAGGAGGTTGAGATGGAGCTCCCTGATAGGGGGAGGTTAGGAGGTTGAGATGGAGCTCCCTGGTAGGGGGAGGTTAGGAGGTTGAGATGGAGCTCCCTGGTAGGGGGAGGTTAGGAGGTTGAGATGGAGCTCCCTGGTAGGGGGAGGTTAGGAGGTTGAGATGGAGCTCCCTGGTAGGGGGAGGTTAGGAGGTTGAGATGGAGCTTCCTGATAGGGGGAGGCTAGGAGGTTGAGATGGAGCTCCCTGATAGGGGGAGGCTAGGAGGTTGAGATGGAGCTCCCTGATAGGGGGAGGCTAGGAGGTTGAGATGGAGCTCCCTGATAGGGGGAGGCTAGGAGGTTGAGATGGAGCTCCCTGATAGGGGGAGGCTAGGAGGTTGAGATGGAGATAGAGCTCCCTGATAGGGGGAGGTTAGGAGGTTGAGATGGAGATAGAGCTCCCTGATAGGGGGAGGCCAGGAGGTTGAGATGGAGCTCCCTGATAGGGGGAGGCTAGGAGGTTGAGATGGAGATGGAGCTCCCTGATAGGGGGAGGTTAGGAGGTTGAGATGGAGATAGAGCTCCCTGATAGGGGGAGGCCAGGAGGTTGAGATGGAGCTCCCTGATAGGGGGAGGCTAGGAGGTTGAGATGGAGCTCCCTGGTAGGGGGAGGCTAGGAGGTTGAGATAGAGCTCCCTGATAGGGGGAGGCTAGGAGGTTGAGATGGAGCTCCCTGATAGGGGGAGGCTAGGAGGTTGAGATAGAGCTCCCTGATAGGGGGAGGCTAGGAGGTTGAGATAGAGCTCCCTGATAGGGGGAGGCTAGGAGGTTGTGTTGGAGATGGAGCTTCCTGATAGGGGGAGGTTAGGAGGTTGTGTTGGAGATGGAGCTCCCTGATAGGGGGAGGCTAGGAGGTTGAGATGGAGCTCCCTGATAGGGGGAGGCTAGGAGGTTGAGATGGAAATGGAGCTCCCTGATAGGGGGAGGCTAGGAGTTTGTGTCGGCGATGGAGCTTCCTGGTACCGGGAGGCTAGGAGGTTGTGTTGGAAATGGAGCTCAGCTCACTGTGTCCAAACAAAACTGTTGTCACTACAAGCCCATGTTTTTGAAGCTCCAGAACATGATCAAACAGGAAACAAGAGCCAATATTAGATGGTCAACTCCAGCCAATGGATGATTGGCTTTAGATTTCAGACTGAGAGAAGGAAGAGAGAGAAGTAAAATATAAAGAGTATAGTGTAATATATATATCTAATATATGCCATTTAGCCAACACTTTTATCCATAAAGACTTACAGTCATGTGTGCATAAATGTTACTGGCCCCGGGAATGGAGCCTATAATCCTGATGTTGCAAGCACCATGCTCTACCATCTGAGCCATACCGGACCACTATGTATAGTCTGAATGTGAAGGACCTGTCAGGGGGACTTTTTATAGAATGCTGTTGCACTTTACCATGACACTCATCTGTAAGTATGAATATGAACTTGATTTTGTTGGGCTACAGAATATCTGTTATCTCAATAATATAATGCTGTACCATAGTAACATTGTCTGAACTCTCCTTTGTAAACACTGACTGCATTGCCCGATCAAGGACAATCCAAAACCACACAGAGTTATTCCTTTCTGTGTTCACACCCCATCTCCCGTCTAGTTTCAAGACCAACATCAAGCACTGCAAGCTGTGTTACCCTTTGAGCTTGTCTGGTATGAGAGGCTTAGAAACTTTACACATCACATTTAACATTTGTGTGGGCAAAAAAACCTTCAAATGAATATTCAAGACACCAACAGTTAAACAAATATTGTAAACAAGTGCTCCGTAGTTCCTCAAGCCCTTGGGCTGTTGTTAGTCCTCCAGCCATAAAGATCAGGAGAGGGGTGTTATTGTTGTTGTTGTTGTTGTTGTTGTAGCTCCTGGAGGTGTGAGAGCACGCTCATACATACACACACACACTCTCTCTCTCTCTCCACATCTGAGGGGAGTTTGGTAGGGGGGGTGGGGGGCAGTCTATTAAAAGCAGTTCTTCAACCACTTGGGAGGTGTTGTTTCACGCTTTCAGCCTGTATCGGGCTCACACAGCCATTCTTTCACAAGAGAGGAATGAGAGTGGTGATAATGATGCTAGGGAGACAATAAAAGATCAGAGTCCTAGGAAGTTGAGGACAAATGAAATCAGATTCCCTCCCTCTTGCAAATAATGTCATCATCCCCTTTGATGAATAGGCCTACATATTTTATTAATCAAAATGTTGTTTTTTTGTGTTCAAAAATGGTCATGTTAAAATATATCACATTACACATTTAGTAATGACAGAATGCATTTTAAACTTCATGCAACGTAACACTTTTGTATTATTGACATTTTTTTGTTGTTGATTGATATGAGTGGAAAGAAAGGTGGATGTGCATTGATAAGCACACCTAGCCGTGCTACAGTCAGCGCCAGGCGGACGAGCAATATCCACCGCTGTAGTACAGATGAAGCCTGAGCTGGAATGTGAAAGCTAACTGAAGCTGGCTAGCTTTAGAAAACCCTGAGTAGATCTAGCTTACTTCGTAGGATACCCCTCAGGAGACGGGGTGTGTTGTTGTTGTTGTTGCCAATGGAGGCGTGAGAGCACGCTCACACTCACACAAAACACTCTCTCTCCAAATCTGAGGGGAGTTTGGTGGGGGGGATGAGGGCAGTCTATTACAGTTTTTTTTCTCCAATTGCTAACAAGCATTGTTCAATACTGCGGATACATGTGCAAAACTCTAAATGCAGTTATCAAAACACCATGCAACTTGGCAATACACATCCTACGTCTCAAAAGCAAATCTTTCTACCAAATGAAAGCTAACAGTCTCTCACGACATGCACACTTTGTCATTCATAGTATCATGCCCTACAAAACTCCAAAAACAGCTACCACTTGAAAATGTGTCAATTTGTCTTTAATATCATATTTTTTTAGATGAACCAACAGTCATTTTTACAAAAGAAGAGTGGCAAACCTGTACTTTATAGAATGTCCTGCAAGATATGTAAAGAAATAAAGCAGAAAGGCTGCAATATGCTTCAATACAATTTACTGTATTTTTTTACAAATTACTATATTTTGCTTTTTGCAGAGTAATTCCAAAATACGCAAAAATAAATAATTCCAGTACTGTTAAACAAACAACAAGTGTATACACACTATGAATATGCATAGCATATTGTCCAAATGAAACAGATATATAACAATGCTAGTCAACCCTGTCTGCTGCATTGGGCCACAAGTTCTCATCCACATCACACCGTGTGGCCTCTCGCGCAATACAACTGCGAAATAATCTCTTTGCATCCCTGATCCATCACTGGCAATCTTCTGCAGAGATATCCAGGCATCCTGCATTCATTGCATCCAAGAGTGACATTTTATCATGTGGATGGTGGTCATAAACTTTCCAACTCAATGAGAAAAATAATGATTCAATGGGGTTGAGGAAGGGAGAGTAAGGGGGAAGGAAAGGTGACACCATCCCGGGATGGGCTGCAAACCACTCTGTGACTGCATGGGAGTGGTGAAATGACACATTGTCCCATACAATCACCCAGGTTTCCATATTTCTTCTGACTTGCCCTCTTTCTTCACCTGGCAAAAGCCTTCCATAGAGGTCATCCATGAATGAAATGAGGCGCTCTGTGTTGTATGGCCCAAATAGTGGTTTATGTAACATCAACCCTTCAGAGGATATTGCGGCACACATTGTGATGTTGCCACGACTTCCTCCAAGGCTGCCTCCTCTCCTTGTTCGTGCAGGCTTCGGCGTTCGTCGTCACCGGCCTTCTAGCCACTGCCGCTCCTCATCTCATCAGATACCACATTACCACCTCAGGTGTGAGATGGAGGGAGATCGCATTTCAACCGTGTGTAACTGGCCGACTCCAACCACGGTAAAGGAGGTGCAGCACTTTATTGGCTTTGCCAACTATTATCTGAGGTTTATCCGGGGCTTTGGCAAGGTCGCAGCTCCAATCACATCACTGTTGAAGGGTGGGCCGTCCCGGCTCCGCTGGTCTGCAGAGGCTAACAGGGCTTTCAGTAACCTGAGGGTTCTGTTCAGCTCAGCCCCGGTACTGGCCCATCCCGATCCATCACTACCGTTCGTAGTGGAGGTGGATGCGTCCGAGGTAGGGATAGGTGCTGTCCTGTCCCAACGCTCGGGCACGCCACCCAGCAGAACTACGACGTTGGTGATCGGGAGCTGTTGGCTGTTGTCCGAGCCCTGACCGTGCGGAGGCACTTGCTCAAGGGGGCGAAACACCCTTTCCTCGTCTGGACGGACCACCGTAACCTGGAGTACATCTGGGCAGCGAGGAGGCTGACCCCAAGCCAGGCCAAGTGGGCCCTATTCTTCACCTGGTTTGACTTTACACTATCTTACATGCAGGGTACGATGAACGTGAAGGCAGACGCACTGTCCCGGCTGTACGTCCCAGAGGAGAGGCACATAGACAACACCCCCATACTCCCGGCCTCCTGCATTGGGGCACCGGTAGTATGGGCGATGGATGCGGACATAGAGCGGGCGTTACGCACAGAGCCATCTCCACCTCAGTGTCCCGCTGGGCTGCAGTACGTGCCTTCTCTTGTCCGTGACCGTCTGATCTATTGGGCACACACGTCCCCCTCCTCTGGTCACCCAGGTATCAGTCGTACAGTGCGCTGCCTGACCGGAAAATACTGGTGGCCTATCTTGGCTAAGGATGTGAGGGTGTATGTCTTCTCCTGCTCGGTGTGTGCCCAGAGGAAGGCACCTAGGCACCTCCCAGCGGGTAAGTTACAGCCCTTACCAGTTCCACAACGGCCATGGTCCCACTTGTGTATTGACTTTCTTACTGATCTTCCCCTCTCTCAAGGTAACACCACCATCCTGGTCGTTGTGGACCACTTTTCCAAAGCCTGCCGCCTCCTTCCTCTGCCCGGTCTCCCCACGGCTCTGCAGACTGCGGAGGCCCTGTTTACACACATCTTCCGGCACTACGGGGTGCCAGAGGACATAGTGTGTGACCGGGTCCCCAGTTCACATCCAGCGTCTGGAAGGCGTTCGTGGAACGTCTGGGGGTCTCGGTCAGCCTGACCTCTGGTTTTCACTCCGAGTCTAATGGGCAGGTAGAACGGGTGAATGAGAATATGGGTAGGTTCCTGCGGTCCTACTGCCAGGACCGGCCGGGGGAGTGGTCGGTGTTCTTGCCATGAGCCTAATATGCCCAGAACTCTCTCCGCCACTCCTCCACTAACCTAACACCATTTCAATGTGTTTTAGGTTATCACCCGGTTCTGGCACTGTGGCATCAGAGCAAGACCAAGGCTCCTACGGTGGATGACTGGTTTCGGCGCACGGAGGACACGTGGAATGCTGCCCACGTCCACCTCCAACGTGCTGTGTGTCGCCAGAAGGCCTACGCTGACCGCCACCGCAGTGAGGCCCCGGTCTTCGTACTGGGTGATCGGGTCTGGCTCTCGACCTGAAATCTGCCCCTCCGCCTGCCCTGCCGGAAGCTGAGCCCGCGGTTTGTGGGGCCATTCAAAGTCTTGAAGAGAATAAACAAGGTTAGTAATAGGTTATTACTCCCTCCAGATAATCGTATTAACCCCTTGTTCCATGCGTCTCTCCTCAGGCCAGTGGTGGCTGGTCCGCTCCAGGAGTCTGAGGTACGGGAGGTCCCTCCGCCCCCTCTGGACATCGAGGTGGCCCCGGTGTACTCCGTCCGTTCCATCCTGGATTCGAGGCGTCGGGTGGGGGGCCTTCAGTACCTCGTGGATTGGCAGGGGTACGGTCTGGAGGAGCGGTGCTGGGTCCCGGTGAGGGATATCCTCGATCCCTCCCTGTTGTGGGATTTCCACCTTCGCCATCCGGCTCGCCCTGCTCCGCGTCCTCCTGGTCGTCCCCGAGGCCGGTGTCGGCGCGCTGCTGGAGCTGCGCGTCAAGGAGGGGAGGGGGGATACACGACTTCCTCCGAGGCTGCCTCCTCTCCTTGTTCGTGCAGGCTTCGGCGTTCATCGTCACCGTCACCGTTCACTGCCGCTCCTCATCTCATCATTCCATTTGTTTTGTCTTGTTTATTACACACACCTGGTTCATATCCCGTCATCAGTACCTGTATAAGTGTTCCCTCTGCTCGCTTGTCTTTGTGTGTGATTGTATATTGTGAGATTAGTGAAGCTCGGTGGAGCTCCTTGAATTTTGTATCACCAGGTTATTTTCCCCGTGTGCCTTCTTGGTTTCAGTGTGCCTGTTTTGCGCACTGGACTGTTTGCTTTATTGCGTAACACTTTTTATTCCGGAATTAATCCTGTTATTCTGTGATTTACCCTGCTACTCCTGACTCCTTCAAATCACCTCATTACAGGGACATTCACTGTTGCTCTTTTCCCAATCACATTCCTTCCACGTCGGCGTGTTTTGGCCAGCCTCATCCACAAAGACGAACATGTGGGGTGTTGGCTTCAAGCTCCATGACACTCTAAAATATTGTAAATCTACAGGGCAACATAACAGTTATTCTATAACAGTAGTTTACATTACAGCATACTGTAACTGAAATCACTGCTGAGTGTGCAGTGCTCTGGTGGGTTTTGTTTACAGTAAAAACAGTCCTGTATTACAGGATATTAACATCTTACCTGGACATGTTGTTACCGGAGTTCCTTGACACGATCAGAGTTCCTCTCAAAGGGAACAGTGTACACCTGCTTCATGCTGATATGATGCTTTGTCAAGACTCTAGCAATGGTTGTCGTGCTTACACTTTCAACATTTTGAAATGTATTATTTTCTGCCAACACTCTCTCTTGAATTCCTCTGAGTTTTATGGCATTGTTGCTAATGACCATGTCAACAATTACAGCTTCCTGCTGAGCAGAGAAAATCCTACCTCTCCCCCCTCCATTTGGTTACCGTTGGGTCCTAAAACAGAAATAAAATTACACACAAGTGGTTCGGAGAGCTTTTGTTCGATTTACTACTCTACAGTAATATTCAGTACAGTTAGATGCCCATGCAGAATACATATCTTACCTGTTAGTTTGCTGGAAGGTTCTTATAATAGATGACACAGTTAAGCGTTGCAAATTTGGCTGCACTCTGAGACCAGCATCTCTCATTGATAAACCATGATTGACAACATGATCAATGATTGTAGCCCTAATCTCATTTGACACTACAACTCTGGGTCTTCCCCTCAGTCGTCTTCCACCACGGATATGTAATCCTCTGCCTCTCCCGGCAACTCTTCCACCTCTGTAAGCCACTACACAATCTCTGGCTGGGTCCATGTTTATGTAAAATATATTCCAAAGATGTCCCCTATTTGTAGAGATGGTAAAGATGGAATAAAAATGGAAAACACCTGGGTAGGTCTTCAGTTACGTAATGTAGAATGAAAATCAGCTGTGAAAAATTAATAGTTATTATTATTATTATTTTTATTTTAGAATTTATATTTTGCTTTTACTGTACCAATGTAAACGATTGCTGTCTAATTCAATTTTCAGTAGCTTTTGAACTTTAACAGTTTTGATAAGGGTATCTTAACATTTGCAAAATGGTCTGTAGATACATAGAGTTTTGTTGGTAAATGTGTTTTTGTGAGACAAGTATTTATGTAATTTGAAAGATGTTGTCATTGAATGCATTTTGTGTCAAAGCAATGACAAATGATCCACAGGTTGCCACATAGAGTGTCATTGTGATAACTGTATTTAGAGTTTTGCCCATGTATCCACAGTATTGAACAATGCTTGTTAGCAATCTACAAAAATCTGTAAAAGCAGGTGTGAATTAAAACAGATATGAAACAGTTTGCTTTTAGTGTTTTTGTTGGTAGACACACTGAATTCATAACGGATTTTATCAAAAGGAGCAGGTAACTGATTGAATAGTGGTGAGCAGTGACAAGGTAACTGATTGGATAGTAGTGAGAAGTGACAAGGGAACTGATTGGATAGTAGTGAGAAGTGACAAGGCAACTGATTGGATAGTGGTGAGAAGTGACAAGGTAACTGATTGGATAGTGGTGAGAAGTGACAAGGTAACTGATTGGATAGTGGTGAGAAGTGACAAGGTAACTGATTGGATAGTGGTGAGAAGTGACAAGGTAACTGATTGGATAGTGGTGAGCAGTGACAAGGTAACTGATTGGATAGTGGTGAGAAGTGACAAGGTAACTGATTGGATAGTGGTGAGCAGTAACAAAGTAATTGATTGGATAGTGATAGTGGTGAGCAGTGACAAGGTAACTGATTTGATAGTGGTGAGAAGTGACAAGGTAACTGATTGGATAGTGGTGAGCAATGACAAGGTAACTGATTGGATAGTGGTGAGCAGTAACAAAGTAACTGATTGGATAGTGATAGTGATAAGCAGTGACAAGGTAACTGATTGGATAGTGGTGAGCAGTGACAAGGTAACTGATTGGATGGTGGTGAGTAGTAACAAGGTAACTGATTGGATAGTGGTGAGCAGTGACAAGGTAACTGATTGGATAGTGGTGAGAAGTGACAAGGTAACTGATTGGATAGTGGTGAGAAGTGACAAGGTAACTGATTGGATAGTGGTGAGAAGTGACAAGGTAACTGATTGGATAGTGGTGAGCAGTGACAAGGCAACTGATTGGATAGTGGTGAGAAGTGACAAGGTAACTGATTGGATGGTGGTGAGCAGTGACAAGGTAACTGATTGGATAGTGGTGAGCAGTAACAAGGTAACTGATTGGATAGTGGTGAGCAGTAACAAAGTAATTGATTGGATAGTGATAGTGGTGAGCAGTGACAAGGTAACTGATTTGATAGTGGTGAGAAGTGACAAGGTAACTGATTGGATAGTGGTGAGAAGTGACAAGGTAACTGATTGGATAGTGGTGAGCAGTAACAAAGTAGTTGATTGGATAGTGATAGTGGTGAGCAGTGACAAGGTAACTGATTGGATAGTGGTGATCAGTGACAAGGTAACTGATTGGATAGTGGTGATCAGTGACAAGGTAACTGATTGGATAGTGGTGAGAAGTGACAAGGTAACTGATTGGATAGTGGTGAGAAGTGACAAGGTAACTGATTGGATAGTGGTGAGAAGTGACAAGGTAACTGATTGGATAGTGGTGAGCAGTAACAAAGTAGTTGATTGGATAGTGATAGTGGTGAGCAGTAACAAGGTAACTGATTGGATAGTGGTGAGCAGTAACAAAGTAACTGATTGGATAGTGATAGTGATAAGCAGTGACAAGGTAACTGATTGGATAGTGGTGAGCAGTGAAAAGGTAACTGATTGGATAGTGGTGAGAAGTGACAAGGTAACTGATTGGATAGTGGTGAGAAGTGACAAGGTAACTGATTGGATAGTGGTGAGAAGTAACAAGGTAACTGATTGGATAGTGGTGAGAAGTGACAAGGTAACTGATTGGATAGTGGTGAGAAGTGACAAGGTAACTGATTGGATAGTGGTGAGCAGTGACAAGGTAACTGATTGGATGGTGGTGAGTAGTAACAAAGTAACTGATTGGATAGTGGTGAGCAGTGACAAGGCAACTGATTGGATGGTGGTGAGTAGTAACAAGGTAACTGATTGGATAGTGGTGAGCAGTGACAAGGTAACTGATTGGATGGTGGTGAGTAGTAACAAAGTAACTGATTGGATAGTGGTGAGCAGTGACAAGGTAACTGATTGGATAGTGGTGAGCAGTAACAAAGTAACTGATTGGATAGTGGTGAGCAATTACCAGGTAACTGATTGGATGGTGGTGAGCAAGAACAACGTAACTGATTGGATAGTGATAGTGATGAGCAGTAACTAGGTAACTGATTGGCTAGTGGTGAGCAGTTACCAGGATAGTCTCATTTCTGTTTTTAGACTGTTGGCAACACAACGCAAAACATCCCATGAGTCAGATGAACCTCTACCCTCGGTCCAGGAAGTGAATAGCAGGCTAGGTGTTGTGTTGGTTTGCATCCATCCTTACTCTGACTGTAACTCACCCACGACATGGCCACAGAGCCATCCAATAGAGCCTGACCGACCAACAGAGCAGCCTTGTCTGAAAGGAGACATATACACTGATGATAGCCTGGTGTCTGACCAGGGTTCAGTGCCACCGAACTTCTAAACAGTGCAGGATCATTGGCATTGATTGGCCTTCAGAAACTTGCAAGAACCTAAGACCAGAAAAACAACCTGCCCATATACATGCAGGCACGCACACACATGAACACACACACACACACACACAGTTAAAGAGATGGATGGTGCGTATACACACACAAACCTACACTCTCTCTCTCTTACACACACACATACGCACACACATATTCATAAATACACACACACTCACATATACTGCATAGTTAAGTCCCATTGCACAGTAGACCTTGGGCTCCTCCAAACAGCCAGGCTGCAGAAGGCAGACCCCCAGGGCCGGCACTGAGACTCTCCATTCTGTGTTTCATCATGTAATAAAACAACAGCATGATAAAACACTCTGATCGCTGGACCCATCAGGCAGTAGTTTGGTCACCAATGACAGATGCTTATGTTCATTGGGAGTTTCTCCAGCTCAGTTCTCTTTGAGTCTCATCGTTAGTAGAAATGTATCTCCACAGCCTGCCTGCAGAGGACCAGGAGACAGATCCAAGCGAGTCACAGCAAAGATATGGCACAGTAGAGCAGGAATGGCCTGCTGATCAACTCATCACCTACCAAGCATTGTCTTCCTCCTCAGATTATTCAAGACAAAGCCTCCAGCAAGTTTGGGTCTGGAGAGGTACAGATGAATCTAAATCAACCAGGATGTCTTCATGATCAGAGACATCCAGGCTAGGGGGGGAGATGCAGGATGGATGTGGAGGAGTACCGTACCTATGGAAATCCATAGCAGTGCAGGATGGATGTGGAGGAGTACCGTACCTATGGAAATCCATAGCAGACATGTTGGATAGACGGACAGGCTGATAGTTAAAGCAGGTGGGCGAATTATGTAGATCTAAATAAAGCCCAGGGATGCAAATGAGGTGTACGGTATCCTATATCCACTTGAGCTGTGCAGTATCCTACATCAGCTTGAGGTGTACAGTATCCTACATCAGCTTGAGGTGTACAGTATCCTACATCAGCTTGAGGTGTACAGTATCCTATATCAGCTTGAGGTGTACAGTATCCTACATCCGCTTGAGCTGTACAGTATCCTATATCAGCTTGAGGTGTACAGTATCCTACATGCGCTTGATGTGTACAGTATCCTACATCAGCTTGAGGTGTACAGTATCCTACATCAGCATGATGTGTACAGTATCCTACATCAGCTTGAGGTGTACAGTATCCTACATCAGCTTGAGGTGTACAGTATCCTACGTCAGCTTGAGGTGTACAGTATCCTACATCAGCTTGAGGTGTACAGTATCCTACATCAGCTTGAGGTGTACAGTATCCTACATCAGCTTGAGGTGTACAGTATCATACGTCAGCTTGAGGTGTACAGTATCCTACATCAGCTTGAGGTGTACAGTATCCTACATCAGCTTGAGCTGTACAGTATCCTATCAGCTTGCGGTGTACAGTATCCTATCAGCTTGAGGTGTACAGTATCCTACATCAGCTTGAGGTGTACAGTATCCTACGTCAGCTTGAGGTGTACAGTATCCTACATCAGCTTGAGGTGTACAGTATCCTACATCAGCTTGAGCTGTACAGTATCATATCAGCTTGCGGTGTACAGTATCCTACATCAGCTTGAGGTGTACAGTATCCTACATCCGCTTGAGCTGTACAGTATCCTATCAGCTTGCGGTGTACAGTATCCTATCAGCTTGAGGTGTACAGTATCCTACATCCGCTTGAGCTGTACAGTATCCTACATCCGCTTGCGGTGTACAGTATCCTATCAGCTTGCGGTGTACAGTATCCTATCAGCTTGCGGTGTACAGTATCCTATCAGCTTGAGCTGTACAGTATCCTATCAGCTTGAGCTGTACAGTATCCTATCAGCTTGAGCTGTACAGTATTCTATCAGCTTGAGCTGTACAGTATCCTATCAGCTTGAGCTGTACAGTATTCTATCAGCTTGAGCTGTACAGTATCCTATCAGCTTGAGCTGTACAGTATTCTATCAGCTTGAGCTGTACAGTATCCTATCAGCTTGAGCTGTACATTATCCTATCAGCTTGAGCTTTACAGTATCCTATCAGCTTGCGGTGTACAGTATCCTATCAGTTTGCGGTGTACAGTATCCTATCAGTTTGCCATGAGGAAGGCAATTGGATATACACAGATCCAACATCTTCTATTATCTTCTAAGACAGTAATTTTCAAACCTCTTCGGGGACCCCCCAGACATTGTTGTAGCCCTGATCTAACTCTCCCGATTGCCCTGTTTAAGGGCTTGATGATTAGTTGACCAGTTGAATCAGGTGTGTTAGCTGTGGAATAGTTAAAATACATGGAACGGATGGGGATCCCCGAGGAGAGGCTTGAGAACCCCTGTACTGAGACACACCACAGGCCAGTAAAAGGAGACCCATTAAAGATGTTGTGAGGAGGATAATCTAACGTTTTTGTGACCACACTTATGCATGACCAAAGGCATTACCCCGCATGTATTCCTTCATGTCAAACAGTGTTTCATACTCATGTCTCCCAGACCCCATTTCCCTTTGGTGAATCTGCCCACACAGGGAGAGCATGTCCCAGCTGAGCCAGGGGGGGAAATTCATATTAATATTTGATTTCAAACAGATCTATATCAAACAGATCTATATCAAACACATCTATATCAAACACATCTATATCAAACACATCTATAACATATACATCTATATCAAACACATCTATATCAAACACATATACAGTTCCAGTCAAAAGTTTAGACACACCTACTCATTCAAGGGTTAGAATGACAGTGAAGACATCAAAACTATGAAATAACACATATGGAATCATGTGGTAACCAAAAAAGTGTTAAACAAATCAAAATATATGTTATATTTGAGATTCTTCAAATAGCCACCCTTTGCCTTGATGACAGCTTTGCACACTCTTGGCATTCTTTCAACCAGCTTCACCTGGAATGCTTTTCCAACAGTCTTGAAGGAGTTCCCACATATGCTGAGAACTTGTTGGCTGCTTTTCCTTCACTCTGCTGTCCGACTCATCCCAAACCATCCCAATTTGATTGAGGTCGGGGGATTGTGGAGGCCAGATCATCTGATGCAGCACTCCATCACTCTCCTTCTTGGTAAAATAGCCCTTACACAGCCTGGAGGTGTGTTGGGTCATTGTCCTATTGAAAAACAAATGATAGTCCCACTAAGCCCAAAGCAGATGGGATGGCGTATCGCTGCAGAATGCTGTGGTAGCCATGCTGGTTAAGTGTGCCTTGAATTCTAAATAAATCACAGACAATGTCACCAGTAAAGCACCCCCACACCATAACACCTCCTCCTCCATGCTTTACGGTGGGAACTACACATGCGGAGATCATCCGTTCACCCACACAGCGTCTCACAAAGACGGTTGGATCCAAAAATCTCAAATTTGGACTCCAGACCAAAGAACACATTTCCACCGGTCTAAAGTCTTATCCTCTGCAGCAGAGGTAACTCTGGGTCTTCCATTCCTGTGGCGGTCCTCATGAGAGCCAGTTTCATCATAGCGCTTGATGGTTTTTGCGACTGCACTTCTTGAATCTTTCAAAGTTCTATACATTTTCCATATTGACTGACCTTCATGTCTTAAAGTAATGATGGACTGTCGTTTCTCTTTGCTTGGTCTTTTACCAAATTGACTTGGTCTTTTACCAAATTGGGCTATCTTCTGTGTAAAGCCCCCCAACTTGTCACAACACAACTGATTGGCTCAAACGCATTAAGAAGGAAAGAAATTCCACAAATTAACTTTTAAGAAGGCACACCTGTTAATTGAAATGCATTCCAGGTGACTACCTCATGAAGCTAGTTGAGAGAATGCCAATAGTGTGCAAAGCTGTCATCAAGTAAAAGGGTGGCTATTTGAAGAATCTCAAATATAAAATATATTTTTATTTGTTTAACACTTTTTTGGTTACCACATGATTCCATATGTGTTATTTCATAGTTTTGATGTCTTCACTATTATTATACAATGTAAAAATAAAGAAAAACCCTTGAAGGAGTAGGTGTGTCCAAGCTTTTAACTGGTAGTGTATAACAAACAGATCTATATCAAACACAATAATATCAAACAGATCTATATAAATCGTTCTATATCAAAAATATCTATATCAAACATACATTTTAATTCAGCAATACACCCACAGGGCTTCAAAATAAACGAATTTGCTTGATACTCTTCTGTTCTGAAGGCTATTTTTCAACCACTGTTCCAAAACAAGACAGTTTGGTTTGAATTACTCCAATCATGCACATTGCACACAGGTTGTAGATTGTGTATTCAACTTGTGGTAAAAATTCTGCCAAGGCAGCAACTGCTCTTCCTGGGGTCCAGCAAAATTAAGGCAGTTATACCATTTTAAAAACATTACAATACATTCACAGATTTCACAACACACTGTAGGCCCTCAGGCCCCTACTCCACCACTACCACATATCTACAATACACAATCCATGTGTACGTGTTTGTATAGTGCGTATGTTATCGTGTGTGTGTGTGTGCATGTGTCTGTGCCTATGTTTGTGTTGCTTCACAGTCCCCGCTGTTCCATAAGGTAGGTATTTTTATCAGTTTTTTAAATCTAATTTCACTGCTTGTATCAGTTACTTGATGTGGAATAGAGTTCCATTTAGTCATGGCTCTATGTAGTACTGTGCGTCTCCCATAGTCTGTTCTGGACTTGGGGACTGTGAAGAGACCTCTGGTGGCATGTCTTGTGGGGTATGCATGGGTGTCTGAGATCTGTGCCAGTAGTTCAAACAGACAGCTCGGTGCATTCAACATGTCAATACCTCTGATAAATACAAGTAGTGATGAAGTCAATCTCTCCTCGACTTTGAGCCATGAGAGATTGACATGCATATTATTAATGTTAGCTCTCTGTGTACATCCAAGGGCCAGCCATGCTGCCCTGTTCTGAGCCAAATGCAATTTTCCTGAGTCCCTTTTTGTGGCACCTGACCACACGACTGAACAGTAGTCCAGGTGCGACAAAGCTAGGGCCTGTAGGACCTGCCTTGTTGATAGTGCTGTTAAGAAGGTAGAGCAGCGGTTTATTATGGACATACTTTTCCCCATCTTAGCTACTGTTGTACCGATAGCCACTGAGCGTAAAGGACGACCAGGGCGGCCTCCTCCCAACCTGCCTGTCAAGCCCGGGTCCGGAACTCCACGGAGTAGTCCACCACCGAACGGTCACCCTGCCGACAGGCCGTGAGTCACCTCCACCACCCGAGTGGTGTCGAACGCCTTGCGTAGCTCCTGGGTGAATAGGTAGGAATCGGAGCACGCCGGAGTTTGGCTCTCCCACTCCGCTGTAGCCCAGGAAAGGGCCCGACCCGTCAACAGAGTAATAATATAGGCCAACCGGCCCTGCTCCGTCGTGAAGGAGGAGGGTTGTAGGCTGAATATCAGGGAACACTGGGTGAGGTATTCCCTGCAGCCCTCTTGACGTCCGTCATACCTCTCCGGAGGAGGCAGGCGGGGTTCCCGCGATGTCGCAGGCGAGACTGGAGATGCCGGCTGCCGGTGCTGGTTGGGTGTCCACCCGGCTCTGCACGGCGATCGTCAGCTGGCGGACATTCTCCGTGATATGCTGCAGGCTGCGGTCGTGCTGGTTCAGCATGGCTCCATTCGTTGCCAATGTGCTATGATACTGTGCTGCCTCCGCTGGGTCCATGTTGTCTCAGTTTTCTGTAAGGGTTGGTGTGAGGTGTGACCCAGGTGCGGTGCAGGTTAGACAGTAGGCAGTAGGCAGAGATGGTGAAACAAGGAACTTTACTGATGGTCCTGAAGCCAGGATACAAAATAACGGACTTTACACGAAAAAGAAAGGCGGAGCAAATAAGACTCCAAAAAACAGGCAGACAGACAAAAAAACGAAATACTAACTATGACTGAAATAATAAATAAACAGGGAGAACACTTCTTAGTACTGCTTGGCATAGTGAAACTAGCAGAGAAAACGGAGCAAGGGAACACAGGGAAGTGAGGGCTTAAATACACAGGTGAATCAGATAGACACAGGTGACATCAACAGGAAGATGATTAGTCCCGAATGTGAGTGAGGAGGTGCCTAAGGTTGTTGGAGGATGACACCTAGTGGGTCATTCTGGAACTGCGACCCCCTCCTGTAACAAGTAGCTTAAATTGAAAATATGGCAAACAGGAGTGGCAATATCGTCCACTATTATCCTCAGTAATTTTCCATCCAAGTTGTCAGCCCCCGGTGGCTTATCATTGTTGATTAACAACAATCCTTTTTTCAACTCTTCCACACTCACTTTACAGAATTAAAATTAAAATGTTTGTCTTTCATAATTTGGTCAGATATACTTGGATGTGTAGTATCAGCGTTTGTTACTGGCATGTCATGCCTAAATTTGCTAATCTTGCCAATGAAATAATCATTAAAGTAGTTGGTTTTGCCATATTTTCAATTAATGATGGAGCTGAGTTTGCCTTTTTTCTCAAAATTTCATTTAAGGTGCTCAAATTTGTTTTACCATCATTCTTTATGTCATTTATCTTTGTTTCTCAGTGTAGTTTCTTCTATTTTTTATTCAGTTTAGTCACATGATTTTTCAATTTGCAATACGTTTGCCAATCGGTTGTGCAGTCATCCCTCTCAACCATAAAATGTTTCAATTCCTCATCAATCCACACGGATTTAACAGTTTTACTTTCATTTTCTTAATGGGTGCATGCTTATTAGTAACTGGAATAAGCAATTTCATTCGTGTGTCAAGTGCAGCGTCTGTTTGCTCCTCATTACACACCACGGACCAACATATATCCTTTACATCAGCAACATATGAATCACTACAGAACTTACTGTGTAAACTCTTATACACTATATTAGGCCCAGCCTTTGGAACTTTGGTGTTCCTAGATATGGCTACTATATTGTGATCACTACATCCGATGGATCTGGATACTGCTTTCAAGCTAATTTCTGCAGCATTAGTAAAGATGTGATCAATACATGTTGATGATTTAATTCCTGTGCTGTTTGTAACTACCCTGGTAGGTTGACTGATAACCTGAACCAGGTTGCAGGCACTGGTTACAGTTTGAAGCTTTTTTTTTGCTAAACCACAACTTCTTCACCCTCCCTGACCCAGCTTGTAGTGCTCCTCAGGCTAAACCACAACTTCTTCACCCTCCCTGACCCAGCTTGTAGTGCTCCTCAGGCTAAACCACAACTTCTTCAAACTCCCTGACTCAGCTTGACCAAACCTAGCTCACCCTAACACCAACAGTAGCCATGTAGAGACGTGACCCTGAAAGGGCTAAGGTCAACGTTGGCTCACATGACTGACAGCTGTTGACATGAATCAAACTCAGGGCAGTTAGAGGGACACATCACTCAGAGATGGAGAGAGTGAGTAAGGTAGAGAGAGGGAGAGAAAGATAGTGAGAGTGAGAGTGAGAGTGAGACCACACACGCATCTACACTCACACGCACACACTCAAACACACAGACACACACACAGGCACTCACACACATTCATATAACCAAGCGCATTAATTGTCATTGTGTCATGTGTAGTTTATAGTATAATCAGGAGTTTTGTCTAGACATGTGTTGGACCAGGTCCCTGGGGAATATGATGATCTATCTCATCCTAGATCTGTATCCATATCCACTTAGTCAGACTGATGGCTGTAAACACTGCACTCCTCAGAAGTACCGTTCGGTGTGGCCCACGGGCCTGATCTCTCCAGAGGTTACAAGTACAGCTGAAGACAAAACAAAGACGATAGAAAGTGTGAGGTACAGAGAAAGAGAGAGAGAGAGAGAGAGAGAGAGAGAGAGAGAGAGAGAGAGAGAGAGAAGGAGACAGAGAGAGAAGGAGACAGAGAGACAGAGAGACAGAGACACAGAGACAGAGAGAGACAGAGAGAGAGAGAGGAGACAGAGAGAGAGAAAGACAGAGAGAGACAGAGACAGAGAGACAGACAGAGACAGAGAGAGAGAGACAGAGAGAGAGAGAGAGAGACAGAGAGAGAGAGACAGAGAGAGAGACAGAGAGAGAGACAGAGAGACAGACAGAGACAGAGAGAGACAGAGGAGAGAGAGAGGCAGAGAGAGAGACAGAGGAGAGAGAGAGAATGCGAGAGAGAGAGAGACAGAAGGAGAGAGAGGAGAGAGAGACAGAGAGAGAGAGAGAGAGAGAGAGAGACAGAGAGAGAGAGAGACAGAGAGACAGACAGAGACAGAGACAGAGAGAGACAGAGACAGAGAGAGAGGCAGAGAGAGAGACAGAGGAGAGAGAGAGAATGCGAGAGAGAGAGAGACAGAAGGAGAGAGAGAGAAAGAGAGAGAGAGACAGAGTGAGCGAGAGATAGAAAAAGCACAGCCAGTGAGCACAGTGAGCAACCACTGCACCACAGCAGACCCCGAGACAGAGCTGTATTTCCTGACAAAATGTAAAAAATATAAAAACAATTAGAGTGTCATTTCCCCAAATGTGTAACCCTTAGTCAATGTTTCAAAGACCTCTCTGATGAGAATAGGCTATCCGTCCTGTTGGGGGAGCACGCAGAGAGCTGTGGGTTGGCAGCGCACTATATTACTGCCTGCCATAAGATGAGAGAGAGAGAGACCCATTGCCCTTTATGGTGGTGAGGTCTGGGGTCCACTCACCAACCAAGAATTCACAAAATGGGAAAAACACCAAATTGAGACTCTGCATGCAGAATTCTGCAAAAATATCCTCTGTGTACAACGTAAAACACCAAATAATGCATGCAGTATCACGCATCAGGAGAAGACCCAGATGCAGACAGTGACGAAGTAACAAACGTTTATTACAAAAGCAGGGGGCAGGCAAACGACAGGTCAAGGGCAGGCAGAGGTCAGTAATCCAGATCAGAGTCCAAAAGGTACAGAACGGCAGGCAGTCTCAGGGTCAGGGCAGGCAGAGGTCAATAATCTAGGGTGGTGTGACAAGGTACAGAACGACAGGCAGGCTCAGGGTCAGGGCAGGCAGAATGGTCAAAGCGGGGAAAACTAGAAAACAGGAACTTGAGAAAGACAGGAGCAAGGGGAAAAACTCTGGTAGACAAAAACAAAATGAACTGGCAACAGACAAACAGAGAACACAGGTATGAATACACTGCGGATAATGGGGAAGATGGGCGACACCTGGAGGGGGGTGGAGACAATCACAAAGACAGGTGAAACAGATCAGGGTGTGACATGCAGAGCAGAATTCGGCCGATACCCGCTAATTATCAAAATCCAGAAAAGAGCCGTTATTCTACAACCACCTAAAAGGAAGCGATTCCCAAACCTTCCGTAACAAAGCCATCATCTACAGAGAGATGAACCTGGAGAAGAGTCCCCTAAGTAAGCTGGTCCTGGGGCTCTGTTCACAAACACAAACAGACCCCACAGAGCCCCTTCTCTTAATAAGAGCCAGGTCTGCCTATGCCTACGGCATTCTAGTTTGCTCTGTTTTTTTGTTAATTCTTTCGAATGTGTCAAGTAATTATCTTTGGGTAATGACACATTGAATATAGCTGGGTAATGACACACTGAAAACCAGCTAGGTAATGACACTATGAAAACCAGCTGAGTATTGACAGTGAAAACCAGCTGGGTAACGACAGTGAAAACAGGCTGGGTAATGACAGTGAAAACCAGCTATGTAATGACAGTGAAAACCAGCTTGGTAATAAAAGTGAAAACCAGCTGGGTAATGACAGTGAAAACCAGCTGGGTAATGACAGTGAAAACCAGCTGGGTAATGACACAGTGAAAACCAGCTGGGTAAGGACACAGTGAAAACCAGCTGGGTAATGACAGTGAAAACCAGCTGGGTAATGACAGTTAAAACCAGCTGGGTAATGACAATGAAAACCAGCTGGGTTATGACACACTGAAAACCAGCTGGGTAATGACACTGTGAAAACCAGCTGGGTATTGACAGTGAAAACCCACTGGGTAATGATAGTGAAAACCAGCAGGGTAATGACAGTGAAAACCAGCTGGGTAATGAGACATTGAAAACCAGCTGGGTAATGAGACATTGAAAACCAACTGGGTAATGACATTGAAAACCAGCTGGGTAATGACACAGTAAAAGCCAGCTGGGTAATTACACAGTGAAAACCAGCTGGGTAATGACAGTGAAACCCAGCTGGGTTATGACAGTGAAAACCAGCTGGGTAATGACAATGAAAACCAGCTGGGTAATGAAACAGTGAAAACCAGCTGGGTAATGACAGTGAAAACCAGCTGGGTAATGACAGTGAAAACCAGCTGGGTAATGACACACTGAAAACCAGCTGGGTAATGACAGTGAAAACCAGCTGGGTAATGACAGTGAAAACCAGCTGGGTAATGAGACATTGAAAACCAGCTGGGTAATGAGACATTGAAAACCAACTGGGTAATGACATTGAAAACCAGCTGGGTAATGACACAGTAAAAGCCAGCTGGGTAATTACACAGTGAAAACCAGCTGGGTAATGACAGTGAAAACCAGCTGGGTAATGAAACAGTGAAAACCAGCTGGGTAATGACAGTGAAAACCAGCTGGGTAATGACACACTGAAAACCAGCTGGGTAATGACAGTGAAACCCAGCTGGGTTATGACAGTGAAAACCAGCTGGGTAATGACAATGAAAACCAGCTGGGTAATGAAACAGTGAAAACCAGCTGGGTAATGACAGTGAAAACAAGCTGGGTAATGACAGTGAAAACCAGCTGGGTAATGACACACTGAAAACCAGCTGGGTAATGACAGTGAAAACCAGCAGGGTAATTACACACTGAAAACCAGCTGGGTAATTACACACTGAAAACCAGCTGGGGAATGACAGTGAAAACAATAGGGGTAATGACAGTGAAAACCATAAGGGTAATGACAGTGAAAACCAGCTATGTAATGACAGTGAGAACCAGCTGGGTAATGACAGTGAAAACAAGCTGGGTAATGACAGTGAAAACAAGCTGGGCAATGACAGGGAAACCCAGCTGGGTTATGACAGTGAAAACCACCTGGGTAATGAAACAGTGAAAACAAGCTAGGTAATGACACACTGAAAACCAGCTGGGTAATGACATTGAAAACCAACTGGGTAATGACATTGAAAACCAGCTGGGTAATGACACAGTAAAAGCCAGCTGGGTAATGACACAGTGAAAACCAGCTGGGTAATGACAGTGAAAACCAGCTGGGTAATGACAGTGAAACCCAGCTGGGTTATGACAGTGAAACCCAGCTGGGTTATGACAGTGAAAACCAGCTGGGTAATGACAATGAAAACCAGCTGGGTAATGAAACAGTGAAAACCAGCTGGGTAATGACAGTGAAAACCAGCTGGGTAATGACAGTGAAAACCAGTTGGGTAATGACACACTGAAAACCAGCTGGGGAATGACAGTGAAAACAATAGGGGTAATGACAGTGAAAACCATAAGGGTAATGACAGTGAAAACCAGCTATGTAATGACAGTGAGAACCAGCTGGGTAATGACAGTGAAAACAAGCTGGGTAATGACAGTGAAAACAAGCTGGGCAATGACAGTGAAACCCAGCTGGGTTATGACAGTGAAAACCACCTGGGTAATGAAACAGTGAAAACAAGCTAGGTAATGACACACTGAAAACCAGCTGGGTAATGACATTGAAAACCAACTGGGTAATGACATTGAAAACCAGCTGGGTAATGACACAGTAAAAGCCAGCTGGGTAATGACACAGTGAAAACCAGCTGGGTAATGACAGTGAAAACCAGCTGGGTAATGACAGTGAAACCCAGCTGGGTTATGACAGTGAAAACCAGCTGGGTAATGACAATGAAAACCAGCTGGGTAATGACAGTGAAAACCATAAGGGTACTGACAGTGAAAACCATAAGGGTAATGACAGTGAAAACCAGCTATGTAATGACAGTGTGAACCAGCTGGGTAATGACAGTGAAAACAAGCTGAGTAATGACAGTGAAAACCAGCTGGGTAATGAGAGTGAAAACCAGCTGGGTAACGACAGTAAAAACCAGCTGGGTAATGACAATGAAAACCAGCTGGGTAATGACAATGAAAACCAGCTGGGTATTGACAGTGAAAACCAGTTGAGTAATGACAGTGAAAACCAGCTGGGTAATGAGAGTGAAAACCAGCTGGGTAATGACAGTAAAAACCAGTGTGGTAATGACAATGAAAACCAGCTGGGTAATGACAATGAAAACCAGCTGGGTAATGACAGTGAGAACCAGCTGGGTAATGACATTGAAAACCAGCTGGATAATGACAGTGAAAACAGCTGGATAATGACACAGTGAAAACCAGCTGGGTAATGACAGTGAAAACCAGCTGGGTAATGACACACTGAAAACCAGCTGGGTAATGACAGTGAAAACCAGCTGGGTAATTACACAGTGAAAACCAGCTGGGTAATGACAGTGAAACCCAGCTGGGTTATGACAGTGAAAACCAGCTGGGTAATGACAATGAAAACCAGCTGGGTAATGAAACAGTGAAAACCAGCTGGGTAATGACAGTGAAAACCAGCTGGGTAATGACAGTGAAAACCAGTTGGGTAATGACACACTGAAAACCAGCTGGGTAATGACAGTGAAAACCAGCAGGGTAATTACACACTGAAAACCAGCTGGGTAATTACACACTGAAAACCAGCTGGGGAATGACAGTGAAAACAATAGGGGTAATGACAGTGAAAACCATAAGGGTAATGACAGTGAAAACCAGCTATGTAATGACAGTGAGAACCAGCTGGGTAATGACAGTGAAAACAAGCTGGGTAATGACAGTGAAAACAAGCTGGGCAATGACAGTGAAACCCAGCTGGGTTATGACAGTGAAAACCACCTGGGTAATGAAACAGTGAAAACAAGCTAGGTAATGACACACTGAAAACCAGCTGGGTAATGACATTGAAAACCAACTGGGTAATGACATTGAAAACCAGCTGGGTAATGACACAGTAAAAGCCAGCTGGGTAATGACACAGTGAAAACCAGCTGGGTAATGACAGTGAAAACCAGCTGGGTAATGACAGTGAAACCCAGCTGGGTTATGACAGTGAAAACCAGCTGGGTAATGACAATGAAAACCAGCTGGGTAATGACAGTGAAAACCATAAGGGTACTGACAGTGAAAACCATAAGGGTAATGACAGTGAAAACCAGCTATGTAATGACAGTGTGAACCAGCTGGGTAATGACAGTGAAAACAAGCTGAGTAATGACAGTGAAAACCAGCTGGGTAATGAGAGTGAAAACCAGCTGGGTAACGACAGTAAAAACCAGCTGGGTAATGACAATGAAAACCAGCTGGGTAATGACAATGAAAACCAGCTGGGTATTGACAGTGAAAACCAGTTGAGTAATGACAGTGAAAACCAGCTGGGTAATGAGAGTGAAAACCAGCTGGGTAATGACAGTAAAAACCAGTGTGGTAATGACAATGAAAACCAGCTGGGTAATGACAATGAAAACCAGCTGGGTAATGACAGTGAGAATCAGCTGGGTAATGACATTGAAAACCAGCTGGATAATGACAGTGAAAACAGCTGGATAATGACACAGTGAAAACCAGCTGGGTAATGACAGTGAAAACCAGCTGGGTAATGACACACTGAAAACCAGCTGGGTAATGACAGTGAAAACCAGCTGGGTAATTACACAGTGAAAACCAGCTGGGTAATGACAGTGAAACCCAGCTGGGTTATGACAGTGAAAACCAGCTGGGTAATGACAATGAAAACCAGCTGGGTAATGAAACAGTGAAAACCAGCTGGGTAATGACAGTGAAAACCAGCTGGGTAATGACAGTGAAAACCAGCTGGGTAATGACACACTGAAAACCAGCTGGGTAATGACACACTGAAAACCAGCTGGGTAATTACACAGTGAAAACCAGCTGGGTAATGACAATGAAAACCAGCTGGGTAATGAAACAGTGAAAACCAGCTGGGTAATGACAGTGAAAACCAGCTGGGTAATGACAGTGAAAACCAGCTGGGTAATGACACACTGAAAACCAGCTGGGTAATGACAGTGAAAACCAGCTGGGTAATTACACAGTGAAAACCAGCTGGGTAATGACAGTGAAACCCAGCTGGGTTATGACAGTGAAAACCAGCTGGGTAATGACAATGAAAACCAGCTGGGTAATGAAACAGTGAAAACCAGCTGGGTAATGACAGTGAAAACCAGCTGGGTAATGACAGTGAAAACCAGCTGGGTAATGACACACTGAAAACCAGCTGGGTAATGACACACTGAAAACCAGCTGGGTAATTACACAGTGAAAACCAGCTGGGTAATTACACAGTGAAAACCAGCTGGGTATTGACAGTGAAAACCATAAGGGTAATGACAGTGAAAACCATAAGGGTAATGACAGTGAAAACCAGCTATGTAATGACAGTGAGAACCAGCTGGGTAATGACAGTGAAAACAAGCTGGGTAATGACAGTGAAAACAAGCTGGGCAATGACAGTGAAACCCAGCTGGGTTATGACAGTGAAAACCACCTGGGTAATGAAACAGTGAAAACAAGCTAGGTAATGACAGTGAAAGCCAGCTAGGTAATGACACATTGAAAACCAGCTGGGTAATGACAGCGAAAACCACCAGGTAATGACAATGAAAACCAGCTGGGTAACGATACATTGAAAACCAGCTGGGTAATGACACAGTAAAAGCCAGCTGGGTAATGACACAGTGAAAACCAGCTGGGTAATGACAGTGAAAACCAGCTGGGTAATGACAGTGAAACCCAGCTGGGTTATGACAGTGAAAACCAGCTGGGTAATGACAATGAAAACCAGCTGGGTAATGAAACTGTGAAAACCAGCTGGGTAATGACAGTGAAAACCATAAGGGTACTGACAGTGAAAACCATAAGGGTAATGACAGTGAAAATCAGCTATGTAATGACAGTGAGAACCAGCTGGGTAATGACAGTGAAAACAAGCTGGGTAATGACAGTGAAAACAAGCTGGGCAATGACAGTGAAATCCAGCTGGGTTATGACAGTGAAAACCACCTGGGTAATGAAACAGTGAAAACCAGCTGGGTAATGACAGTGAAAACCAGCTGGGTAATGACACATTGAAAACCAGCTGGGTAATGACAGCGAAAACCACCAGGTAATGACAATGAAAACCAGCTGGGTAACGATACATTGAAAACCAGCTGGGTAATGACACACTGAAAACCAGCTGGGTAATGACAGTGAAAACCAGCTGGGTAATGACAGTGAAAACCAGCTGGGTAATTACACAGTGAAAACCAGCTGGGTAATGACACAGTGAAAACCAGCTGGGTAACGATACATTGAAAACCAGCTGGGTAATGACACACTGAAAACCAGCTAGGTAATGACACCGTGAAAACCAGCTGGGTATTGACAGTGAAAACCAGCTGAGTAATGACAGTGAAAACCAGCTGGGTAATGACAGTAAAAACCAGCTGGGTAATGACAATGAAAACCAGCTGGGTAATGACAATGAAAACCAGCTGGGTATTGACAGTGAAAACCAGTTGAGTAATGACAGTGAAAACCAGCTGGGTAATGAGAGTGAAAACCAGCTGGGTAATGAGAGTGAAAACCAGCTGGGTAATGACAGTAAAAACCAGTGTGGTAATGACAAGGAAAACCAGCTGGGTAATGACAATGAAAACCAGCTGGGTAATGACAGTGAGAACCAGCTGGGTAATGACATTGAAAACCAGCTGGATAATGACAGTGTAAACAGCTGGATAATGACACATTGAAAACCAGCTGGGTAATGACAGTGAAAACCAGCTGGGTAATGACAGTGAGAACCACCTGGGTAATGAAACAGTGAAAACAAGCTAGGTAATGACAGTGAAAGCCAGCTAGGTAATGACACATTGAAAACCAGCTGGGTAATGACAGCGAAAACCACCAGGTAATGACAATGAAAACCAGCTGGGTAACGATACATTGAAAACCAGCTGGGTAATGACACAGTAAAAGCCAGCTGGGTAATGACACAGTGAAAACCAGCTGGGTAATGACAGTGAAAACCAGCTGGGTAATGACAGTGAAACCCAGCTGGGTTATGACAGTGAAAACCAGCTGGGTAATGACAATGAAAACCAGCTGGGTAATGAAACTGTGAAAACCAGCTGGGTAATGACAGTGAAAACCATAAGGGTACTGACAGTGAAAACCATAAGGGTAATGACAGTGAAAATCAGCTATGTAATGACAGTGAGAACCAGCTGGGTAATGACAGTGAAAACAAGCTGGGTAATGACAGTGAAAACAAGCTGGGCAATGACAGTGAAATCCAGCTGGGTTATGACAGTGAAAACCACCTGGGTAATGAAACAGTGAAAACCAGCTGGGTAATGACAGTGAAAACCAGCTGGGTAATGACACATTGAAAACCAGCTGGGTAATGACAGCGAAAACCACCAGGTAATGACAATGAAAACAAGCTGGGTAACGATACATTGAAAACCAGCTGGGTAATGACACACTGAAAACCAGCTGGGTAATGACAGTGAAAACCAGCTGGGTAATGACAGTGAAAACCAGCTGGGTAATTACACAGTGAAAACCAGCTGGGTAATGACACAGTGAAAACCAGCTGGGTAACGATACATTGAAAACCAGCTGGGTAATGACACACTGAAAACCAGCTAGGTAATGACACCGTGAAAACCAGCTGGGTATTGACAGTGAAAACCAGCTGAGTAATGACAGTGAAAACCAGCTGGGTAATGACAGTAAAAACCAGCTGGGTAATGACAATGAAAACCAGCTGGGTAATGACAATGAAAACCAGCTGGGTATTGACAGTGAAAACCAGTTGAGTAATGACAGTGAAAACCAGCTGGGTAATGAGAGTGAAAACCAGCTGGGTAATGAGAGTGAAAACCAGCTGGGTAATGACAGTAAAAACCAGTGTGGTAATGACAAGGAAAACCAGCTGGGTAATGACAATGAAAACCAGCTGGGTAATGACAGTGAGAACCAGCTGGGTAATGACATTGAAAACCAGCTGGATAATGACAGTGTAAACAGCTGGATAATGACACATTGAAAACCAGCTGGGTAATGACAGTGAAAACCAGCTGGGTAATGACACAGTGAAAACCAATGAAAATAGATATACAGAATCATACCAGTCAGAACTCTTCTCTCTTTCTTTTTATTTGCCCTGCGGTCTTGCATGGTGTTTTAGTTTCAGAACATCAACATTTGGATTATGCTAAGGTTGTACTAAGCAATACACAAAGACTGCAATAACATTCAACCATCAAACACTGGCAAAATAATACCTTGATTACAGCTAATAAGTCTGTGTACATATTCACACTAGGATACCATTAACAAGCTGACAAGGAAAAACAGGACATAAAAGTGATGATATATTGGAAGAAAAAAACTCCATGTACAAGAAAAGAATGTCAAGGACTAAAGAAAGGTGGTCTCCTGTAAGTCTACATTTTCCAAAACCACAATATTCCTGTTGTGCCCCAGCCCTATTCCTGGGCCTCCCAGCCAGACCTCACCCAGCCCTATTCCTGGGCCTCCCAGCCAGGCCTCACCCAGCCCATCCTGGGCCTCCCAGCCAGGCCTCACCCAGCCCTATTCCTGGGCCTCCCAGCCAGGCCTCACCCAGCCCTATTCCTGGGCCTCCCAGCCAGGCCTCACCCAGCCCATCCTGGGCCTCCCAGCCAGGCCTCACCCAGCCCATCCTGGGCCTCCCAGCCAGGCCTCACCCAGCCCATCCTGGGCCTCCCAGCCCCCAGCCAGGCCTCACCCAGCACATCCTGGGCCTCCCAGCCAGGCCTCACCCAGCCCATCCTGGGCCTCCCAGCCAGGCCTCACCCAGCCCTATTCCTGGGCATCCCAGCCAGGCCTCACCCAGCCCTATTCCTGGGCCTCCCAGCCAGGCCTCACCCAGCCCATCCTGGGCCTCCCAGCCAGGCCTCACTCAGCCCATCCTGGGCCTCCCAGCCAGGCCTCACCCAGCCCATCCTGGGCCTCCCAGCCAGGCATCACCCAGCATTATTTTGGGCCTCCCAGCCAGGACTCACCCAGCACTCTGGTCTCTGAAGGGCCAATCGTGCCAACACTGTGTCTGGTTACAGATTCCTCAAAGACTACCAGCCAGCTGCGACTTTTAACAGCCACCCTGCCCTGCCCCTCTACAGCCCAGCCTGGCCAACAGACAGACAGACACACACATACATACACACAAATGCACACGCACACACACACACACACACACACACACACACACACACACACACAGACAGAATGAAGAGCAAGCATCTACCATAACACATCTACTGTACTCAGGCTTGATGTGCTGATTGACATGTGGGCATGGCAAGATGGTGCGACCTGCGAGTATGAGACAGAAGCACTGGGGATTCAGTGTTGATGAACTGGCTCATATGATTTGGTTTCATAAACGATGTGGCGAGCCAATGGCTGTCAATAAGAGGCATGGCTCTAGTAATTCTAGGAAGTTCCTTAGAAACAATTTTTCTCAATGTCCACCGAAATTCAGTCTGATATTCCCATCAACTGAGAATGAATAAGTGCATGATTGATCCCTATAGATGAGCGTTGGGATCTGTGTCCGTCCAGTTTTGACGATTCAGTAGCCCTTTCCTGCAATCAATTACCAAAAGTGCCCTTTTTGGCCTCATGGGTGGAATGTTACTAATATTTTTCATAATTAACAATTTATATGTACACCACCGGTCAAAAGTTTTAGAACACCTACTCATTCAAGGGTTTTTCTTTATTTTTACTATTTTCTATATTGTATAATGATAGTGAAGACATTAAAACTATGAAATAACACATATGGAATCATGTAGTAACAAAAAAAGTGTTAAACAAATCAATATATATTTTATATTTGAGATTCCTCAAATAGCCACCATTTGCCTTGATGACAGCTTTGCACACTATTGGCGTTCTCTCAACCAGCTTCATGACGTAGTCACCTGGAATGCATTTCAATTAACAGGTGTGCCGCCTTAAAAGTTGATTTGTGGAATTTCCTTCCTTCTTAATGTGTTTGAGTGTGCAAAGCTGTCATCAGCTCGAGAGACAGACTGAATGAAAAGATGGGAAATCTGTACAGATGTTTGGCTTGCAGTATGTATGGCTTAATTAAGCAGCCCATATGATACCACAGCACTTGTACATGAAAGCACCGCAACAGATGAAAGGAGACACTAATGATCAAACCTGAGTTAGTAAGTGGTCTATCTTTGGTAGACAGTCAAACAAACAGTGTGATTGAGATTTTTTAAATGAAAAAAAAAACAAAGTAATATAACTAGTAATATTGTAAAGTAACATGTTACTGTTAATAAATGTAACGAGTAAAATGTAATTTATCACTTTTTCACGTAACTAATCCCAACACTGAATATGAATATTTCATTGGTGAACATTACTTTATAAACCCAGCGATGTGATGAGACAGTGAACAGACAGAGGAGCCGTAGTTACAGACATGGCCGCCAGACATGGCCGCCAGACATGGCCGCCAGAAGAGAGAGAGGGAGAGTAAACAACAACACATGGTGTGAATTAGACTCACTAGACGTGTTGCCAGTTCTCAAAGCCATGTATTTAATAGCTGGCTCTGCCAGCGCTGTCTTTCGCTGGTCACCAGATTGGCAGAGCTACATCAGGATGTGCCAGATCCCTATACGACACCTTAGTTGTGTGTCCATTCGCTGGCTGTATCCCAATACAATGATGTCGCTTACTATCCTTCCACGGTTTGCGCCTGTGGCTGGGACTTGTATGGCTCCCTTGTACTTTAAAACCTACTGTTGGTGTTCAGTCAGATTGCTGTTTGCAGTTTGAGTTGTGTTTGTGCCTCACTTCCCAATACAGTGAAGTGTTGTGTCAGCAATGTTGCGGTGAGAGGGAGATTATCATGAGGAACATGTGGTAGGACTTAAGCGTGTTTGAGCTGTGGCGTCCTAAGAATCCTGCTGTTTACTGTAACCGACTCAGAGTCATTCTGGCTAACTTTCTTTTTTCTTTATCAAGTCACCCACAAACGAAACCGAAATTCCTCATTTATGTAAGGGTAAACCCACTGCCTTGCTTTAGTGGACAGCTCATGTTCTTTTGCCATTCAGACGGACAAACAGACAGAACTCCGGACAGACAGACATACAGTACAGTGCCTTGCAAAAGTATTCAACCCCCTTGGCGTTTTTCCTATTTTGTTGCATTACAACCTGTAATTTAAATTGATTTTTATTTGGATTTCATGTAATGGACATACACAAAATAGTCCAAATTGGTGAAGTGAAATGAAAAAAATACTTGTTTCAAAAAACTCTAAAAAAATAAATAACGGAAAAGTGGTGCGTTCATATGTATTCACCCCTTTTGCTATGAAGCCCCTAAATAAGATCTGGTGCAACCAAACACCTTCAGAAGTCACATAATTAGTTAAATAAAGTCCACCTGTGTGCAATCTAAGTGTCACATGATCTGTCACATGATCTCAGTATATATACACCTGTTCTGAAAGGCCCCAGAGTCTGCAACACCACTAAACTAAGCAAGGGGCACCACCAAGCAAGCGGCACCATGAAGACCAAGGAGCTCTCCAAACAGGTCAGGGACAAAGTTGTGGAGAAGTACAGATCAGGGTTGGGTTATAAAAAAATATACAAAACTTTGAACATCCCACGGAGCACCATTAAATCCATTATTAAAAAATGGAAAGAATATGGCACCACAACAAACCTGCCAAGAGAGGGCCGCCCAACAAAACTCACGGACCAGGTAAGGAGGGCATTAATCAGAGAGGCAACAAAGAGACCAAAGATAACCCTGAAGGAGCTGCAAAGCTCCACAGCGGAGATTGGAGTATCTGTCCATTGGACCACTTTAAGCCGTACACTCCACAGAGCTGGGCTTTACGGAAGAGTGGCCAGAAAAAAATAAGCAAACACGTTTGGTGTTCGCCAAAAGGCATGTGGGAGACTCCCCAAAGATCTGTCGATGTCCAGTGTCCGTCCTCCGTAACTTAGAAAAACCTGTCAAAATCTTTTGGTCCACCATTGCCGTTATCAATTGTAAGCTAGGCCTGGCTCTCACATATTTCCAAGCGTCCTTGCTATTTAATTGTACGCATATATAGCATGAGTCCCAACATTGAGTGTTGAAAAGATTATCAAATTGATTCCCTGAAGCCAAATAAGTCCTTGTTCTACTTACCCAGAGTCAGATGAACTCACGGATACCATTTGTCAAGATGGCGCTGCAGTGGATAGAAGCTGTCTTATGGGCTCCTGACCAATTAATAGTTATTATTTGTTATTCAGTATGTTTTTATTCCTCGTGTCATTATTTCTCTCTCTCTCTCTCTCTCTCTCTCTCTCTCTCTCTCTCTCTCTCTCTCTCTCTCTCTCTCTCTCTCTCTCTCTCTCTCTCTCTCTCTCTCTCTACCTTTCTCTCTCTCTCTCTCTCTCTCTACATCTCGCTCTCTGCTCTCTCTCTCTCTATATTTATATATATATAAAAAAAATTTATCTTTAACTCTGCATTGTTGGGAAGGGCCCGTAAGCATTTCACTGTTAGTCTACACCTGTTGTTTACGAAGCATGTGACAAATAAAATGTAATTTGTACGGCTCTGCGTGCAGTATGAAGGAAGTTAGTGGTATTTTCTCAAGCCAATACTAACTAGCATTAGCACAATGACTGGAAGTCTACAGGTACAGTAGCAATACAAAAGGGGAGGAGGGTGAAGTTGCACCTAGACATTGGGTCCCATTTTACATGTTCGTCATATAGCAGACGCTCTTATCCAGAGCAATTAGGGTAAAGTGCCTTGCAGATTTGTCAACTAGTCAGCTCAGGGATTCAAACCAGCAACCTTTCAGTTACTGGCCCGACGCTCTTAACCGCTAGGCTACCTGTCCGCACTTAAGGTAAAGGTTAGGATTTGAGGAGTGGAGGGGGAGGTGCTGATCCCAGATCTGTACCTGGGGGAATCTTCGTCCCGGATTGAGGGAGGCGAGCGTGGGTGGGAGCTAAACATTAGCGCTCAGACCATTCCCTTCATTCCCACAGCACTCACAGTTCAGACAGACTTGTAACGGAAAGTCTTGCAACCTGTAGGATTTCCCCTACAACTGGTTACTGGGATCTAAAACTATACCTAAAAAAAACCGGATTTATATGACGTCATTCCAGGATGTGGATTCATTTAGCCTTCCACTGACACAGGTAAGGGTGGAGAACTTTTTAATTGGATGACAGACGGCTATAACGTCATTAGAAACACAGTGTTTGAATTTGAAGTATAAATACCATATGGCACATGGCTAATATTACAAATCTGTAGTTTGTAGTGTGCCTCTGGAAAATATTTATGAATGTAGAAGAATAGCAAACTCAAAACACGGAAATAAACAACTCGTTTTAACATCAAGTCATGTTACTTGGTTACACTGCTTTAGCGCATAGGGCTAATTTAATTTGTGGAGCAAGGTGTTATTTCATTACCATGCACTCAGAGTGTATTTTAAAATGAGTCTCAGAGGTGAAGTTTTGATGAGGTTTAGGTACAGGAGCGCGAAGTAACTGAAGAATGGTGCACGATTATTAGACTACTGTACGCACAACTTGACTCCGTGTGCATTGGAAAATATGTTTTTTTCTAATGTTGTAATAATGTTTAACTGATATCACTCTCAGTGACTTTGTTATTTAGAACCTTGCTGCCAGAACTCTTTGAATGTCTGTTGATGTTGCAGTGTGTGTACGTTTCATCTTGAAGAGAGTTTGGAGAAAAGAGGTTAGAATGTTATCTCAATTTATTTAATGCACATATTGTTTCAAATACATTTCTGCTGATTCATTAGGATTTTGTTTTACATTTGCTAAGTTAAAACTATGTTTCTGCCATGCACACACACCCACACACACACACACACACACACACACCCACACACACACTACATTTCTCTACCTCCTTTCTTTTTTACTCTCCCTCTTTTCTCTCCCTCTCTCTCTCTCTCCCTCTCTTTCCCTCTCTCTCTCCCCATCCCTCATTGTATTTGTGATTTCTCTCTGACACACAATACTCTGCATTCTTTGCACTTATGTAATTAGTCCTTCTATAAACTAATCAACCAACCCCTGTGTCTCTCCAGCAGGTTGACACTCATTAATGAGAGGAGAGGAACCTGAGCCCGTGCAGTGTGTGATTGAGTGTGAAGCTCTCTCCCTCTCCAGAATGAGTGTGTGTGCCGACGGCCCCTCATACCTGCGGCGGTGGCTGCTGACGGCTGTGTTTGTCTTGGCCTCTCTGCTACCAGGAACCAGCGGATGCCCCAAATCGTGCGCGTGCTATGTTCCCACCGAAGTGCACTGTACCTTCAGATACCTGACCGCATTACCAGGCCAGATCCAGACGGCTGTGGAAAGAATTAACCTAGGGTTAGAGTCAGACTCTCTCTCTCTCTCTCTCTCTCTCTCTCTCTCTCTCTCTCTCTCTCTCTCTCTCTCTCTCTCTCTCTCTCTCTCTCTCTCTCTCTCTCTCTCTCTCTCTCTCTCTCTCTCTCTCTTTCTCTCTGCTCTCTCTCTCTCCGCTCTCTCTCTTTCCCTCTCCCAGTCTCTGTTTTCTCATCCCCTACTAATGCACATACAGTATATTTTAGTTATATATTAGACAGTTGATGTAGCATTTTTGAGCAAGAATGCATTATTCACAGCCAGATTGTTTCCCTACACTCTTCTCTGTAGGTACAACAGTATAACTGCATTGAGGGAGAATGATCTGTCTGGGCTGGAGCACCTGGAGCTGTTGATGCTTCACAGCAACACCATCCACAGCATCGCTGACGGGGCCTTTCAAGACCTCAAGTCCTTACAGGTATACCTACAGCACTGTCAGAAACACCTGTTGATATACAGGTAACTGCCAAAAATAATGGAAACACTTGAGTAAATGAGGGATACTAAGTATATTGAAATCATGTGCTTCCACACAGGTGTGGTTCCTGAGTTACAGTTTTTTTCCAACTGCTTACACACAAAATCTTTTCATGTCACACGATTTTTGAAAACCTCTCACTCAAAGTGCAAAACTACACACCAAATCTCCAAAACCATAAGCTATTTCTCAGCCTTTGACTCAGTTGTCAATTGCATAAAACACTTTTTTCAAAACACTACACACAATTCTCTACCTAAAACACAAAAATCTAACAGGAAGTGACTTGCTTTCCTTTTCCAAACACAACCAATCAAAATGCTACACTTATTCACCAGGTCACACACACACTCCTCACATGTGCAAACACTAATTGCTTAACTGATCACTAACCAATCACTGCTTTACTGTAGTATAGGCCTATAAATAGGTCAAAGGTCAGATTACCTGTTTTGAACAATGGATGCCAACAATGGACAGAGAGCAAGAGGAGTAGGAGGGAGAGGCAGGGGACAACAACGAGGACAAATTCAAAGATGAATAGTTGGAAGAGGAAGAAGAAGAGGGCAAAGAAGAGAAGGAAGGAGAGCCATCTCTGATGAGATTAGGGCAACACTTGTTGATCATGTGATCAACCATGGTTTGTCTATGAGAGAGGCTGGACTGAGAGTCCAGCCCAACTTGAGTCGATTTACAGTGGTGTCCATAATTCGAACCTTCAGAAATGAGATCAGGTATGCAACTATCTAATGACTATTTTAGCATTACAGTAATGTACTGTAAAATACGTATGACTGCATAGTATTGCATAAACATTTGTAACTCTAAGCCATCCATTTACTGCATTGAATGAATGAGGTTGGTTATCATGATGTACTACCTTTTTTTGTACATTGTTTACAGTTCCTATGCTGAACACATACTGTGTTTGAATTCTGTACAGAGTGGAAAGGCAAATACATCATGGAGGACGAGGACGCTTGTTTACAGATGTACAAGAGACTGCAATTATAAATATGGTTTTGGCCAACAATGCAATTACTGATTTGAGAGATAAGAGAGCATATCTTGAATAATGACACCATATTTAACAACATCAATTCTGTAAGCCTGTCGACCATACAACGCATCCTCCAACGGCACCAAGTGACGATGAAACAACTTTACAAGGTGCTATTTGAGAGAAACTCTGACAGAGTCAAGAATCTGCAACATGACTTTGTAGAGGTATGTATGCAACACTACTTCCAGTACTTCAGACATACCATATTTACTCATCTGTATATCCTTTTGTCTGTTACAGAGAGTATTGGAGATGGATGCCCATGTAATTCGCCATGAATTTATTTATGTGGATGAGGATGGCTTCAACCTCACCAAAACCAGGCGCCGCAGAAGAAATGTAATAGGACAGAGGGCAATTACCAATGTCCCTGGACAGCGTGGGGGTAATATAACTGTGTGCTGCCATCACTCAAAACGGGGTCCTCCATCACAATGCCACACTGGGTCCGTACAACACGGCCATATGCTCACTTTTCTGGATGCAATTTACACAATTCTTGTCCCTGATCCAGATCAGGAGCCTGCTAGATTTGTGGTTATATGGGACAATGTTAGTTTTCACTGGGCTGTTCTGGTCCAAAACTGGTTTGCCACCCATCCACAATTTGTAGTTTTGTACCTACCCCCATATTCACCTTTTCTAAATCCCATAGAGGAATTATTCTCAGCCTGGCGCTGGAAAGTGTATGATCGCCAACCCTATGCCCGCATGCCGCTTCTCCAGGCAATGGAGGACGCATGTGGGGACATAGAGGTTGCCTCTGTCCAAGGTTGGATACGCCATGCTAGGAGATACTTCCCTCGATGTTTGGTAAGAGAAAACGTATCTTGTGATGTGGACGAAGAATTGTGGCCAGACCCAGCCCGGAGAAGAGATGAAGCGTAGCTTAGCACTGGTGACTGCCCCCCCCCCCCCCCCCCCACCACCACCAATTCCTGGACTGCCCCCCCCAGGACCCCACACACACAATTGTGTTCTTTACTGTATTCTAAAGAATATACTTTTGGTTTACATATGTTTATGCTTTTGTTTTATGCTACTGTATACAACAGTAATGTTTGGCCTAATAAATATTTTCTGTTTCTACATTGCATTGGTGTTTACAGTGTACTTGTTACCCCTCTCAGCAGATTACTATGTTTTTTAGAACATTGTATTGAAATGTAGATATAAGCCTATGAAAGACCAAAGAGCTTTAGATTTAGAACAACAGTGTTTACATGGTATATGCAAAAATGTACTATTATGAAAGAAGTGTTTGCCATTTGATGCAAATGCTTCATTCTGACATGTGTTTATGGCATTTTGAATGCAGTGTTAAATTTTGAAGGAGATGTGAGGCATTTTGCATTTTGTGTGTGCAGTTTTGGCAATTGTGTGTAGAGTTTTGAAAAAAGGAGACATAGTTTTGAAAACGTGTGTAAGCAGTTGGAAAAAACTGTAAGCAATTAACGTCCCATCATGCTTAGGGTCACGTATGAAACGGCTGGGCACGCCATGATTTTGGCCATTATTTTGGCTACCATGGCTATGCCCCCATCCAGAGGGCACGAGTGGTCACTGAATGGTTTGATGAGCGTGAAATCGATGTGAACCATATTACATGGCCGTCTCAATCACCAGAGATTCTGGAGCAGTGCCTGAGACAGCGTTTTCCACCACCATCAACAAAACACCAAATTATGGAATTTCTCTTCGAATAATGGTGTTGCATCCCTCCAATAGAGTTCCAGAAACTTGTAGAATCTATACCAAGATTCTTCTGAGCAGGCTTTTTCCCAATCTAGTGGAGCCACAGAACCAAGCATGCTAAGACATTAATAAATACAAGTTCTTCCTTACAGTAACATCTTTCAAACAGCAACGCAAAGTGCAATTGATCTTGGAAAAGATATCACTAAATACACAGAGACTTTGTCCGTGGTGTTAATATTTTATTTTATTGTAGGCCCTGAGGGTTAGGGGGGATATATAAAAGGCATTGGACAGCATCCCTTAATAACTGCTTTGATGTACTCTTATTTAAAGCCTTTCACCACAGCTGACTTCTGGAAGCCCTCCCAGACAGAATAACCTCACATCACCTCTGGCCCAGCTTCTTTTATAACACAGTGTCTCTATTGAAGCGCTTCAAACAAGTTAGCCGTGGCACACTCATGCTCCGGGGGGCCTCGATGCGACTATAACTTGTGTTTTTTAACGACGTGCCTTCAGGTCCTGAAGATGAGCTACAACAGAGTGAAGGAGATAAACAAGGACACCTTCCAAGGCCTGGAGGGCCTGGTGCGACTCCACGTTGACCACAACCGCATCGAGTTCATCAACCCGGAGGCCTTCTACGGTCTGACCGCGTTACAGCTGGTCCACCTGGAGGGCAACCTGCTCCAGCAGCTCCACCCGGACACCTTCATCACGCTGAGGCACAGCCAGGTGTTCAAAGTGTCCTCCGTCAGGAACATCCACCTGTCTGACAACCTCCTCACCAGCCTCCCCAAAGACGTCTTCACTGGATGCTCTCAGCTGGAGAACGTCTACCTCCATGGCAACCCCTGGTCTTGCGACTGTCGCATGGATTGGTTCCCAGAGTGGGCGGAGAGAAATTCAGGTAAAGATACATTACATTTCTGACTGCAACATTCTGAATGTTTCACTAAACTGAGTAGGCCCCAGATCTGTTGCACTGTAAAACCGAATAAGTTAGCAGAACTCAATACATTTATTTAACCAGGTAAGCCAGTTGAGAACAAGTTCTCATTTACAACTGTGACCTGGCCAAGATAAAGCAAAGCAGTGCGATAAAAACAACACAGAGTTACATATGAGGTAAAAAAAACATAAAGTCAAAAAATTATGTGCAGATGTAATTTTTTGGGGTGCCACAGGGTTCAATTCTGCTAACTAATTTCAGATGGGCTGTGTACAGGTGCAGTGATCGGTAAGGTGCTCTGACAACTGATGCTTAAAGTTAGTGAGGGAGATAAGTGTCTCCAGCTTCAGAGATTTTTGCAAAATTCGTTCCAGTCATTGGCAGCAGAGAACTGGAAGGAATGGCGGCCAAAGGAGGTGTTGGCTTTGGGGATGACCAGTGAGATATACCTGCTGGAGCGCAGACTACGGGTGGGTGCTGCTATGGTGACCAATGAGCTAAGATAAGGCGGGGATTTGCCTAGCAGTGATTTATAGATGGCCTGGAGCCAGTGGGTTTGACGACGAACATGTAGTGAGGACCAGCCAACAAGAGCGTACAGGTCACAGTGGTGGGTAGTGTATGGGGCTTTGGAGACAAAACGGATGGCACTGTGATAGACTACATCCAATTTGCTGAGTAGAGTGTTGGAGGCTATTTTGTAAATGACATCGCCAAAGTCAAGGATCGGTAGGATAGTCCGTTTTATGAGGGCATGTTTGGCTGCATGAGTGAAGGAGGCTTTGTTGCGAAATAGGAAGCCGATTCTAGATTTAACTTTGGATTGGAGATTCTTAATGTGAGTCTGGAAGGAGAGTTTACAGTCTAACCAGACACCTAGGTATTTGTAGTTGTCCACATACTCTAGGTCAGACCCGTCGAGAGTAGTGATTGTAGTCGGGTGGGCGGGTGCCAGCAGTGTTCGATTTGAAGAGCATGCATTTAGTTTTACTAGTGTTTAAGAGCAGTTGGAGGCTACTGAAGGAGTGTTGTATGGCATTGAAGCTCGTTTGGAGGTTTGTTAACACAGTGTCCAATGAAGGGCCAGATGTATACAAAATGGTGTCGTCTGCGTAGAGGTGGATCTGAGAGTCACCAGCAGCAAGAGCTACATCATTGATATACACGGAGAAAAGAGTCGGCCCAAGAATTGAACCCTGTGGCACCCCCATAGAGACTTAGATTACTTACATTCAGTAATCTTGCTCTGATTTGTCATCCTAAGGGTCCCAGAGATCAAATGTAGCATGGTTTTGTTTGATGAAATCCGATTTTATATTCAAATGTAGGAACTGGGTTCTACAGTTTGAATCCCTGCTGTCTCTGGCTCCACACCCACCCCGCCCGGCCATCTAGATATGTGAAAGTTAGTGTATGTCTGCTAAATGACTAAAATGTCAAATGTAAATAAGCTAATGATCCATCATGTATGACATTCCTGGGAGTGTGTAAACTTACATTTTGTATTACCATATCATTTTTGAATGTTCTCTATAGTTATGTACTTGAAAATGTATCAATTGACCAATTAGACATTTGGGCAGACTTGATACAAAATAGTCCAGTATTGCAATGCTTCACTGGATCAATCTGAAACTTTGCACACACACACTGCCCCCATCTAGTGGCCAAAATCTAAATTGCGCCTAAACTGGAATATTATATTTTGGCCTTTCTCTTGCATTTCAAAGAATAAAAATAAATAAATAGAAAATTCATGTTTTTTTGTTTGTATTATCTTTTACCAGATCTAATGTGTTATATTCTCCTACATTAAATTCACATTTCCACAAACTTCAAAGTGTTTCCTTTCAAATGGTATCAAGAATATGCATATCCTTGCTTCAGGTACTGAGCTACAGGCAGTTAGATTTAGGTATGTCATTTTAGGCAAAAATGGGGAAAAAAGGGTCCGATCCAATTTTGGTTACAGGTAACTTAAAGTAATTAGAATTATTAACTTTATTACTATGATCTACAGTAACTTAAATATATATACAGTATATATTGATTTAACTCATAATGTTTAAGTAAACATAACACACCCCTTTCAAGTAGTTTTACTACAAACTTCATGTTACATGAACTTAATATTTTTGTGTTATGCTTACTTCCTAGCTATTAACCTGTAATCAATTATTTTAAGTTGCGACAACTAATACGCAAATTAAAAACTATAACTTACTTAAATCAAAAGGTAGTTGTATATCTAATCAAAAACTTTGTGGCAACTGATTACATAGGTTTATTTTTTTGCACCAAATCAAACAAATTAATTGTAATGTTAATAGAACTAAAACTAAAAAACATTTACAAATGAATGCTTTTAAACCAGGAATAATATGGATTTATTGTTGCAGTAACAATAACACATTTCCTGAAGAAAATACATTTAAAGTCAGAGTAGATTTAAAGAGAATACAGTAAAAGGTGTTAGAGAACATAGTGCAAGGTTCCACAATTAAAAAGCACAGATTGGGGTCAATGTCTCAGTGGAGGTCAGGTTTGGGTGAGTTATTTTAATCCAGTCGATTTGGTAAGTAAACTGAAATTCTAATATTTTCCTCATTGCCTCCTTTGAGGAAGGGCTACCAGTGAGTCACCAAGCTCTGGCATGTCTGAATCCTCCACCTGAACTACACAATGCACTTCAGATGAGAATACTAGACAGACATGTTATATAGCAATATATCTACGCTGACCTATGGTTGGCCAGATAGACCATATTCACCCATCTAATCCTCTCAGATCACCTCAGGGTGGGTTGATTGGGAATGGGCACTACCTTGCATGTTTTGAAAAATCCGGAAACTTCCTCACGCAGCAACACAGGAAGAGCATGGAGAACAGTTGTACGCCTTGTGTGGGCATCATGTAGTCCCTAAAGGGATACATGAATGTCAATTTTATGACATAGGCTTAATAATCTAACCTGGTACCAGAGAAAGATTAGAATATTTAGCCTTGAATCACTTGTGACGTGCTCAGCTTGGTTTAATTAGGAACCTGGTACAATGGAACCAATGGAATAGTCCCAAAAGTGGAAAATACTTATTAAGCCTAGTCCTGGACTATAAAGCAAGCTCAATAGAGAATCTCCATAGAACATTATTTTAGTCCAGGACCAGGCTTAATCTGTGTCTGGGAAATCTCCCCTCAAGGTTTAATAAGTAGTTGATATTTGCATTGGACAAAGATCTGATTCCAGTGCAATGTGTAGTCCTCTGTCTTACCTGTAGATCATGATACCTCAGATTGTCAACCAAAGCATCAGCAGTCCTTCCAGTCTTCGATGCCCTCTGTCTGTGATGGTCAATCTCAGCATAGAAGATACAGGACTAAGATTGAATCGTACTACACCTGCTCCGACGCTCGTCGGATGTGGCAGGGATTGCAAACTATTACGGACTACAAAGGGAAGCACAGCCGCTAGTTGCCCAGTGACACAAGCCTACCAGACGAGCTAAATTACTCCTATGCTCGCTTCGAGGAAAGCAACACTGAAGCATGCATGAGAGCATCAGCTGTTCCAGACGACTGTGTGATCACGCTCTCCATAGCCAATGTGAGTAAGACCTTGAAACAGGTCAACATTCACGAGGTCGCAGGGCCAGACGGATTACCAGGACATGTACTCCGAGCATGCACTGACCAACTGGCAAGTGCCTTCACTGACATTTTCAACCTGTCCCTGACTGAGTCTGTAATACCAACATGTTTCAAGCAGACCACCATATTCCTTATGCCCAAGAACACTAAGGTAACCTGCCTAAATGACTACCGACATGTAGCACTCACGTCTTTAGCCATGAAGTGCTTTGAAAGGCTGGTCATGGCTCACATCAACACCATTATCGCAGAAACCCTAGACCCACTCTAATTTGCATACTGCCCCAACAGATCCACAGATAATGCAATCTCTATTGCACTCCACACTGCCCTTTCCCACCTGGACAAAAGGAATACCTACGTGAGAATGCTATTCATTGACTCAAGCTCAGCGTTCAACACCATAGTGCGCTCAAAGCTCATCACTAAGCTAAGGACCCTGGGACTAAACACCTCCCTCTGACACTGGATCCTGGACTTCCTGATGGGCCACCCCCAGGTGGTAAGGGTAGGTAACAACACATCTGCCACGCTGATCCTCAACACGGGGGCCCCTCAGGGGTGCGTGCTCAGTCCACTCCTGTACTCCATGTTCACCCATGACTGCATGGCCAAGCACGACTCCATCACCATCATTAAGTTTGCTGACAACACAACAGTGGTAGGCCTGATCACCGATGATGAGACAGCCTATAGGGAGGAGGTCAGAGACCTGGCCGTGTGGTGCCAGGAAAACAACCTCTCCCTCAACGTGACAAAGACAAAGGAGATGATTGTGGACTACAGGAAAAGGAGGACAGAGCAAGCCCCCATTCTCATCGACGGGGCTGTAGTGGAGCAGGTTGAGAGCTTCAAGTTTCTTGGTGTCCACATCACCAACAAACTATCATGGTCCAAACACACCAAGACAGTCATGAAGAGGGCACAACAAAGTATATTCCCCCTCAGGAGACTGAAAAGATTTGGCATGGGTCCTCAGATCCTCAAAAAGTTCTACAGCTGCAACATCGAAAGCATCCTGACTGGTTGCATCACCACCTGGTATGGCAACTGCTTGGCCTCAGACCGCAAGGCACTACAGAGGGTAGTGTGTATGGCCCAGTACATTACTGGGGCCAAGCTTCCTGCCATCCAGGACATCTTTACCAGGTGGTGTCAGAGGAAGGCCCTAAAAATGTCCAAAGACTCCAGCCACCCTAGTCATAGACTGTTCTCTCTGCTACCACATGGCAAGCGGTACCGGAGCACCAAGTCTAGGTCCAAAAGCCCCCCCCCCCCCCCCCCCCCCCTCTTTTACGCTGCTGCTACTCTCTGTTTATTATCTAAGCATAGACACTTTACCTCTACCCACATGTACATATTACCTCAATTACCTCGACTAACCTGTGTCCCCGCACATTGACTCGCTACTGTTTTTTTATTTTACTGCTGCTCTTTAATTATTTTTATTTATATATTTTTTACTTAACACTTATTTTTCTTAAAACTGCATTGTTGGTTAAGGGCTTGTAAGTAAGAATTTCAAATGATGTAGGCCTAGTACTGTTGAATCAGAGAATTACAGAAAACGATATTCATAACTTTAATTTTTTTTTTTTTTTTTATCAACGTCAAAAAATAGGCATATGTTATTTGAATAGTACATAAATAATACAGGATTAGTTTTAACTTTCAGAAATCTAAGTACTGCTTTTGAATTAGGCAGCATGCCATTGAATCAAGTTTAGGCTGCGCCATTTTGTGCACCTGTCATGTTGCACTCAGCAATTGCAGACAGCTAGCAAGCTAGACAAGTAGCGTTGCTAGCAAGCCAACATAGTTGCACATAAACAGGAATCATGGCGTAGCTAATAAGCACATTTTACATAATATGCTTCAGAAAAGAATCATCACATATGACACCAAAATCCTTATGTTTAAGCAACTAGCTAGTTAACGTTATCCATCAACTATTTTTTACAGCGCGTTGGTGAGTTAACTGGCTAGCTAACGTGTTTGGCGCATTTTACAATTCGGATAGGGATAGAGATCTTGACAATGGCTATATTCTCCAATGAAACGCTACCACACAAATACTGTTCAAACATTAAAATGTATAGCTACCGTTACCTATCGAAGCGAAGTAATTAACTTACCGCGTGATCCCTCAGGGGACAGTGCGCACTTGTATTTGTTTGTAGCTCGTGTATTCGTTTGTAGCTGGTGAAGTCCACTCCAGCAGAGACAAATCTGACTCCAGTCACCTTTATATGTCACGCACGCTCCCGGTTCTTGGCTTACCTGCATTTAATTTCCAGCTTTCATTAATTTCTTTAAACTGATTATGTATCATCAACGCTACCTAACATTACTTCCCCACCACCTTCATTTTCAAATCATACTTTCTAACGTTAGCTAGCTAACGTTAGCTCTAGCCAGCTAACCTACCTGGTGCCTAGCTAACTTGCTAACGCTAGCCCTGACTGGCACTTTCCAGTTAACCAGATTGCTAGCTTGACAGATATCCGTTCGAAAAATCATACACGCACAATACAGTTTATAATCATTAATACATTTTTACCATTAAGAAAGTATCCACTGTCGCGGGGACCGTCCCCACCATTTTGGAAAGATTTTGAAATGCCACATGCGTGCCTTTGAACGTTGACGTATATGACGTCAGATGTAATCAAGGTCAAACTTGATAGATATGTGTGCCTGTCAATCTATAATCAGAAGTCCTGTTTACATAAACTCTCAGATACATTTCATCTGAATAAAAAAAGTGAGGTGCATGTTAAAACAGTTATGTTATTACAACGTTTTCACATATATTATGTTTACAGAACTTAATCCAATTATTGAATAGTACTGTTCGGGTTTACAGTGTGGCAGTTACTGTACATAAAATGGACCATATGGGAATGGTACCAGGGTACAGAGTGAAACGTTTATTTATTTATTCAGTAAAGTGATGTTGCGTGAGACAACCTCCAACAGGAAAACCATGCTTGTCCAAAGAAGACAGATTGTTGGAAATACAGCTTTTTCACTTTTTCAATCTCAGCATGACATGATATATTTAATAATAATATTTAATATTTAATTTAATATTCATGAAGTGATACTTAAAAATACTAAAAGACAGGAACAAAGACTCTACTGTTTTATCAAATAATGACAAAGCAAATGTAAATAGATCTAAATCCAGATACTCATTGATTATTTCTTAAAACCAACTTTGTGATTTAGAGCAGTATCATAAACAACATTTTGAAGGAGCGTAAAACATGGAAATTAGGGAACCAACCCCTATTAAATCATGACATAAAAATTGAAATATAAATTCAGGTAATGAACTTGTTTTTCAGCTGTGCTGAAATGCAAGCGAGACAGGAAGTATGCCAGAGGTCAGGCCTGCCCCGTCTGTGAAACCCCCGCTCCCTCTAGAGGCAGGATCCTAACTCAGCTTCCGCATGATGCCTTCACCTGTACCAAGCCCTGGATCCACCCCCATCTGAAGCAGAGGAACATCAGCCTGGACGAGGGGGATTACACCCCCGTCTCCCCCCGAGACTTCATCGCCCCCGTCGGATCTCTGCAGATGAACCTGACAGCTCAGTTCCACAATGACGCTAGCCTTACCTGCACGGTCCAGAGACCGTCAGCCATGGAGAACATGACTCTAACCCAGGTGGAGGAGGGGGAGAATAACGTCACCATGCTCTCCGTCACCGTCTCCACATGGCTGGTCTGTAATATTGACTATGAGCACATCCAGCAGCTCTGGCGCATCCTGGCTACGTACAGCGACGTGCCCATGAGGCTGGAGAGAGGGCTGATGCTCTCCAGGACCCCAGACATGATCTACAAGTACAGCCAGATCAGACCAAAGGAGGGACATGATGAAATCCACACAGACATCGTGGCTGAGATTAAGGCTTCACCCGCGTGGTTGATGCAGGGAGAGGTCAACTTTCAGCTGGACCGCACCACGACCACATTCTCCACCCTGCACATTAAGTACAGGTCAGAGGTCAACCTGCGTGTTGAGAACAAGGTGTCGCAGAGGAGGGACCGTTACAGCTGGACCATCATCAAACGAGACAACCAGACCCAGACTGAGCACGCTGTCCTCATAGGTGGGTCCTACAGTACACAATGTGTAGTGGATGGGCAGAAATGTGTCCATATAATGAATGTAACATACTTTCAGAGCTACAATATAGCAATGTGCATTAAAAAGCAATTTTATTGATGTGATTCTTGTTGTAATTAAAGGTGGGGTAGTGGAACTCAACTGCCAGACCTTTGGGGTGCCAAAGCCCTCTTTAGAGTGGATCTTATCGGACGGCAGTAAGGTGCGGGCACCCTACTCCAGCGAGGACCGCAGGATAGTGATCACAGCTGATGGGAGGCTGACCCTGAGAGGAACAGACACTTCAGACACTGGGCTCTACCGCTGCATCGCCACTAACTACCTGGACGCAGACGTGCTCAGCTTCCGGGTCACGGTGCTGTCTCCCGATGTGGAGGAGGAGGAGGTCAACGGGGTCAAGCTCTCACGGCCTCTGGGCCAGAGTTTGGTTCTAGACTGTGGGTCTGCAGGCAACCCTGAGGCCTCGGTCCAGTGGATTCTACCTGACCACACAGTTCTGGATAAATCCTATGGGAACAGGAAGCTCTATAGGAACGGGACTCTAGGAATAAAAGATCTGACCTCCAGAGACCGGGGATTTTACAGGTGTCTCAATGCTAACTACCTGGGGGTGGACCTGTTGACGTCCCAGGTGACTGTCACTGGGGAGGGGTCCAGGAAGGTGACGGTGGTGGATAGAGAGGGGTCAGGGGCGGAGGTTGGGGTTGACGGGGACATAGAGGAGGGAGAGGATTCCCGCAGTGAGGTACCTTCCTCCAGAACCATCCAGGAGTCCAGGACCCTCACGTCAGATAGGCCCTACCCCGGACTCAGGTCCTCCTCTCACGGCAGAGGATCAGGGGGCTCTGGGGGGAGGAGGAGGAGTGGCCCAGCCAGCAGCAGACGTATATGGAGCAACAGGAGGGTCTTTGATCAAGCCTCCAGGAAAGTAGACCCCCAGAGATTTGCAGAGTTCATGAAGAAAGCTCAAGGTGGTTCAACAACAAAGACGGAGAAAGAAAAAGGAGATTCAGAGCCTGCGATGTATGGGGACGGGGATGCTGCTTCTGGGGAGGGGCTGTCTCATGAAGACCGACTCATTGTTTTACCAAGCAACGTCATGCCAACCCCAGATACTCCAGATGAAAGTAAGATGGGTGTAACTGCAAGCATAGAGAATTTAAACAATCAGAATAATGTCATGGCAACCACCGAGAATGGTGAAACCAGTGTCATGACAACCATGGAGATCCCAGATGACAGTCGGACTAGTTTCACTGTAACAACAGAAAATACTGACAAAGTGACGACAGTGACGACAGAGTCATACACCCGGTCAGACGCCACACCCATCGAATCCACATTCACCCACAGCAGCCACAGCACAGGGAGTATCAGTGAAACTCAGGGTGAGGCCGTCTTTCAATACAGCCCCAGGGTTAGTGGGTCTAGTGGGTCTAGTGGTGAGTCGTACTCTCTGGAGAGGAACACGACAGTACCTCTGAGGCAACCCGTCACGCTCCTCCTCACCGTGACCAACATCACAGACGAAACCCAGATCCTGTTCTCCGGAGAAGCACCTGCAGAACCAGAGACCTCCACCGGGGCGGCGCTATCACTCCTCACCGACCCCAACGTCACCCCCATGATGGACAGTCCCAGATCACCCCCGAGAGAGCCTGAGATGCACACAGCCACTGACCCAGACAGCCAGACCACCTTCACTGCGGTCACCACCACCGAGAGAGAGCAGGATGAGATCACCTTCCACACCACCCAGAGGATCAAGTCCCCCCATCTGCCTGCAGGCTCCACAATCATCTCCCACCAGCAGATCCACATCATCCCCCCTAAGAAGGGCAGAGGAAGAGGAGGAGGAGGAGGGGGCCGGAGGAGGAACTTCCCTGGCAGGAGGAGGTTCATCAAGCCCAACCGGATCACAGACATTCAGTCCATCCTGAACAAACTCAAACAGCCCAACATTGTGAAGACACAAGGCAACAACACAGTACCCTACACTACGGAGCTGACCACAGGTACGTTATGGCATGTTGTTGAAATATGATATGTATTTTCTTGTCTTTGATGTTGACATTATCTTTGTTGGTGAGAGCCTTGAGCCATGAGGAAGAACCAAAATATGATGATGAAGATGATAGCCATGATGATGGTGATGATGATGATGATGATGATGATAATGGTGATGATGATGATGATGATGCTAGCCATGATGATGATGATGATGATGATAATGGTGATGATGATGCTAGCCATGATGATGATGATGATGAAGATGCTAGCCATGATGATGATGATGACGATGATTGTTATTGTTGTTGCTTTTTCAGACTGTGACTGTGATGAGGACGAGAAGAAGACAGGTGGTCAGCGGGTCGTCGTACCAACAACATTGCCTAGATCTCCCAACGTCCCTAGCTACTCTCTAGGAAGAACAGAGAGACCCATCTCTACAACATTGGACACTCCCACCACCACATACTCAACAGAGGCCCCCACCACCACCACCCAGCCCACCCTCACTCACTCTCAGTCCCCCACCACCACCCAGCCCACCTCCTCTCAGTCCAGAGGTGAGGTATCCAGCAGCTACATGACCTCCACTAAAGCCCCAGACTCTGACCCAACACACGATCCTATGACGAGCACAACAGATGAACCAACAACCTCCACCATCACAACCACAACTGCTTCCAAGGTCGTCCGTGGTAAGATCAACTGGGGCAGGCTGGTTGGGAACAGGGACAGGCAGAGGGAAATAGTCAACAGACTACGTAAACCAGCCAGGACCTCAACCACCACAGAGGGCTCAACAACGGTCAAGCCCACCACCACCACCACCACAACTACAACCACAACTACACTGCCCACTCAGCGGTCTCTGGCTGAACCTGTGACCGAGTCACCGTCTAGAGCAGGTAAACACAGAGAGACCCCAGAGAGCTCATCAGACGATGACTATGGGGATTCATGGCCTGACTCTGAGGCCTCGACCACACCCCAGCCTGCCACTAGCCGTGGAACTACAGCCCCAGCCTATGACTACAGGTCCTCCACCACCACAGAGTCTTCCCCTGACACCCAGACCATCGCCTCCCCACCCACAGAAAAACCTGCCCCAAGAGAAGACACAGATGAGGCCTCGTCGTCTGGGTCTGAATCTGGAGGGTCAGGGGGGTATCTATCCCGTAGATTTGGGGGAAACCGGAGACCAAATGGAGGGTCAGGGGGCAGGAGGCCTTTCAGGGGCAGGAGGCCTTTTAAAAAAAACACAACAACTACCGAAGCCCCCAGCACCACCATGGAAACAACAGAGCCTTCAACCACCATGGAAACAACAGAGCCTTCAACCACCATGGAAACAACAGAGCCTTCAACCACCATGGAAACAACAGAGCCTTCAACCACCATGGAAACAACAGAGCCTTCAACCACCATGGAAACAACAGAGCCTTCAACCACCATGGAAACAACAGAGCCTTCAACCACCATGGAAACAACAGAGCCTTCAACCACCATGGAGACCACCATGGAAACCACCATGGAAACCACCATGGAAACCACCATGGAGACCACCACATATCCTGCACGGACCGTCTCCGTCTCCAAGCCCCTGTACACGCCCTCCAGAGAATCAGATAGGTCTGCAGTGACTGTGTCCACTGACATGACCTCTAAGGGGAAAACCACCACAGACTCCGACTCATACGATAATGAGAACTGGACAGATGAGATGGAGTCCACCACTAACCGCCCACGAGCCTACACTTCCACCACCAGGCCCAGAATAACCTCCATCACACCTTATCCAACCACCACCTCAAGGCCTTACATTACATCATCAACCCGCGTCCAGACTAACACCAACTCCATCAGAGTGAACACTAACATCAGGCTCCCGTCAGGGAGAGATAGCCGTTACCAGATCACACAGAGACCCATGATCAGGAGAACCAGGCCCAAGGTGTCCAGCAACAGGGCCAGCAGAGGCCCAGACAAGACCCTGACCTTTGACACACTGACTGTTCTGGAAGCAGAGCAGGGGCACACCAATGCCCCCTACAGCAGCAAGGACATAGACAATGCCATCTCCAACGCCTATACTCACATCACCGGCTATGATACGACAACCGCTAACATTGTGGGCTTTGAGCCGTCCACCAGGGACATGCCCACCAAGGCCAGGATAGTGGGAGGCAACGCGGCCAGCTTCACTGTCCTGTCCAACTCAGACGCCTTCCTGCCCTGTGAGGCTGCGGGCAGCCCTGAACCCACCATCAGCTGGAAACGCTTTTCTTCAAGCACGGGTATGGAAAATAACAGGATATAGATATTTAGCATGTTATAAAACTACTTTGGAATAAAGTTATGCTGTATGTTCATTTATATATTCTCTCTCTCTCTCTCTCTCTCTCTCTCTCTCTCTCTCTCTCTCTCTCTCTCTCTCTCTCTCTCTCTCTCTCTCTCTCTCTCTCTCTCTCTCCTTATACCCTTGACCCTCTTCCTCCCTCTCTCTCTCCCTCCCTTTCAGGAAGCACAATGACCATTAACAGCAAGATGGGCAAGTTTGAGGTGTTCCAGAACGGCACTCTATCCATTCAGAATGCAAACATCAAAGACCGTGGCCAGTACCTCTGCCTGGCTGAGAACGAGCGGGGGTCGGACAAGCTCCTGGTCACCCTGTCCGTGGTGGCCTACCCCTCACGCATCCTGGAGCCCAAGGTACGGGAGATCAAGTCCCACTCAGGGAAGACAGTGGAGATGAAGTGCAAGGCGGAGGGCCGCCCCACCCCTCTGGTCTCCTGGATCCTGGCCAACCGCACCCAAGTCAGGGGCCACAACTCGGGCCCCAGGGTGTCAGTGACCCCAGAGGGCACTCTGCTCATCAAGCAGGTTTCTGTGTATGACCGGGGCCACTACAAGTGCATCGCCAGTAACCCAGCTGGAGCCGACACTGCCACTGTCAGACTGCAGGTGGTGGCAGCACCCCCTGGCATCCTGGAGACCAAACGACAGCAGGTCCAGGCCGGTGTGGGTCAGAGCTTGTTGTTACCCTGTACCGCTCAGGGCAGCCCCCAGCCCACCGTGCACTGGGTCCTCTACGATGGAACGGCGGTGCGGCCCCTGAAGCCCTCTGTGGACCCCAGGGTGTCAGTGTTCGCTAACGGGACGCTCCACCTGACCGATACGGCCACCTCGGACAGCGGGAAGTACGAGTGCATCACCACCAGCTCTACTGGGTCAGAGCGCAGGGTGGTGACGCTGACGGTGGAGAAGAAGGAGATGCCTCCTCAGATCGTGGTGGCGTCACACCGCAGGACGGAGCTGTCGTACGGGGACCAGCTGAGGCTGAACTGCTCGGCCACCGGGGACCCCAAACCCAGGATCATCTGGAGACTACCGTCCAAGGCTGTGGTGGACCAGTGGCACAGGTAATGAGGACATAATCTGTAATGCACACGTAATCACACGGACTATTCTGAGACAAACAGGCACAACCACACACATGCAGATAAACATGCACACACACTGAAAGGTATCCAGGTTCTCCGTGCTACAACACAGCTGTTTAAACACAACAAAATATACATTATTGTAACTTCTCCCCAAATGATTTAGTTGTGTTTCCAGTGCAGAGAGCCAAGACTGGGGTTCTCATGCCTCTCCAATATAAGATTGAGTTAGTCGATCCATGCACTGAGCACCTAAAACCCTGGATGTTTGAAAATGTACACAAACGTGGATTGAAAACAGAGAAAATAAAAGACAGACAGAACACATCATGTAAAGACTGTTCTGTTATACTGTACAGTATCTCAGTTTTCATTTTAAACTTCTGGTTTAGGGTCTTCATTTTCCCTTCATTTTCAGCTTCCTGCATTGACCCTCAGGGTGCTACCCCTAAAGTGGGGAATAATGGTGTTGGTGTTTTTATAATCATATTAGTCGATCCCCATGTGTTTAACATCAGGAGAGAAGGTGAATAAGATGCTTGAGCTCCTTGAGCGTGTGGATTTAAGGTATGACAGATCTGATAACTCAATGGAAAGGGTATTATCATGATTAATGGAATCTAGAAGAAACTGGAGCTGCATGTGAAGTCGTTTTAGATCTGAAAATCAAAGCATCAGTTGGAAGGAAAAGGATGTTTGGCTTGCTTTGTCTGAGTGTGTTTATAATTAACAGTGGACTTTGTTTTGGAAAGAATAGCGTGCCAGTGTCCCCGTCCTCTAAGACTGATATTATGGTTGTGGTGACAATAATATTTCAATTTATACAGGCAATTTTTTTTTCGTTTCAGTATAAAAATTTCAACATGCACACAAGGGAATGTTTGGACCTATCTGGGAAAAAGTTTCCTTTGAATTGATATTCAGACGGCACCTCTAAACATCATTAGCATTAACTAAACGTTGGCAGCATCTGATCTAAAGCTGCATGTTAATGAGATTGAATCTCTCCAAGGACAAAAGGTATACTATTGTCTTCCAATGAACCCATAACATGTCATCTCATGACAAGCCTTAGCATGCTGTTAAACCCAATGAATATGAACCAGAATGAATGACCTTATTCAGCCTCTCAATGTTTTCTCCATTAGCAGTGGTTCTTAGCTGGGGAAAACCTGAGACCAGAATAACTGAGGGGGTATTTGCCAAAATAACAAGGCAAGACGACGGCATTTAGACTGGATATCAACATGAACAAGTTGTATTTTATTTGAGCTAGGACCCAGTCAGAGCTCTTTAAAGAGGAACATGAGAGAAACAGAAGAACATTGGCATTCTGGTGGAGGACTTTATATTGCTCCTAATAATGTAGCTGACATTCTGCCATGTATCCTCTCTGCATGCAACCACTGAAAATAAAAAAAATAGATGTTGGACGTATTTCGTAAAAGAGACTTATGTAGCACATTGGGAAAAAACACCACAACGCTTCCTTTGTGAATGTAACTGTAGAAAAAGGCAGCGTCTAATGGTTTGATTCACTGGTCAGTTCATTGAATCATTATCCCCCCCCCTCCCATTTCATTAGCTGCATTACGTAAATAATTACACTTAGTGGAATGCTTTCCCCTCCCTGTGTTTCTTGTCCGATTTTAAACTTATGGTGGCTGGCTTGGCAACCCTGACATGTTTTCTATTAGTGTTTTATTAGTTTCTGCAACTGTAGTAGGATTCGGAACAAACCATTATTGTGAGTCATTGCCAACGGCCTTGATAAAAGACAGACCCAGGTGAAATACACTTATGCTGATCTGCTGTCAGCCTGTCTGGCCCTGTGAGAATGTCATCTCTCTGTTCCTGCTTCTCTCTCTCCCTCCCTCTGTCTCTGTGTGTCAGTTCCATGAGTGGACCTAGTGGACAGTCTGTGGGGTGGGGCAGGCTCAGATCTGAGGGACTGGGACACCACTCAACGTATGTTTTATGGAGATGGATGGAAGTACCAAGCAGGAGCACATATATGCTCCACAGGAGGAGAAGTCATTAGACACTGTTCGTGTGGTGACATGACTGCTGCTGAAGAAGCTGCAGAATGTTCCAATTAAAACAGAAAATACTCCCTACATGGCCTAGTGTTCTTCTGCATAATGTTATCAATCATAAGAAATGTAAATCTTTTTCACTTTTTTAAAAGCATTGGGGAAAAAAGCAATATTATATCTGAGAAAATTGCATTCTTTCTTTCCACTGCTATATCTGTTATCTTCAAATGATGATACTTTCTTATCTATTTATCCAGGATGGGAAGCCGGATCCAGGTCCTGGACAACGGCACCCTGGTCATGGACTCTGTGAGTGACAAGGACGCTGGGGAATACCTGTGTGTGGCGCGCAGCAAGGTGGGAGACGACCTCCAGCTCATGAAGGTCACTGTGTCCATGAAGCCGGCCAAGATCGAGCCCAAGACGTACGGTAAGAAGCAGGTCCCCTACGGCAACGACCTGAAGGTGGACTGTAAGGCGTCTGGGACACCGGAGCCAGAGATCTCCTGGGGCCTGCCGGACGGCACCATGGTCAACAGCGCCCTGCAGTCAGACAGCAGCAGTGGCGGGGGACGCGCACGGCGATACATCCTGTTTGACAATGGCACGCTCTATCTTAATCAGGTGTGTAATCTTACATTGGCCTGCTACTCTGTAGAAATTATTGGCCGGTATTTATTGGTTAAAGATGTATTCCTTCTCTGTCTTTGTAGTCCTCTGACTCTGAACTGCTGGTGTTGTGTCTGTCTACAGGTGGGCATGGCGGAGGAGGGCGACTACACATGCTATGCTGAGAACCAGCTGGGCAAGGACGAAATGCACGTCCACATCACCGTGGTGATGGCAGCGCCACGAATACGGACGCCCAGCCGGACCTACGCCCAGGTGAAGCCTGGAGGCAACATCCGCTTCGACTGCGAAGCCACAGGCGAGCCCAAGCCCAAGATCCTGTGGATGCTCCCCAGTAACGACATGATTGCAGCCTCCAATGAGCGCTATCTTATGCACGTCAACGGCTCCCTGGACATCTGGGACGTTAAGCTGGTGGATGCTGGGGAGTATGTGTGCATGGCTCGCAACACCGCTGGGGACGACAGCAAAGTTTACAAGATGGAAATCTATGGCAACCCTCCGGTGATCAACGGCTACTACCAGAACAGGACCGTGGTGAAAGACACGGCCACCAAGTACTCCAGGAAGTTCATAGACTGCAAGGCCGCTGGAGACCCGCCTCCCAAGATCACCTGGATCATGCCGGATAACATCTTCCTGAACGCTCCGTACTTCGGCAGCAGGATCAACGTCCATCACAACGGAACGCTGGAGTTCCGGAACGTCCGTCCAACAGACATGGCGGAGTTCATCTGCATGGCGAGGAACGACGGCGGAGAGGCAGTGATGGTGGTGCAGCTGGAGGTCACTGACATGCTTCGAAGGCCCATCTTCAAGAACCCCTTCAACGAGAGAGTGGTGACCCGTATGGGGAAGACCACGGTCCTGAACTGTTCTGCAGACGGTCACCCGACACCAGAGATCATCTGGCTGCTACCCAACGGAACCCGCTTCATCGGCGGCCCCGACCGGGGCTCACGCCAACATCTAGGCAACGACGGAACTTTCGTCATCTACAACCCCAGCAAGGAGGATGCTGGGAAGTACCGCTGTGCAGCTAAGAACTCGGCAGGCTACATTGAGAAGCTGATAGTTCTGGAGGTGGGCCAGCAGCCCTTAATCCTCACCAGGCCCAGAGGGATCATACGTAGTGTGTCTGGGGACCCTGTGTTCCTCCACTGCCTGGCTGATGGCAGCCCCAGACCCAGCATCTACTGGACCATCCCTGGAGGCCACACCCTGGCCAGGCCGCAGGTCCATGGACGCCACCAGCTGATGGAGAATGGGACCCTGGTGGTCAGGGACACAACCCTCCATGACCGGGGAAACTATGTGTGTCGGGCGCGGAACGACGCTGGCGAGGCAGTTCTCACAGTGCCGGTCATCATCATCGCCTACCCTCCCCACATCACCACGGGACCCCCTCCCACCGTGAGAGCGATGGCGGCGGCGCCCATACAGCTCAACTGTGCCGCCATCGGGATCCCAAAGCCGGAGATTACCTGGGAGCTGCCTGACCTCTCTGTGCTCTCCACGGCGGGGAAAGGGCGGCCCACGGGCAGCGAGCTGCTCCACCCTCAGGGCACGCTGATCATCCAGAGACCCACCACAGCAGACTCTGGCACCTACAAGTGCCTTGCCAAAAACCACCTGGGCACGGACTCACGGGTCACATATTTGCGTGTGCTGTGAGGACCAGCGCTGACTAAAAGGGAATATAAAGCCCCTAGAATATCAACTCTAAACAGACACAGTAACTTCACAGTGTCTCTTATAATGTACAATGTCAGAAAAGACTGTTTTCCACACGTGGACTTGTGAGGAGCGGGGTTTGTGGAATAGTTTGACCACATTACAGCTCACATCAATCAGCCAAATAGCAGAACAGGATTATTGAGAGTAGGAGGAGGGAACGGAGGAGGGAACGGAGGAGGGAGCGAGAAGAAAGAGAAACTGTACAGAAGAGGATCTGTTCTTCGCCAGGAAAGCCGGGACTAGTGAGGTGTTATTCTTATTGTAACAGAGTCAGAGGTCTGGAAACCCACGACTGGTTCTCATTTGAGGTGTTTTTAAAAAGGGGCTAGAGGGTGGGTCTTACAGTGAGCCTACTTGTTGAGTGTTTTGACCAGACGCTTTACCACAGCCTGTGGAGAGAGAGGAAGAGAGAAACTCACTCACTATGTTCCCTCTGGACACTTCCTCAATGTTTATTTTTTGGGGGGGTTGGTAATGACTAAACGTTTCTGCCTATTTAGCTTTTTAAGATACATTTCATATTTCTTATGAACAAATCTGTATATACAGGCAGTATATTTTAATGAAATCTGCCAAATATACATTTTTCATATACATTTTACACTGGATTGTCATACAGTTTTTCATAACAAATTACTCACATTTCTATATGTTCATATTTTTGAATGAGCATTGCTTGTTTGTGATGTTGTTGTCTATCTTCCCCGCTCATGGTTTGATAGTGCTTGTATCAATACCAATGCAGGAGTTCGTTTGGTATTAATACCGACTCTTATGGACGTGAAATGGTCACTCACACAGTATTCAGTGGCATTGTATGAACTGTCACTCAAAGTAAATACAATTATGCATTATTGGTTTTATGTAATAATATATTTATGCCTTTTGTAACTGATATCTACTTTGTGTAAATTAATTGGTACATAGGTGTAAATGAATGGTACCCGGGAGATGAAATTAAACCAAAGATGGAATGTGTTTCTTGTCCTGTATTTTGTCCTGTTTTGACAATGTGAAGCTAATTTGAGCTGACTAATGAGATTTAAACTCACAACGTTTGAGTTGCTAGAAGTCCACCCATCTACCCAGACCAACCACCCTACTTTCATTTTTGCCTTAAGTAACCATATGTCTTATGTAACCATATAAGTGATGCAACCGGTCAGGATGCTCTCGATGGTGCAGCTGTTTAACCTTTTGAGGATCTGAGGACCCATGCCAAATCTTTTCAGTCTCCTGAGGAGGAAAAGGTGTTGTCGTGACCTCTTCACGACTGTATTGGTGTGTTTGGACATGATAGTTTGTTGGTGATGTGGGCAACAAGGAACTTGAAACTCTGGACCCACTCCACTACAGCCCCGTCGATGTGAATGGGGGCGTGTTCGGCTCTCCTTTTCCTGTAGTCCACGATCAGCTCTTTTGTCTTGCTCAAGTTGAGGGAGAGGTTGTTGTCCTGGCACCACACTGCCAGGTCTCTGACCTCCTCCCTATGGGCTGTCTCATCGTTATCTGTGATCAGGCCTACCACTGTTGTGTCGTCAGCAAACTTAATGATGATGTTGAAGTCGTGCTTGGCCACGCAGTCGTGGGGGAACAGGGAGTACCGGCGGGGACTAAGCATGCACCCCTGAGGGGCCCACCTGTTGAGGATCAGCGTGGCAGAGGTGTTGTTGCCTACCCTTACCACATGGGGGCGGCCCATCAGGAAGTACAGGATCCAGTTGCAGAGGGAGGTGTTTAGACAGTTGAATAAGGAGACTACACACTCCTCTGGCCACTACACAGTCTGCACAGTGTTCCCCTTTGTCTTGCTGGCTGGATCACTCCTCTTGAAAAAATGGGTCAGAACAATCATTTAAAAACATAATTACAACAACATTCCATCTGCTATTCGGCATTACAACTGGAAACTATTTCACAGTAAATTGCAGAAATTAAAGGTTCACTTTTAATGATGCACATTTAAAACAGGCAGAACAACGTCCCAGCTCCCGTTGACTTCAGTTTGACCTCAATTCTAACAGCCAACAAAGAAGAATGAGATTCTAGAACTATGGAACTGTAGTACAGAGCTCACCACTGCTCTCAGATGCTCCAATCAGATCACTCCCTTCTCTCACCAGCCTAGTGACATCCTCACCTTGCAGACATATCAGAGGTCACTGAAGCGCGGAGGAAGCCCATAAACATGTCACTCTTTGCTGTTAAACAGGATGCAATTAATTGACAATGACGTTCTCTTAACAGCTCAAGTTTAATAGGGATTCACAGAGGACATCAATGGTTGGTGCTGAAATGAGGAGTTTAAATAACAACATCTATATAGTATTTTCAGTAGACAGAAGCCGGTCTGAAGCAGTGAGATATGTCATTAACTGGGATGGGGAACTAGGGAATTCTCTTCTATAACCTTTGGAATGTGAGCCACTGCTCTGTGCTCGGGAGAAACTTGCATTTGTGTGCGTGAGGACAACCAAACACAATGAACTGGTCTGTTTTATGTGGTACCACATTGTTGAAGCCCATTCATCATTCATTCAACCGAATGCCCACATGCTGTATGATGTTGGAGCGTTTTGTGTATTTTTTCAGTTCTGGGTTTTGGGGTTCATGTTGAGGGGATTGCAGAGTTGATCTTCCATCGTGGATATTTACGATGGAATCTAAACATGTGCTTTTCCCATTTTCTCCTGTTCCTCCGAGTGCAATTGAGAGAAGGGCCAATGTCAAATAACTGCAGTTTTTAAACATGATTTTTGCAACGAGCTTCTGAAAAGTGAACTCTGTTGCTCCAGAGGGTGTGCGTGGGGAGAGTGGTTGTTCTAGCCAAATTGACTCTTTCAAAGAACACCAACAACTGTGTTTATTCATCTTTGTCATTTAAGGTGAACTTACTGTATACCATCTGTAAAGCTTTTATTCTTTATAAAATCTACCCCTCATCCACAGTACCTCAACTCAACCCCTCATCCACAGTACCTCAACTCAACCCCTCATCCACAGTACCTCAACTCAACCCCTCATCCACAGTACCTCAACTCAACCCTTCATCCACAGTACCTCAACTCAACCCCTCATCCACAGTACCTCAACTCAACCCTTCATCCACAGTACCTCAACTCCTCCTCATCTAATATACAGGTCTGATATACAGGTCTGATATACAGGTCTAATATACAGGTCTAATATACAGTGCCAGTACAGTGCCAGTACCGTTATTCCAATGTGCTCGGGTACTGGAGTGATTGAGGAAGGAATGTACATGTAAAACGGGGTTAAAGTGGCTGGTAGCAGGATAAATACTAATGCTAATATTAATCATTATAATCAATCAATCAATTATGCAGTGGTGTAAAGTACTTTTGTAAAAATACTTGAAAGTACTTGTCACGTTCGTTGAAGGACGGGTTAGACCAAGGCGCAGCGTGATATACGTACATGTTTATTTACACTGAATAAACACACGACAAAACAATAAACCAACGACACGTGAAGTCCAAGGTAGCACACACAACAAACCTTACACGGAACAAGATCCCACAACCCACTAGTGCCAATAGGCTGCCTAAGTATGGTCCCCAATCAGAGACAACGAGCGACAGCTGCCTCTGATTGGGAACCATACCGGCCAACATAGATCCACACATGCTAGATATACAACATAGAATATATACAAACAAAGAATATACACACCCTGACTCAACATATAAGAGTCCCCTGAGTCAGGGCGTGACAGTACCCCCCCCCCCCCCCCCCCAAAGATGCGGACTCCGACCGCACTACATAAACATAACAGGGTAGGGGCCGGGTGGGCATTCCGCCTCGGAGGCGGAACCGGCTCGGGGCATGACGACCTCTCACTCTCCGCCTCCCTGTATTGCCCCTGGTCTGGTCTGGACCTCGGCGCGCTACTTCCCCTCTCCTTCCTCCCACGATACGCCAGGCCCTGTCTGGACCCTGGTGTGGGAGACCCCGAACCTGGAGAGGGGCTGACGTCATGCTCTGTCTCCGGAGTGGAGCCGCAGACCGGAGCTGGACTGGACCCCGGTGGAGCGGACTGCTCTGGCTCCGGAGTGGCGCAGCTGACCGGAGCTGGATCAGGCACCGGTGGAGCGGACTGCTCTGGCTCCGGAGTGGAACAGCTGACCGGCACTGGATCATGCACCGGTGGAGCGGACTGCTCTGGCTCCGGAGTGGAGCAGCTGACGGGCACGGGCCGTGCCGGACTGGACAAACGCACCACTGGTCTGGTGCGAGGAGCAGGCACGGGCCGGACCGGACTAGGAACACGCACCACTGGCTTGGTGCGAGGAGCAAGAACGGGCTGTGCCGTACTGGGAACACGCACCACTGGCTTGGTGCGAGGAGCAGGAACAGGCCGGGCCGGGCTGGCGACGCGCACCACTGGCTTGGTGCGAGGAGCAGGAACAGGCCAGGCCGGGCTGGCGACGCACACCACTGGCTTGGTGCGAGGAGCAGGAACAGGCCGGGCCAGACTGGCGACGCGCACCACTGGCTTGGTGCGAGGAGCAGGAACAGGCCGGGCCGGACTGGCGACGCGCACCACAGGCTTGGTGCGTGGGGCAGGAACGGGCCGGGCCGTACTGGGAACACTCACCACTATCTTGGTGCGGGGAGCAGGAACGGGCCGGACCGGACTGGCGACACGCACCACTTGCTTGGTGCGAGGAGCAGGAACAGGCCGGGCCGGGCTGGCCACGCGCACCACTGACTTGATGCGAGGAGCAGGAACAGGCCGGGCCGGGCTGGCCACGCGCACCACTGACTTGGTGCGAGGAGCAGGAACAGGCCGGGCCGGACTGGCGACACGCACCATCTGCTGCCTAACCAGCTCCTCTCGCTGTGCCTCTACTCTTTCCTTCTCCCTTTTAGCCTCCTGTAGCGCCTCCCTCTGACCGAATAACTCCTGCTCCCTCTGAACCAATAGCCCCCGTAACATGGTGGCCTCCTCTCCTAACCTGCAGATCCGCCCTTTAACGGCCTCCTGCTGCCTCGTCGTCCACACCGTGTGCCCCCCCCAAAAATGTTGCCTCTCGGGTCTCCGTTGTCGGCACTGTTGGCGCCGTTTCTCCTCTCCTACCTGGGCATCCTCTTTCATCGCCCTCCGGTAACGGACAGCCTCCTCCTCCGTAATTCTCCCCCAACCGAGGAGGACATCTACTAACGTAACCTCCTGTTGAGTCCCAGGCGTTTGCTCCTTCTCGGCACGCTACTTGGTCCTAACTCCTGAGTGGCGCAGTGGTCTAAGGCACTGCATCGCAGTGCTAACTGTGCCACTAGAGATCCTGGTTCGAATCCAGGCTCTGACGCAGCAGGCCGCGACCGGGAGACTCATGGGCGGCGCACAATTGGCCCAGCGTTGTCCAGGGTAGGGGAGGGAATGGCCGGCAGGGATGTAGCTCAGTTGATAGAGCATGGCGTTTGCAACGCCAGGGTTGTGGGTTCGATTCCCACGGGGGGCCAGTATAAAAATATATATATATATATATATGTATTCACTAACTGTAAGTCGCTCTGGATAAGAGCGTCTGCTAAATGACTAAAATGTAAAATGTAAAAAATGTCCTTGTTTGGTGGGATCTTCTGTCACGTTCGTTGAAGGACGGGTCAGACCAAGGCGCAGCGTGATATACGTACATGTTTATTTACACTGAATAAACACACAACAAAACAATAAACCAACGACACGTGAAGTCCAAGGTAGCACACACAACAAACCTTACACGGAACAAGATCCCACAACTAGACTGTGCCAATAGGCTGCTTAAGTATGGTCCCCAAACAGAGACAACGAGCGACAGCTGCCTCTGATTGGGAACCACACCGGCCAACATAGATCCACACATGCTAGATATACAACATAGAATATATACAAACAAAGAATACACACACCCTGACTCAACATATAAGAGTCCCCTGAGTCAGGGCGTGACAGTACTACTTAAGTTGTTTTTTGGGGTATCTGTACTTTACTATTTATATTTTTGAAAACTTTTACTTTTACTTCACTACATTCCTTAAGAAAATATTGTACCTTTTACTCCATACATTTTCTTTGACACCCAAAAGTACTTGTTTCATTATGAATGCTTAGCAGGACAGGAAAATAGTCAAATTCACAAACGTATCAACCGAAAATCCCTGGTCATCTCTACTGCCTCTGATCTGGCGGACTCACTAAACTCACATGTTTGTAATTATGTTTGAGTGTTGGAGTGTGCCCCTGGCTATCTGTAAATACATTTAAAAAAACTAGAAAATGGTGGCATCTGGTTTGCTTAATATAAGGATTTTGAAAATATTTATACTTTTGCTTTTACTTTTGATACTTAAGTATATTTTAGCAATTACATTTACTTTTGATACTTAAGTATATTTTCAACCAAAAACTTTTAGACTTTTACTCAAAAAGAATTTTACTGGGTGACTTTTACTTTTACTTGAGTCATTTTCTATTAAGGTATCTTTACTTTTACTCAGGTATGACAGTTGGGTACTTTTCCACCACTGCAATTATGGCAGCACATGTGGAGTGTGCATGGTAATGAGTGAGTGTGAAGTGTCAGTGTAGGTGTGTGTGGCTGAGTGGTAGAGACCTGAGGATGGGCATAGAGTCAGTGCAGGTAGTCTATGTGGATAGTCTGTGGGAGCGAGTGAGGGCAGGGGTAGCTAGCTATTCAACAGTTTTATGCTATTGAAAATAGCCTGGGGAAATATGCTCTTTCGGAGCCTGTTGGTCCGCGATCCGACACTCCAGGCCTGCTGGCTTTGGTGGCTGGAATCCTTGGCAGTTTTTCGGCCCTTTCTGAGACACTGCCTGGCATGAATGTCTTGGATGGCTGGGAGTTCGCCCCCAGTGATGCCCTGGGCCGTCCGCACCACCCTCTGTAGGGCCTTGCGGTTGCAGGTGGAGTAGTTGCCGTACCAATCAACCAGTCAGGATGCTTTTGATGGTACACCTGTAAAAGTTCCTGAGGACCCGTGCAAAATCTCTTCAACCTCCTGAGGGGGAAGAGGCGTTGTTTTGCCCTCTTCACGACTGTGCTGGAATGAGAGGACCATGTTAAGTTCTCAGTGATGTGGACGCAGAGGAACTGGGAGCTCTTGACCCTCTCCACTGCGGCCCCGTCGATGTGGATGTGGGTGTGCTCCTGTTTCCTGTAGTCCACAATATCCTCTTGGTCTTGCGGATGTTGTGGGAGAGGTTGTTCCACCGTACCTCAACTCAACCTCTCATCCACTGTACATCAACTAAACCTCTCACTACCATACCTCAACTCAACCTCTCACTACCATACCTCAACTCAACCTATCATTTACCATACATCAACTCAACCTCTCATCTACCATACCTCAACCTCTGATCTACCATACCTCAACCTCTGATCTACCATACCTCAACCTCTGATCTACCATACCTCAACCTCTGATCTACCATACCTCAACCTCTGATCTACCATACCTCAACCTCTGATCTACCATACCTCAACCTCTGATCTACCATACCTCAACCTCTGATCTACCATACCTCAACCTCTGATCTACCATACTTCAACCTCTGATCTACCATACCTCAACCTCTGATCTACCATACCTCATCCTCTCATCTACCATACCTCAACCTCTGATCTACCATACCTCAACCTCTGATCTACCATACTTCAACCTCTGATCTACCATACCTCAACCTCTGATCTACCATACCTCAACCTCTGATCTACCATACCTCAACCTCTGATCTACCATACCTCATCCTCTGATCTACCATACCTCAACCTCTGATCTACCATACCTCAACCTCTGATCTACCATACCTCATCCTCTGATCTACCATACCTCAACCTCTGATCTACCATACCTCAACCTCTGATCTACCATACTTCAACCTCTGATCTACCATACTTCAACCTCTGATCTACCATACCTCAACCTCTGATCTACCATACCTCATCCTCTCATCTACCATACCTCAACCTCTGATCTACCATACCTCAACCTCTGATCTACCATACTTCAACCTCTGATCTACCATACCTCAACCTCTGATCTACCATACCTCAACCTCTGATCTACCATACCTCAACCTCTGATCTACCATACCTCAACCTCTGATCTACCATACCTCAACCTCTGATCTACCATACCTCATCCTCTCATCTACCATACCTCAACCTCTGATCTACCATACCTCAACCTCTGATCTACCATACCTCAACCTCTGATCTACCATACCTCAACCTCTGATCTACCATACCTCATCCTCTCATCTACCATACCTCAACCTCTGATCTACCATACCTCAACCTCTGATCTACCATACCTCAACCTCTGATCTACCATACTTCAACCTCTGATCTACCATACTTCAACCTCTGATCTACCATACCTCAACCTCTGATCTACCATACCTCAACCTCTCATCTACCATACCTCAACCTCTGATCTACCATACCTCAACCTCTCTTCTACCATACCTCAACCTCTGATCTACCATACTTCAACCTCTGATCTACCATACTTCAACCTCTGATCTACCATACCTCAACCTCTGATCTACCATACCTCAACCTCTGATCTACCATACCTCAACCTCTGATCTACCATACCTCAACCTCTCTTCTACCATACCTCAACCTCTGATCTACCATACTTCAACCTCTGATCTACCATACTTCAACCTCTGATCTACCATACCTCAACCTCTGATCTACCATACCTCAACCTCTGATCTACCATACCTCATCCTCTGATCTACCATACCTCATCCTCTCATCTACCATACCTCATCCTCTGATCTACCATACCTCAACCTCTGATCTACCATACCTCAACCTCTGATCTACCATACCTCAACCTCTGATCTACCATACCTCAACCTCTGATCTACCATACCTCATCCTCTGATCTACCATACCTCATCCTCTACTACTGATGTTGCTCCATCTACAGCAGGGATTCCCAAAGTCGGTCCATCTCTTCCACTGTGAGTATAGAGCCCATCTCAGACCTCATCTCTTCCACTGTGAGTATAGAGCCCATCTCAGACCTCCTCTCATCTCTTCCACTGTGAGTATAGAGCCCATCTCAGACCTCCTCTCATCTCTTCCACTGTGAGTATAGAGCCCATCTCAGACCTCCTCTCATCTCTTCCACTGTGAGTATAGAGCCCATCCCAGACCTCCTCTCATCTCTTCCACTGTGAGTATAGAGCCCATCCCAGACCTCCTCTCATCTCTTCCACTGTGAGTATAGAGCCCATCTCAGACCTCCTCTCATCTATAACTCATTGTCACTTAACTCAATTTCCACAAAACAGAATGTTTCATGTTTGATTTGCGCTTGGTCACACATCACAGGAGCCAAGCGGTTTGTTATGGCAGCCAGTCTGTCAAGCAGATTAATCCCTCAGGCCCTGCTACACACAGCTCCCCATGTAACCTCAACACATAGGGCACATTCCTCTAGCCAGGCGTTGCTGACGCTTTCCAGGTCTTACAACTCCTGGTTAGGTTTTTATCGATTCAGCTAACCACAGTCGATGAAGTGGCACGCAACCATTGGTTGATGCATGCAACGTCTGTGACCAGTGGAAAAAGAGAAAGGACTGAAAGGTAAGTGTGAAATCCTGATAGAGGAGGGGAAGTAACAGAGTGGGTACAGCAGCCTGGTCTCATAGACTAGACGTAACATAGTAAATGTAAATCTGGGATGCTGAAATTGTATTATATGTTACGTTTGGTATGGTTACATAAGACAGATGGTTACTTAAGGCAAAAATGAAAGTAGGGTGGTTGGCCAGGGTGTATGGGTGGGAGTATAACATAAACATCTAGCAACCCAAAGGTTGCAATCTCATCATGGACAATTTTAGCATTTTAGCTAATTAGCAACTTTCAACTACTTAGCATGTTAGCTAACCCTCTCCCTAACCCTAACCTTAACCCTTTTAGCTAACCCTTCCCCTAACCCTAACCTTAACCCTTTTAGCAAACCCTTCCCCTAACCCTAACCTTAACCCATTAACCTAACTCCTAAACTTAACCCTAACCTTAACCCTAACCCCTAACCCTAATCCCTAGCCTAGCTAACATTTGCCAGCTAGCCAACATTAGCCACCTAGCCACCTAGCACCTAGCTAGAATCCGTAACATATTATACTTTTTTGCAAATTCGTAACATATATTACGTTTTGCAACTTCATAACATATCATACAAAATGTGTGATAGACATCCACAAATTAATTAATACCAAACGAAGTAACAGAGTGGGTAGAGGATGGATACAGGGAAAGGGTGAGACATATATAGGTCTGCGGCAGGAATTCCTGCCCACATGATACCCCAAAACTCTTCAAAACACTAGTCAAACTCAATGAGGGGAAAATGGTGGACCACACGTTTGGTATGGGCAGAGTCCAGTAGGGGCCTTTAGGTGAGAACCGCCCCCCCCAGTCCCCAGATACTACCCTTGACTATCCCCAGTCAGTCCCCCAGATACTAGTGGTCCTCTGTAGCTCAGCTGGTAGAGCATGGCGCTTGTAACGCCAAGGTAGTGGGTTCGATCCCCGGGACCACCCATACACAAAAAAATTTTATGCACGCATGACTGTAAGTTGCTTTGGATAAAAGCGTCTGCTAAATGGCATATTATTATTATTATTATACTACCCTTGATTATCTCCAGTCAGTCCCCAGATACTACCCTTGATTATCTCCAGTCAGTCCCCAAATACTACCCTTGATTATCTCCAGTCAGTCCCCAGATACTACCCTTGATTATCTCCAGTCAGTCCCCAAATACTACCCTTGATTATCTCCAGTCAGTCCCCAAATACTACCCTTGATTATCTCCAGTCAGTCCCCAAATACTACCCTTGATTATCTCCAGTCAGTCCCCAAATACTACCCTTGATTATCTCCAGTCAGTCCCCAAATACTACCCTTGATTATCTCCAGTCAGTCCCCAAATACTACCCTTGGTTATCTCCAGTCAGTCCCCAAATACTACCCTTGATTATCTCCAGTCAGTCCCCAAATACTACCCTTGATTATCCCCAGTCAATTCCCAGACACTCCCCTTGGTTAGCAGGCACATCAAAGCCCTCCTGGTTGGTTGAGCCCCGAGGTGAATAAGATTTCACAAACCCTGACACCCCCAAGTATGTACAACAATGTTGCACCATGTATTCAGACAGGAAAGGTTGATTATTTTTATTCAGACAGTTGAACCTTTCCCAGCAGTCAGAAGCCATATTAACAAACAGACCGCAGAGTTACAAGACCATGATCCAGTATGTTATTTTTAAAAAGTGGCAGGGTGAAAAATAACCTTCTTAGTATTAGCAGTCAGTGAGGAGATCAGGACAACGACGAAAATTACAACGTTTGTTGGACTAATCTTGAATGGTTTTTGACAAAAACAGCCTTTCTGTGAAACAGTGCCTCTCTCTCATCCTGCCATGTCCATCACAGGGGGATGGCACCAGGAGGTGCAGAAAGACAACTCTTCTGTCTCATAGGGCCTCTCTAGATACACAGAAAGACAACTCTTCTGTCTCATAGAGTCTCTCTAGAGACACAGGAATACAACTCTTCTGTCTCATAGGGCCTCTCTAGAGACACAGGAAGACAACTCTTCTATCCCATAGGGCCTCCCTAGAGACACAGGAAGACAATGTTCTGGCTCATAGGGCCTCTCTAGATACCAGGAAGACAACTCTTCTGTCACATAGGGCCTCTCTAGAGACACAGGAAGACAACTCTTCTGTCTCATAGGGCCTCTCTAGATACACATGAAGACAATTCTTCTGTCACAAAGGGCCTCTCTAGAGACACAGGAAGACAATTATTCTGTCTCATAGAGTCTCTCTAGAGACACAGGAAGACAACTCTTCTGTCTCATAGAGTCTCTCTAAAGACACAGGAAGACAACTCTTCTGTCCCATAGGGTCTCTCTAAAGACACAGGAAGACAACTCTTCTGTCCCATATGGTCTCTCTAAAGACACAGGAAGACAACTCTTCTGTCCCATAGGGTCTCTCTAAAGACACAGGAAGACAACTCTTCTGTCCCATAGGGTCTCTCTAAAGACACAGGAAGACAACTCTTCTGTCCCATAGGGTCTCTAGAGGCACAGGAAGACAACTCTTCTGTCTCATAGAGTCTCTCTAAAGACACAGGAAGACAACTCTTCTGTCCCTTAGGGTCTCTAGAGACACAGGAAGACAACTCTTCTGTCCCATAGGGTCTCTAGAGACACAGGAAGACAACTCTTCTGTCCCTTAGGGTCTCTAGAGACACAGGAAGACAACTCTTCTGTCCCTTAGGGTCTCTCTACAGCAGTGGTCACCAACCTTTTCTGAACCAAGATCATCTTCTGAGTCAAAATGAAGGCCTAGATCTACCACTCAGATTTTGTTTTTAACATAACTTAAAAAAGGACTGTTTCGCTAGCACAGACTGGAATATGTTCCAGGACTCGTCCGATTGCGTGAAGGAGTATACCACATCAGTCACCAGCTTCATTAATAAGTGCATCGACGACATCGTCCCCACAGTGACCTTACCTTACATATCCCTACCATGAATTACTGGCAATATCTGAACTGAGCTAAAGTTAATGCTGCTTGGTACGGCAACTGCTCGGCATCCGACAGCAAGGCGCCACAGAGGGTGGTGTGTACGGCCCAGTACATCACTTTATTAAACTACTCCTTCTGGCACAGAGGAGGGTATTAAACTACTCCTTCTGGCACAGAGGAGGGTATTAAACTACTCCTTCTGGCACATAGGAGGGTATTAAACTACACCTTCTGGCACAGAGGAGGGTATTAAACTACTCCTTCTGGCACATAGGAGGGTATTAAACTACACCTTCTGGCACAGAGGAGGGTATTAAACTACTCCTTCTGGCACATAGGAGGGTATTAAACTACACCTTCTGGCACAGAGGAGGGTATTAAACTACACCTTCTGGCACAGAGGAGGGTATTAAACTACTCCTTCTGGCACAGAGGAGGGTATTAAACTACACCTTCTGGCACAGAGGAGGGTATTAAACTACACCTTCTGGCACAGAGGAGGGTATTAAACTACTCCTTCTGGCACAGAGGAGGGTATTAAACTACACCTTCTGGCACAGAGGAGGGTATTAAACCACCTGTTGCTGAAAACCAATTAGAGTCATTGATATTCAGTAGATTTATGTTGCATGGATAACATGTTTGACAGGCATAGACTGGTGGAAACATGCCTGATTATTAAAGGGGACAGGGGTTAATGGAAAGGTAGCACACTGTTAGGACTTATCTTTGTTGGATACAGTACATATCAATGTTCACAGAGAATGTATTATCAAAGTGATGGAACTTCACCCCCCCCCCCCTCCCTCCCTCCCTCCCTCCTTCCCCACCTCCCCTTCCCCTATTCATGGCATTACATTTTACATTACATTTTAGTCATTTAGCAGACGCTCTTATCCAGAGCGACTTACAGTTAGTGCATGCATAATTTTTTATACCCCCCGTGGGAAGCGAACCCACAACCCTGGCCTTGCAAACGCCATGCTCTACCAACTGAGCTACATCCCCGCCGGCCATTCCCTCACCTACCCTGGACGACGCTGGGAAAATTGTGCGCCACCCCATGGGTCTCCCGGTCGCAGCCGGCTACGACAGAGCCTGGATTCGATGGCATGGCATGATAAGGATGTCTCATTAACATTGATAAGACCTATAGAATCCTGGTCACAGTAGAACTCTGCGGAGGTTCTGGCATGGTTGAGTGAGTTCTACTAGAGCTCAGAACTGTGTGGAAGGGTCCTGTCCTGTGGAAGGGTCCTGTCCTGTGGAAGGGTCCTGTCCTGTGGAAGGGTCCTGTGGAAGGTTCCTGTCCTGTGGAAGGGTCCTGTCCTGTGGAAGGGTCCTGTCCTGTGGAAGGGTCCTGTGGAAGGGTCCTGTCCTGTGGAAGGGTCCTGTCCTGTGGAAGGGTCCTGTCCTGTGGAAGGGTCCTGTCCTGTGGAAGGGTCCTGTGGAAGGGTCCTGTCCTGTGGAAGGGTCCTGTCCTGTGGAAGGGTCCTGTCCTGTGGAAGGGTCCTGTCCTGTGGAAGGGTCCTGTCCTGTGGAAGGGTCCTGTCCTGTGGAAGGGTCCTGTGGAAGGGTCCTGTCCTGTGGAAGGGTCCTGTCCTGTGGAAGGGTCCTGTCCTGTGGAAGGGTCCTGTCCTGTGGAAGGGTCCTGTGGAAGGGTCCTGTCCTGTGGAAGGGTCCTGTCCTGTGGAAGGGTCCTGTCCTGTGGAAGGGTCCTGTCCTGTGGAAGGGTCCTGTCCTGTGGAAGGGTCCTGCGAATGTTTCATTTCAACACGTTTTACCCATCATCAGACCTGGGCTTCATCCTTCCCTGCGTGCCAGGTTGTCGAAGTGTTCCCATTTTTAACCATTTCATGTCTCTGAAGGTACAAACTCCGCCTACCCGGTGGGGCCCGGAGAGCATGTCAAGTGCACCTATAGGCCTACCGTTGGCCAATCAGATAACTCAGATCACAGTGTCTGCACTCTGCAGCTTCCAGGATCCCACAGCGAAGTTGAGAGTCAACTCCACTGTGTGAGATTTAAAAACTTTAAAAACCATGACTAGAGAGAGACTGTCAACAAATACAGCAAATAGCTGCTGTTTTTATGAATGAGTTTATGTTTAAGATTTTATTCAGCACTGTCAACACTTTTTCCAACACTTTTAATATCATTTTTGCATGGGCTGCGTCTCAATCCACCGCATCTGCAGATGTCGGCCTTCCGCATCTGCGATGGAAGGTAGCAGAGCTACAGCTGTGTTTGTCAGACCAGGAGACATCCCGAAAATCGGTCTTCTCACAAAAACATCTGTAGCGTCCAAACAGTTTGGGCAAACTAATACTCCGCTATGAAAAGATGAGACTCTCATTAACATTTTGGTGTTCTCTGTTTTGCTCTACCACCTCCACAAGCTTAAATATACTTATTTAGGAAAAGTCAAGGACGGAGGGTGGCATGTCTTAAAAACATTTTCATTTCAACATTTTTAATGAATATGCAGTCAAAATTACTGTGTCAGTGCTTCTAGTGTTTTAAACATGAACACACAGAGACACACACATGCACAAGCACATACACGCATACACAGCCCTCAATCAAACTGTCCACATTGTTTCTTCAGTTCAGAGTTCACCAGACACCAGTCAAGCCAGAGTCACAAACACCAGAAGCATTCTGCTTTCAAATTCCTTCTGATGCACGTCTGATACTCCCTCTTTCCTTCCTTAATTCTGTTGGGAAAAGACACAGTGGGAGGATGTGGAAGGACACAGTGGAAGGATGTGGAAGAACACAGTGGAAGGATGTGGAAGAACACAGTGGAAGGATGTGAGGGACACAGTGGAAGGATGTGGAAGGACACAGTGGAAGAACACAGTGGAAGGATGTGGAAGGACACAGTGGAAGGATGTGGAAGGACACAGTGGAAGGATGTGGAAGAACACAGTGGAAGGATGTGAGGGACACAGTGGAAGGATGTGGAAGGACACAGTGGAAGAACACAGTGGAAGGATGTGGAAGGATGTGGAAGGACACAGCGGACGGATTTGAAAGGACAGAGTGGAAGGACACAGTGGAAGGATGTGAAGGACACAGTGGAAGGATGTGAGAGACACAGTGGAAAGATGTGGAAGGACACAGTGGAAGAACACAGTGGAAGGATGTGAAGGACACAGTGGAAGGATGTGAGGGACACAGTGGAAGGATGTGAAAGGACACAGTGGAAGGATGTGGAAGGACACAGTGGAATGATGTGAAAGGACACAGTGGAAGGATGTGAAAGGACACAGTGGAAGGATGTGGAAGGACACAGTGGAAGAACACAGTGGAAGGATGTGGAAGGACACAGTGGAAGGATGTGGAAGGACACAGTGGAAGGATGTGGAAGAACACAGTGGAAGGATGTGGAAGAACACAGTGGAAGGATGTGAGGGACACAGTGGAAGGATGTGGAAGGACACAGTGGAAGAACACAGTGGAAGGATGTGGAAGGATGTGGAAGGACACAGCGGACGGATTTGAAAGGACAGAGTGGAAGGACACAGTGGAAGGATGTGAAGGACACAGTGGAAGGATGTGAGAGACACAGTGGAAAGATGTGGAAGGACACAGTGGAAGAACACAGTGGAAGGATGTGAAGGACACAGTGGAAGGATGTGAGGGACACAGTGGAAGGATGTGAAAGGACACAGTGGAAGGATGTGGAAGGACACAGTGGAAGGATGTGAAAGGACACAGTGGAAGGATGTGAAAGGACACAGTGGAAGGATGTGGAAGGACACAGTGGAAGAATACTGTGGAGGGGATTAAGTCAAGGTGATTCTTTGAGAAAGTGAGACAAGTGGCCTCTTTGAGAGGCAGGCCAGGTTGGGATGCCTGGCATATTTGACAGGGTCTCTCTGTATGCTCAGCCCTGACCTGCACACAGAGAGGGCAGCAGAGCCAGGGGGGCACAGAGTACTGTTAGCCGCTAACCACGGCGCGGTAGACAGGGACACAACATGACCCCTATCTAAACATACAGAGGAGTGGACGCACAAGGCTGTGCACACACAAAGTCACGTCCAACTTCAGACAGAATGCCAAACACGCATAACCTTCTAAGCCTATGCATGTCCAGAGAACTGGACATGCACAGGCTTAGAGTAAAATACAGAAACATGATATTGTACACTACACGCTAATGAAAGGATCCCTCCTTGTTTCAGTCATTATAACTGTCACAAAGATATACGTGTACTACAGTATGTCATTAATTGATGTGACGGTATAGCAACCAAAGACCCCCACAACTATTAGGAATGTCTGTTTTAACTGTGATATCATAGTGAAATTGTTCTGTTGCCGAGCGCTCTGAGGTCATCTCTGTGGGACAGACTTCAGAGAGCAGGTGGTCTCAGTGATGTCATGCTAACGACTGAAGTGTGCTACTGGTGTGAAACATATTGTCAAAGCCGTTTACAAGGCCTGGGAGGTCCCATAACAGTACAGCCGTTTACAAGGCCTGGGAGGTCCCACAACAGTACAGCCGTTTACAAGGCCTGGGAGGTCCCATAACAGTACAGCCGTTTACAAGGCCTGGGAGGTCCCATAACAGTACAGCCGTTTACAAGGCCTGGGAGGTCCCATAACAGTACAGCCGTTTACAAGGCCTGGGAGGTCCCATAACAGTACAGCCGTTTACAAGGCCTGGGAGGTCCCATAACAGTATAGCCGTTTACAAGGCCTGGGAGGTCCCACAACAGTACAGCCGTTTACAAGGCCTGGGAGGTCCCATAACAGTACAGCCGTTTACAAGGCCTGGGAGGTCCCATAACAGTACAGCCGTTTACAAGGCCTGGGAGGTCCCATAACAGTACAGCCGTTTACAAGGCCTGGGAGGTCCCATAACAGTACAGCCGTTTACAAGGCCTGGGAGGTCCCATAACAGTACAGCCGTTTACAAGGCCTGGGAGGTCCCATAACAGTACAAACGCTTAATAACGTCAGACTAACGGTTTACTCATGATGGTTGCTTTGACTCCCTAACCAGGACCATATAGAGATATTTCCTTCTGAATTACTGTACAGGCTATAAGGGTATATTGAGTCTTTACTGTTATGCTGTTTGGGTGTACGTATTGAAACTGCTGCATGTGTGGCCATATGATTTATGAAGCTCAATAAAGATAATAGTCTTTCAAATAGTTTCAAGGTCAATTTTACAATGTAGGTAGGGCGTGACTGGCGGTGAGCTGTCTCCTATCCCAACTGTGCTTTAGGTCAATGTAACTTTGGTCCTTACACAGGCTTGGCAGTCACTACACTACTCTCCTTGTGCCCTGGGGTTTTATGTCGATGTTTATGGAACGTGGTGTCAAATATTATTCCTACAGCTGGCTGGTTGTCTGAGTGGGGGGACACTCGTCAATGCAACCTACACTATGTCATGTTATATGCAGCACTCTAAAAACATATGTGCTATTAAAACAAGTACTATCCAAACAAATATGTCAAATTCATGGGAAGTGATTTGTACCCTTATCAATCTTCTGTGACAGTCAAAACCGTGTGAATATGAAACTGTTACCTTGAAATGTAAACAAGCTGTGGTTCCTGGTAAAATGTATACTACATGTTCCCTTTCTGGTACAGAGGAGGGCATTAAACTACACCTTCTGGCATTGAGGAGGGTATTAAACTACACCTTCTGGCACAGAGGAGGGTATTAAACTACACCTTCTGGCACAGAGGAGGGTATTAAAAAAATAAAAATAAAATATATATATATATACAGTGGGGAGAACAAGTATTTGATACACTGTCGATATTGCAGGTTTACTGTAATTTTTATCATAGGTACACTTCAACTGTGAGAGACGGAATCTAAAACAAAAATCCAGAAAATCACATTGTATGATTTTTAAGTAATTAATTTGTAAGTAGGAAAACCTGCAAAATCGGCAGTGTATCAAATACTTGTTCTCCCCACTGTATATATATATATATTCTAATGTTACCCAAGACTTTCATAAACACAAACAAATGCTAATCTTTCCAATAGCATATACAGTTGAAGTCGGAAGTTTACAAACACTTAGGTTGAAGTCATTAAAACTTGTTTTTCAACCACTCCACAAATGTCTTGTTAACAAACTATAGGTTTGTCAAGTCGGTTAGGACATCTACGTTGTGCATGACACAAGTAATTTTCCCAACAATTGTTTACAGACAGATTATTTCACTTATAATTCACTGTATCACAATTCCAGTGGGTCAGAAGTTAACATACACTAAGTTGACTGTGCCTTTAAACAGCTTGGAAAATTCCAGAAAATGATGTCATGGCTTTAGAAGCATCTGATAGTCTAATTGACATCATTTGAGACAATTGGAGGTGTACCTGTGTATGTATTTCAAGGCCTACCTTCAAACTCAGTGCCTCTTTGCTTGACATCATGGGAAAATCAAAATAAATCAGCAAAGACCTCAGAAAGAAAATTGTAGACCTCCACAAGTCTGGTTCATCCTTGGGAGCAATTTCCAAACACCTGAAGGTACCACATCATCTGTACAAACAATAGTACGCAAGTATAAACACCATGGGACCACGCAGCCGTCATACCGCTCAGGAAGGAGACGCGTTCTCCTAGAGATGAACGTACTTTGGTGCGAAAAGTGCAAATCAATCCCAAAACAACAGCAAAGGACCTTGTGAAGATGCTGGAGGAAACAGGTACAAAATTATCTATATCCACAGTAAAACAAGTCCTATATCGACATAACCTGAAAGGCCGCTCAGCAAGGAAGAAGCCTGCTCCAAAACCGCCATAAAAAAGCCAGACTATGGTTTGCAACTGCACATTGGGACAAAGATCGTACTTTTTGGAGAAATGTCCTCTGGTCTGATGAAACAAAAATATAACTTTGCTTGGTCGCAAATGGGTCTTCCAAATGGACAATGACCCCAAGCATACTTCCAAAGTTGTGGCAAAATGGCTTAAGGACAACAAAGTCAAGGTATTGGAGTGGCCATCACAAAGCCCTGACCTCAATCCTATAGAAAATGTGTGGGCAGAACTGAAAAAGCATGTGCGAGCAAGGAGGCCTACAAACCTGACTCAGTTACACCAGCTCTGTCAGGAAGAATGGGCCAAAATTCACCCAACTTATTGTGGGAAGCTTGTGGAAGGCTACCCGAAACGTTTCATCCAAGTTAAACAATTTAAAGACAATGCTACCAAATACTAATTAAGTGTATGTAAACTTCTGACCCACTGGGAATGTGATGAAAGAAATAAAAGCTGAAATAAATCATTCTCTCTAATATTATTCTGACATTTCGATATAGGACTCGTTTTACTGTGGATATAGATACTTTTGTACCTGTTTCCTCCAGCATCTTCACAAGGTCCTTTGCTGTTGTTCTGGGATTGATTTGCACTTTTCGCACCAAAGTACGTTCATCTCTAGGAGAACGCGTCTCCTTCCTGAGCGGTATGACGGCTGCGTGGTCCCATGGTGTTTATACTTGCGTACTATTGTTTGTGCAGATGAACGTTTACTTACTGGTGGAGAGTTATGGCCAGGAGCCAGTTGAACCTGAGAAGTGTGTGTGTGTGTGTGTGTGTGTGTGTGTGTGTGTGTGTGTGTGTGTGTGTGTGTGTGTGTGTGTGTGTGTGTGCGGCACGCGTGATTGTAGTTTGGAGCAGACGGCAGTCACTCCGCTGAGATTAGACACATGGGGCTTGTGTGTATAGGAGGTACTGCATTTACCTCAGTCAGCCATCACAGTATTTACCTCAGTCAGAAAGTCACAGTATTTACCTCAGTCAGCAAGTCACAGTCTTCACTAACCTCATAATAGTCGCACACTAAGGAAACTAGGATAAGTCTTGGCTGCGTTTAAAGACTTAGTCTCGTCTGTTTAATAAAGTTGTAGTGTGGAGTGATTTTTATTCAGCCTGGTCTCATAGATTAGGCGTAACATAGTAGTGTATGATATATTAGTACGATATGTGACGTTTCGTATGGTATCTACCCCTGAGTGCAGGTTAGTTTATACCCTGCTGGTGTCAGGTTAGTTAGTGGACCTCAACTCCCTTACCAAAACACCCCCAACATGGTTTAGGCCTGAAATGATTTTTCCATTGACTCTGATATATGTACCTTTTTAAAGCTTCTGTTTTGCAAGTGTTGGAGCCATGTGGAAAAGCTATACCTAGTCTGACTGAACTGGCTGCCAACATCGGTAGCTGTAGTAACCTTACACTTTCAAAACATAGGGCTGCTTTCACGTTCAGGGTGTGTGTTCAGGAGCTAGCCTGACCTGCTGCCATTCTAAACATACACACATCACACACACACACACACACACATACACACACACACACACATACACACACACACACACACACACACACACACACACATACACACACACACACACACACACACACATAGAGAACACCCAAAAGGTCACTGAACCTTAAAATAAAAGATCCCCTAATTCTTCAACACCCCCTTCATCTCTCTAACACATATATGGTCCACCCCCCCCTGTAGGGGTTAAGGTTAAAAGTTAATCTACTCTTCTTTGAACCCCCAGGATCCTCCACGGTCCATGTCCCCATCTCTGTCATGGCTCAGTCTGTTATTACATCTCTCCTACACCCCTCCCTCAGGCCCAGAGAGAACACTTCAATATGATGATGACATTTGTATTTTGTATTTATTATGGATCCCCATTAGCTACTGCCATGGCAGCAGCTACCCTTCCAGGGGTCCAGCAAAATTAAGGCAGTTATACATTGTAAAAACATTACAGTACATTCATAACATATTTCGCAACATTTTAAGTGTGTGCCCTCAGTCCCCTACTCTACTACCACATATCTACAACACAAAATCCATGTGTACATGTGTGTATAGTGTGTATGTTTGTGTTGCTTCACAGTCCCCACTTTTCCATAAGGTGTATTTTTATCAGTTCTTTTTTTTAAATCTAATTTTATTGCTGGCATGAGTTACCTAATGTGGAATAGGATTCAATGTAGTCATGGCTATGTAGTATTGTGCGCCTCCCATAGTCTGTTCTGGACTTGGGGACTGTGAAGAGACCTCTGGTGGCATGTCTTCTGGGGTATGCATGGGTGTGCCAGTAGTTCAAACAGACAGCTCGGCGCATTCAACATGTCAATACCTCTCACAAATACAAGTAGTGATGAAGTCAATCTCTCCTCCACTTTGAGCCAGGAGATATTGACATGCATATTATTAATGTTAGCTCTCTGTGTACATCCAAGGGCCAGCCGTGCTGCCCTGTTCTGAGCCAATTGCAATTTTCTTAAGTCCCTCTTTGTGGCACCTGACCACACGACTGAACAGTAGTCCAGGTTCGACAAAACTAGGGCCTGTAGGACCTGTCTTGTTGATAGTGCTGTTAAGAATGCAGAGCAGTGCTTTATTATGGACAGACTTCTCCCCATCCTAGCTACTGTTGTATCAATATGTTTTGACCATGACAGTTTGCAATCCAGTGTTACTCCAAGCAATTTAGTCTCCTCAACTTGCTCAATTTCAACATTATTCATTACAAGATTTAGTTGAGGTTTAGGTTTTAGTAAATGATTTGTCCCAAATACAATGCTTTTAGTTTTTGAAATATTTAGGACTAACTTATTCCTTGCCACCCATTCTGAAACTAACTGTAGCGCTTTGTTAAGTGTTGCAGTCATTTCAGTCACTGTGGTAGCTGACGTGTATAGTGTTGAGTCTTCCGCATACATAGACACACTGGCTTAACTCAAAGCCAGTGGCATGTCGTTAGTAAACATTGAAAAAAGTAAGGGGCCTAGACAGCTGCCTTGGGGAGTTCCTGATTCTACCTGGATTATGTTGGAGAGGCTTCCATTAAAGAACACCCTCTGTGTTCTGCTAGACAGGTAACTCTTTATCCACAATATAGCAGGGGGTGCAGACTATGAGTCTGTTGTCAATTTGTTTACTGTAAAATAGTATTTTATCTGGTCAAACACAATTCTTTCCAAAGGTTTACTAAGGGTTGGTAACAGGCTAGTTGGTCGGCTATTTGAGCCAGTTAATGGTGCTTTACTATTCTTACGTAGGGGAATAACTTTTGCTTCCCTCCAGGCCTCAGGGCACACACTTTCTAGTAGGCTTAAATTGAAGATATGGCGAATAGGAGTGGCAATATCGTCCACCATTATCCTCAGTAATTTTCCATCCAAGTGGCTTGTCATTGTTGATTGACAATAATACTTTTTTCACCTCTTCCACATTACAGAATTCAAAATTACAATGTTTGTCTTTCATAATTTGGTCAGATATACTTGGATGTGTAGTGTCAGCATTTGTTGCTGGCATGTCATGCCTAAGTTTGCTAATCTTGCCAATGAAAAAATCATTAAAGTAGTTGGCAATATCAGTGGGTTTTGTGATAACATCACACCAGGAAGAGACGGAGGAAGAAAACCAGACAGGCAGTCATTCAAGAGATGATGGCTAAACTGACAAGATACAGTCTCTCTGCCCTAACAATGGGAGTCGTTGTCCACAAAGCGACATGGCGGGCTGTCTAGCTCCTGCCTATCCTTTCTTTGGATTGGTCGATACATCTCATTATTGAGGGTTGTTGACGTCAACCGCCTGTATTCAATGGAGAGAGATGCTATGCCACTAGCCTCATGCCATGAATATGCATAGCTATCTCGGGACAACTTTGATATAAAGTGTTTTTTCTCAAAGTTGCCAGGATGTCACATGTCCTACTTATACCAGTACACTAGTAACAACTTAAACATTATGAATGTTTAATTATTAGATCAAATAAACCACAAGTAGCAAATATGCCATTCATGTTTTTGTTGACCAAATTCGACACTCTCATTGACCTCCATACAAAAACTGATTTTGGTGGGCGAAACAACGCCACCTGCTGGAGGGAGAAATATTCTCAGTTGGGCCTCGCTCTTCCCCTTGCTCTCTGGTCATCCCCACCCCACTCTTTATTGCTTCCTCCATTCCTTGGAATGGTTATGAGCTTTAAGCTGGGCTGCTAAAGCAATAAATGAGGTGGAGAGAGGAGCGGAGGCTGTTCTCCCTTCAGTTTCTAGCTTCATCATCACCCCGGGAGACTGGGGTGTTCTTTGGAACCAGTGCTGTGACGGTAGCTGATAACAGGCTTGCGGTCGAGCTCCAGTGGAGTCATGGGGTTGGAGGAGGGGCAGATGAAGGGAGTGAGGAGTGCTCCTACAGCGTAGATCGGGGAAAGGAGAGGGGTGGAGGTGAGGAGGGTTTTAAGTGAAACAACAGTGTGTTGAATTCCTTCATTTCCTCCTGTCTTTCCCTCTTCCAGGCTGTGTGTGTGTGTGTGTGTGTGTGTGTGTGTGTGTGTGTGTGTGTGTGTGTGTGTGTGTGTGTGTGTGTGTGTGTGGACGTGTTTAACTATACCAGAAGTCCCCACAAGAATAGTAAACCAAGAAAAATTTGACCAACTGGGGACATTTTGTTGGTCCCCACAAGGTCAAATGCTATTTCTAGGGGGTTTAGAGTTAAGGTTAGAATTAGTGTTAGGGTTAGGGTTAGGGTTAGGGTTGGGAGATCGGGTTAGTTTTAGGGTTAGGGTTAGTAGCTAGGGTTAGGTTTAGGGTTAGGGTTAAGGTTAGGTTTTTGGGTTAAGGTTAGGGTTAGGTTAAGGGTATGGTTTAGGGTTAGGGTTAGGGTTAGGTTTGAGGTTAAGGGTTAGGGAAAATAGGATTTTGAATGGGACTGAATTGTATGTCCCCACAAGGTTAGCTGCACAAGACTGTGTGTGTGTTTGTGTTTGTCTCCTAAAGGGGCAGAGGTCAACTAGCATGCAGACACAAACCGAGTATCCTCCTCAGCTGTGAGAGTACACTCTCAGATCCTCTCTCCCTATCCTGAGGGGAACACGCTCCCCCCCCCCCCTCTCTTTCTCTCCTGAAAGGCACCAGTCAGAACTGATCACCACACCTGATACCTATACATCACTGGGACATTCATGGGAAGCAGAAGAGACGGCAAATATCCATAAACACACACACAAGCACCCACAGAAACTCACATACATACTGATGTTGGGCCATTAGGTCTGGCTCACAGTCAGCATTCCAATTCATCCCAAAGGTGTTCGATGGGGTTTAGGTCAGGGCTCTGTGCAGGCCAGTCAAGTTCTTCCACACCGATCTCGACAAACCATTTCTGTATGGACCTCGCTTTGTGCACGGGGCATTGTCATGCTGAAACAAGAAAAGGCCTTCCCCAAACTGTTGCCAGAAAGTTGGAAGCACAAAATCGAATGTCATATGCTGCAACGTCAAGATTTCCCTTCACTGGAAATAAGAGGCCTAGCCCGAACCATGAAAAACAGCCCCAGACCATTATTCCTCCTCCCCCAAACTTTACAGTTGGCACTATGCATTCGGGCAGGTAGTGTTCTCCTGGCATCCGCCAAACCCAGATTTGTCTGTCGGACTGCCAGATGGTGAAAACGTGATTCATCACTCCATAGAACGCATTTCCACTGCTCCAGAATCCAATGGCGGTGAGCTTTACACCACTCCAGCCGTCGCTTGGCATTGCGCATGGTGATCTTAGGCTTGTGTGTGGCTGCTGGGCCATGGAAACCCATTTCATGAAGCTCCCGACGAACAGTTATTGTGCTGACGTTGCTTCCAGAAGCAGTTTGGAACTCGGTAGTGAGTGTTGCAACCGAGGACAGACGATTTTTACGCGCTACACACTTCAGCACTCGGCGGTCCCGTTCTGTGAGCTTGTGTGGACTACCACTTTGCGGCTGAGCCGTTGTTTCTCCTAGACGTTTCCACTTCACAATAACAGCACTTACAGTTGACCGGGGCAGCTCTATCAGGGCAGAAATTTCACACACTTGTTGGAAAGGTGGCATCCTATGACGGTGCCACGTTGAAAGTCACTGAGCTCTTCAGTAAGGCCATTCTACTGCCAATGTGTGTCTATGGAGATTGCATGGCTGTGTGCTCGATTTTATACACCTGTCAGCAATGGCTGTGGCTGAAATAGCTGAATCCAGAATCCATACAGAAATGGTTTGTCGAGATCGGTGTGGAAAAACTTGACTAGCCTGCACAGAACCCTGACCTCAACACCATCAAACACCTTTGGGATGAATTGGAACACCGACTGCGAGCCAAGACTAATCGCCCAACATCAGTGCTAGAACTCACTAATGCTCTTGTGGTACCTGCAGAAATGTTTCAACATCTAGTGGAAAGCCTTCCCAGAAGACTGGAGGCTGTTATAGCAGCAAAGGGGGGACCAATTCCATTTTAATGCCCATGATTTTGGAATGAGATGTTCTATATACCTTTGGTGATGTAGTGTAACTCATGAAATGTACAGTACACTCACTCACTCACAGATACAGTTTAGTTACACCCCCCCCCCCCCCCCCCAAGCACATGTGCACGTACACACACACACGTACACACACACACGTACACACACACACTACCATAAAACGTGATAACAGCCTAAATTCTACCCTAGAGCTATGAAGGCTTCACTGTAAAAAAACAAAGGGATTCCACTGGCATGCAGGTCTTCCCTTATAAATAACAGACTGAAGTGTTACTGGGCCTTCTGGAGTTCAGCTGATCAATAAAAGTCAATGCCCCAACTTCCTGGGTTCACGCAATGATCACTTACATTTTGATTTTGTATTGACTAACTTACATACAGTGGGGAAAAAAAGTATTTAGTCAGCCACTAATTGTGCATGTTCTCCCACTTAAAAAGATGAGAGAGGCCTGTAATTTTCATCATAGGTACACGTCAACTATGACAGACAAAATGAGATTTTTTTTCTCCAGAAAATCACATTGTAGGATTTTTTATGAATTTATTTGCAAATTATGGTGGAAAATAAGTATTTGGTCAATAACAAAAGTTTCTCAATACTTTGTTATATACCCTTTGTTGGCAATGACACAGGTCAAACGTTTTCTGTAAGTCTTCACAAGGTTTTCACACACTGTTGCTGGTATTTTGGCCCATTCCTCCATGCAGATCTCCTCTAGAGCAGTGATGTTTTGGGGCTGTCGCTGGGCAACACGGACTTTCAACTCCCTCCAAAGATTTTCTATGGGGTTGAGATCTGGAGACTGGCTAGGCCACTCCAGGACCTTGAAATGCTTCTTACGAAGCCACTCCTTCGTTGCCCGGGCGGTGTGTTTGGGATCATTGTCATGCTGAAAGACCCAGCCACGTTTCATCTTCAATGCCCTTGCTGATGGAAGGAGGTTTTCACTCAAAATCTCACGATACATGGCCCCATTCATTCTTTCCTTTACACGGATCAGTCGTCCTGGTCCCTTTGCAGAAAAACAGCCCCAAAGCATGATGTTTCCACCCCCATGCTTCACAGTAGGTATGGTGTTCTTTGGATGCAACTCAGCATTCTTTGTCCTCCAAACACGACGAGTTGAGTTTTTACCAAAAAGTTATATTTTGGTTTCATTTGACCATATGACTTTCTCCCAATCCTCTTCTGGATCATCCAAATGCACTCATAGCAAACTTCAGACGGGCCTGGACATGTACTGGCTTAAGCAGGGGGACACGTCTGGCACTGCAGAATTTGAGTCCCTGGCGGAGTAGTGTGTTACTGATGGTAGGCTTTGTTACTTTGGTCCCAGCTCTCTGCAGGTCATTCACTAGGTTCCCCCGTGTGGTTCTGGGATTTTTGCTCACCGTTCTTGTGATCATTTTGACCCCACGGGGTGAGATCTTGCGTGGAGCCCCAGATCGAGGGAGATTATCAGTGGTCTTGTATGTCTTCCATTTCCTAATAATTGCTCCCACAGTTGATTTCTTCAAACCAAGCTGCTTACCTATTGCAGATTCAGTCTTCCCAGCCTGGTGCAGGTCTACAATTTTGTTTCTGGTGTCCTTTGACAGCTCTTTGGTCTTGGCCATAGTGGAGTTTGGAGTGTGACTGTTTGAGGTTGTGGACAGGTGTCTTTTATACTGATAACAAGTTCAAACAGGTGCCATTAATACAGGTAACGAGTGGAGGACAGAGGAGCCTCTTAAAGAAAAAGTTACAGGTCTGTGAGAGCCAGAAATCTTGCTTGTTTGTAGGTGACCAAATACTTATTTTCCACCATAATTTGCAAATAAATTCATTAAAAATCCTACAATGTGATTTTCTGGATATTTTTTCCTCAATTTGTCTGTCATAGTTGACGTGTACCTATGATGAAAATTACAGGCCTCTCTCATCTTTTTAAGTGGGAGAACTTGCACAATTGGTGGCTGACTAAATACTTTTTTCCCCCACTGTACTGTAGGCCTATGTGTGCTGCGATTCAGCATATTTTTTATTCTTTCATTTTTTTGGGTCCAATTCAAAGTAAATCTTATGCTGTATATAAACCTTAAATATACATGTTCACAAACCTTATACACTGCTCAAAAAAATAAAGGGAACACTTAAACAACACATCCTAGATCTGAATGAATCTTATTAAATAATTTTTTCTTTACATTGTTGAATGTGCTGACAACATAATCACACAAAAATGATCAATGGAAATCAAATGTATCAACCCATGGAGGTCTGGATTATGGGGTCACCCTCAAAATTAAAGTGGAAAACCACACTACAGGCTGATCCAACTTTGATGTAATGTCCTTAAAACAAGTCAAAATGATGCTCAGTAGTGTGTGTGGCCTCCACGTGCCTGTATGAACTCCCTACAATGCCTGGGCATGCTCCTGATGAGGTGGCGGATGGTCTCCTTAGGGATCTCCTCCCAGACCTGGACTAAAGCATCCGCCAACTCCTGGACAGTCTGTGGTGCAACGTGGCGTTGGTGGATGGAGCGAGACATGATGTCCCAGATGTGCTCAATTGGATTCAGGTCTGGGGAATGGGCGAGCCAGTCCATAGCATCAATGCCTTCCTCTTGCAGGAACTGCTGACACACTCCAGCCAAATGAGGTCTAGACTTGTCTTGCATTAGGAGGAACCCAGGGCCAACCGCACCAGCATATGGTCTCACAAGGGGTCTGAGGATCTCATCTCGGTACCTAATGGCAGTCAGGCTACCTCTGGCGAGCACATGGAGGGCTGTGCGGCCCCCCAAAGAAATGCCACCCCACACCATGACTGACCCACCGCCAAACCGGTCATGCTGGAGGATGTTGCAGGCAGCAGAACGTTCTCCAAGGCGTCTCCAGACTCTGTCACGTCTGTCACGTGCTCAGTGTGAACCTGCTTTCATCTGTGAAGAGCACAGGGCACCAGTGGCGAATTTGCCAATCTTGGTGTTCTCTGGCAAATGCCAAACGTCCTGCACGGTGTTGGGCTGTAAGCACAACCCCCACCTGTGGACGTCGGGCCCTCATACCACCCTCATGGAGTCTGTTTCTGACCGTTTGAGCAGACATATGCACATTTGTGGCCTGCTGGAGGTCATTTTGCAGGGCTCTGGCAGTGCTCCTCCTGCTCCTCCTTGCACAAAGGCGGAGGTAGCGGTCCTGCTGCTGGGTTGTTGCCCTCCTACGGCCTCCTCCACGTCTCCTGATGTACTGGCCTGTCTCCTGGTAGCGCCTCCATGCTCTGGACACTACGCTGACAGACACAGCATACCTTCTTGCCACAGCTCGCATTGATGTGCCATCCTGGATGAGCTGCACTACCTGAGCCACTTGTGTGGGTTGTAGACTCCATCTCATGCTACCACTAGAGTGAAAGCACCGCCAGCATTCAAAAGTGACCACAACATCAACCAGGAAGCATAGGAACTGAGAAGTGGTCTGTGGTCACCACCTGAAGAACCACTTCTTTATTGGGGGTGTCTTGCTAATTGCCTATAATTTCCACCTATTGTCTATTCCATTTGCACAACAGCATGTGACATTTATTGTCAATCAGTGTTGCTTCCTAAGTGGACAGTTTGATTTCACAGAAGTGTGATTGACTTGGAGTTACATTGTGTTGTTTAAGTGTTCCCTTTATTTTTTTGAGCAGTGTATATTTGTTTATCCTGCTAATGGTTAGGATTGGGGAGGGGTAATCTGATCCTAGATCTGTGGTTAGGGGCAATGTCTGTTTGGCTGCTCTCACTAGTCAATGGGTATTTTGGAGATGTACTGCTCCATCCATTCATTTCCTTCAGCCCCAGGCTGTGGCTACACAATGTGTGTTTGTTGACAAGTGCCTGGGTAATGGGATGGTGACACAGCTGGCTCCGCCCATTCAGTGGTGGGTGTCTCCTCCTCACTTCCTGCTGAAAGCCACAGAGGGATATATTTACCCCAGAAAGAGTAAATGTGTGTCTGTGTGTGTTAAGGGGGGCAGGAGAGCCACAGGAGGGTATAAACAGAGGGGCTTATAATTCTCTGTGGAGTTTGGCTGAGAGTAGAGGGAAACGACTAACAGAAAGGCCTCAAATCCCCCAGTCTCTTAATGAAGTCTAAATGGGAAGGATGGACCCCAATAGATCACTTTTTATTGACTAATCCTCACAATAATGAAGTGTTGGTCAAGAGAGAACGACTATAGCATACAACAGTGGTCCTAGCTAAAGCTCTAGTGTGTGTTTTCTCTCTCTCTCTGTGTGTGTAGGGTGACTGTCGGTCCAATAGCTATGTGTGTGGGGTCACCAGTAAAGAATATATATATATATGTATATAAACCTTGAATGTAAACGTTATTTATTAAAACCTTAAATATAAACCTTATATATAAACAGGGGTGCAACTTTCACTGGGGATGGGGGGGACATGCCCCCCCCCCCCACACACACACATTCTGAAATTGCATTTTTGTCCCCCCCAGTTTGTCCCCCCCAACGATATGCTTTAGGACCATGCAGACGCTTCCGAGCGGTCAGGTAGGCTGTTTGGAGTGTTTAACCGACTGGATTTAGGACCCCGCGGACACCATAAAGCAGGCTGACTAGCTGTATGAAGGCAAAGCTTCTGGAAGGCTGGTTGGACCAGCATGGGAGAGTTGAGCATAGTTCAGTGTACATGTTATGCTCTTTCACCGAGTTGTAAAAGGAACAGAAACTGGCTACTCTTTAGTTGACTGATGTAGCTGGCAAGGTAACTGCTGTTTAACTTAACAGAGAACAAACTAAACTAGTGTTTATTCGCAGTGCTGAGCTAGTATTGTAACTGACGTGTAACCTTAGCTAATGTTTCATCCCCTCTCAACTGAGGGAGTACATTTCCTTGGAAAAATAACCGTCCCGTGGTTCTCCGCCCATGTATACATAGGCTATAGCCTACTCTATTTAATTGAGACCACACGTGCGCCTGATCTCGCAGGTATGGCTACTGAACTGGAGGCAGCAAGAATGATGACAGCGACACTTGCTACATTTTGCATAGTCCTATAGGATATAGCCTACCTTTTAGGAGGACAAATTTGAGACAGAGACAAATAAATGGGTAATCGATACTTATTGAAAATGAAAAGGCGCAACGCTCGCTCACCATAGTAGCCTAACCTATGTGCACGTTGTGCCTTTTCCTTTTCAATCATGATAAAAAATGTTGATTGCACTTTGACTCACGTTGGTTGAGAGGCCTCCACTTTTTTCATTCTCTATATTTATTTACAGACACTGCTGTAAACTACAGTCTAATCATATTTAAGTTCATTTCATATTCAAGTTAACTGCCACGTGATTCTCCACCCATGTAGGCAGCCTACTCTATTTCAATGAGACAACTAAACTCAGCAAAAAAAGAAATGTCCCTTTTTCTGGACACTGTCTTTCAAAGATAATTAGTAAAAATTTATAAAAATCCAATTAACTTCACAGATCTTCATTGTAAAGGGTTTAAACACTGTTTCCCATGCTTTTTCAATGAACCGTAAACAATTAATGAACATGCACCTGTGGAACGGTCGTTAAGACACTAACAGTTTACAGACGGTAGGCAATTAAGGTCACAGTTATGAAAACTTAGGACACTAAAGAGGCCTTTCTACTGACTCTGAAAAACACCAAAAGAAAGATGCCCTGGGTCCCTGCTCATCTGCGTGAACGTGCCTTAGGCATGCTGCAAGGAGGTATGAGGACTGCAGATGTGGACAGGGCAATAAATTGCAATGTCCGTACTGTGAGATGCCTAAGACAGCGCTACAGGGAGACAGGACGGACAGATAATCGTCCTCGCAGTGGCAGACCACGTGTAACAACACCTGCACAGGATCGGTACATCCGAACATCACACCTGCGGGACAGGTACAGGATGGCAACAACAACTGCCCGAGTTACGCCAGGAATGCACAATCCCTCCATCAGTGCTCAGACTGTCCGCAATAGGCTAAGAGAGGCTGGACTGAGGGCTTGCAGGCCTGTTGTAAGGCAGGTCCTCACCAGACATCACCGGCAACAACGTCGCCTATGGGCACAAACCCACCGTCGCTGGACCAGACAGGACTGGCAAAAAGTGCTCTTCACTGAAAAGTCGTGGTTTTGTCTCACCAGGGGTGATGGTCGGATTCGCATTTATTGTCGAAGGAATGAGCGTTACACCGAGGCCTGTACTCTGGAGCGGGATCAATTTGGAGGTGGAGGGTCCGTCATGGTCTGGGGCGGTGTGTCACAGCATCATCGGACTGAGCTTGTTGTCATTACAGGCAATCTCAACGCTGTGCGTTACAGGGAAGACACCCTCCTCCCTCATGTGGTACCCTTCCTGCAGGCTCATCCTGACATGACCCTCCAGCATGACAATGCCACCAGCCATACTGCTCATTCTGTGCGTGATTTCCTGCAAGACAGGAATGTCAGAGTTCTGCCATGGCCAATAAAGAGCCCGGATCTCAATCCCATTGAGCACGTCTGGGACCTGTTGGATCGGAGGGTGAGGGCTAGGGCCATTCCCCCAAGAAATGTCAGGGAACTTGCAGGTGCCTTGGTGGAAGAGTGGGGTAACATCTCACAGCAAGAACTGGCAAATCTGGTGCAGTCCATGAGGAGGAGATGCACTGCAGTACTTAATGAAGCTGATGGCCACTGCAGATGCACTGCAGATGCACTGCAGTACTTAATGAAGCTGATGGCCACACCAGCTCACAACAAAGAACAGCGCCGGAGAAGATGGCTGCCATTTTACAGCCCTCTAACCAATTGTACTATTATGTGTGTTTTTCCGCGTTATTTGTAATTTATTTTGTACATAATGTTTATGCCATCGTCTCTTATATCCAAAAAGAGCTTCTGGATATCAGGACAGCGATTACTCACCTCGTATTGGACGAAGATTTTTTCTTCAACGAGGCGGCTGCGAAGGATATCATACAGACACCCGACAAGGCCCAAATCCCCGTCATTCGCGTGAGGAAGAGACGACGATATCGTGGACGTAGATCGGGGTGCCTTGTAAGGATCCGACGGCGAGCGAGTAAACTGCCTCTTCCATCAATCCTATTAGCCAACGTTCAATCATTTGAAAATAAATTGGACGATTTAAGATTACGGTTATCCTACCAACGGGACATTAAAAACTGTAATATCTTATGTTTCACCGAGTCGTGGCTGAACGACGACATGGATTTCATACAGCTAGCGGGTTATACGCTACATCGGCAGGATAGAACGGCTGACTCCGGTAAGACAAGGGGTGGCGGTCTGTGTATATTTGTAAACAACAGCTGGTGCACAAAATCAAATACTAAGGAAGTCTCGAGGTTTTGCTCGCCTGAGGTAGAGTATCTTATGATAAGCTGTAGACCACACTATTTACCAAGAGAGTTTTCATCTATATTTTTCATAGCTGTCTATTTACCACCACAAACCAATGCTGGCATTAAGATTGCACTGAATGAGTTGTACAAGGCCATAAATCAACAGGAAAATGCTCATCCAGATGCAGCGCTCCTAGTGGCCGGGGACTTTAATGCAGGGAAACTTAAATCCGTTCAACCTAATTTCTACCAGCATGTTAAATGTGCAACCAGAGGAAAAAAAACTCTAGACCACCTTTACTCCACACACAGAGACGCATACAAAGCTCTCCCTCGCCCTCCATTTGGCAAATCTGACCATAACTCTATCCTCCTGATTCCTGCTTATAAGCAAAAACTAAAGCAGGAAGCACCAGTGACTTGGTTAATAAAAAAGTGGTCAGATGACGCAGATGCTAAGCTACAGGACTGTTTTGCTAGCACAGACTGGAACATGTTCCGGGATTCTTCAGACAGCATTGAGGAGTACACCACATCAGTCACTGGCTTCATCAATAAGTGCATCGATGATGTCGTCCCCACAGTGACTGTACGTACATACCTCAACCAGAAGCCATGGATTACAGGAAACATCCGCACTGAGCTAAAGGGTAGAGCTGCCGCTTTCAAGGAACGGGACTCTAACCCGGACGCTTATAAGAAATCCCGCTATGACCTCCGACGAACCATCAAACAGGCAAAGAGTCAATACAGGACTAAGATTGAATCGTACTACACTGGCTCTGACGCTCGTCGGATGTGGCAGGGCTTGAAAACTATTACAGACTACAAAGGGAAGCACAGCCGCGAGCTGCCCAGTGACACAAGCCTACCAGATGAGCTAAACCACTTCTATGCTCGCTTCGAGGCAAGCAACACTGAAGCATGCATGAGAGCACCAGCTGTTCCGGATGACTATGTGATCACGCTCTCCGTAGCCGATGTGAGTAAGACTTTTAAGCAGGTCAACATTCACAAGGCCGCAGGGCCAGACGGATTACCAGGACGTGTACTCCGAGCATGTGCTGACCAACTGGCAAGTGTCTTCACTGACATTTTCAACATGTCCCTGACTGAGTCTGTAATACCAACATGTTTCAAGCAGACCACCATAGTCCCCGTGCCCAAGGACTCTAAGATAACCTGCCTAAATGACTACCGACCCGTAGCACTGACGTCTGTAGCCATGAAGTGCTTTGAAAGGCTGGTCATGACTCACATCAACACCATTATCCCAGAAACCCTAGACCCACTCCACTTTGCATACCGCCCCAACAGATCCACAGATGACGCAATCTCTATTGCACTCCACACTGCCCTTTCCCACCTGGACAAGAGGAACACCTACGTGAGAATGCTATTCATTGACTACAGCTCAGCATTCAACACCATAGTGCCCTCTAAGCTCATCACTAAGCTAAGGATCCTGGGACTAAACACCTCCCTCTGCAACTGGATCCTGGACTTCCTGACGGGCCGCCCCCAGGTGGTAAGGGTAAGTAACAACACATCTGCCACACTGATCCTCAACACGGGGGCCCCTCAGGGGTGCGTGCTCAGTCCCCTCCTGTACTCTCTGTTCACCCATGACTGCATGGCCAGGCACGACTCCAACACCATCATTAAGTTTGCCGACGACACAACAGTGGTAGGCCTGATCACCGACAACGATGAGACAGCCTATAGGGAGGAGGTCAGAGACCTGGCCGTGTGGTGCCAGGACAACAACCTCTCCCTCAACGTGACCAAGACAAAGGAGATGATTGTGGACTACAGGAAAAAAAGAGGACTGAGCACGCCCCCATTCTCATCGACGGGGCTGTAGTGGAACAGGTTGAGAGCTTCAAGTTCCTTGGTGTCCACATCACCAACGAACTATCATGGTCCAAACACACCAAGACAGTCGTGAAGAGGGCACGACAAAGCCTATTCCCCCTCAGGAGACTGAAAAGATTTGGCATGGGTCCTCAGATCCTCAAAAAATTATACAGCTGCACCATCGAGAGCATCCTGACTGGTTGCATCACCGCCTGGTATGGCCACTAGCTGTCTTGCTTGGCCTCCGACCGCAAGGCACTACAGAGGGTAGTGCGTACGGCCCAGTACATCACTGGGGCCAAGCTTCCTGCCATCCAGGACCTCTATACCAGGCGGTGTCAGAGGAAGGCCCTCAAAATTGTCAAAGACTCCAGCCACCCTAGTCATAGACTGTTCTCTCTGCTACCGCACGGCAAGCGGTACCGGAGTGCCAAGTCTAGGTCCAAAAGACTTCTCAACAGCTTCTACCCCCAAGCCATAAGACTCCTGAACAGCTAATCATGGCTACCCGGACTATTTGCACTGCCCCCCCACCCCATCCTTTTTACGCTGCTGCTACTCTGTTAATTATTTATGCATAGTCACTTTAACTCTACCCACATGTACATATTACCTCAACTACCTCAACTAGCCGGTGCCCCCGCACATTGACTCTGCAACGGTACCTCCCTGTATATATAGCCTCCCTACTGTCACTTTATTTTACTTCTGCTCTTTTTTCTCGCAACACTTTTTTTGTTGTTGTTTTATTTTTACTTTTTTTGTAAAAAATAAATGCACTGTTGGTTAAGGGCTGTAAGTAAGCATTTCACTGTAATGTCTGCACCTGTTGTATTCGGCGCATGTGAAAAAATAAAATTTGATTTGATTTGATTTGATTTGAGATACTGACTGTCACTTTTGATTTTGACCCCTCCTTTGTTCAGGGACACATTATTCCAATTCTGTTAGTCACATGTCTGTGGAACTTGTTCAGTTTATGTCTCAGTTGATGAATCTTGTTATGTTCATACAAATATTTACACGTTAAGTTTGCTGAAAATAAACGCAGATGACAGTGAGAGGACATTTCGTTTTTTGTTGCCACTAGGCTAACACGTCTCCACTAGGCTAACACGTCACCACTAGGTTAACACGTCACGACAAGGCTAAAACATCACCACTAGGCTAAAACATCACCACTGGGCTAACACGTCACGACTAGGCTAACACGTCACGACTAGGCTAACACGTCACGACTAGGCTAACACGTCACGACTAGGCTAAAACATCACCACTAGGCTAAAACATCACCACTAGGCTATCACGTCACGACTAGGCTAAAACGTCACGACTAGGCTAACACGTCACGACTAGGCTAAAACATCACCACTAGGCTAAAACTTCACCACTAGGCTAAAACTTCACCACTAGGCTATCACGTCACGACTAGGCTAAAACGTCACGACTAGGCTAACACGTCACCACTAGGCTAACCCATCATCACTAGGCTAACACGTCACGACTAGGCTAACACGTCACCACTAGGCTAACCCATCATCACTAGGCTAACACGTCACGACTAGGCTAAAACATCACCACTAGGCTAAAACATCACGACTAGGCTAACACATCACCACTAGGCTAACCCATCACCACTAGGCTAACCCATCACCACTAGGCTAACCCATCACCACTAGGCTAACACATCACCACTAGGCTAACCCATCATGACTCTGTTTACTCCTCTTGGTTCACTATCATGTTTACTACTATTTATTTATTTTATTTTTTATTTATTTTTATTTAACCTTTATTTAACTAGGCAAGTCAGTTAAGAACAAATTCTTATTTACAATGACGTTCTACACCGGCCAAACCCGGACGACACTGGGCCAATTGTGCGCCGCCCTATGGGACTCCCAATCACGGCCGGGTTGTGATACAGCCTGTAATCGAACCAGGGGGTCTGTAGTGATGCCTCAAGCACTAAGATGCAGTGCCTCAGACCTCTGCGTCCTAGTAAAGGACCTGATGGGCCTTTAAGTCCCCTGTATGAATTTTAAGCCCTACCCTACCCATGCCCGCGACGTTCAGGCCCTACCCTACCCATGCCTGCGACGTTCAGGCCCTATCCTACCCATGCCCGCGACGTTCAGGCCCTACCCTACCCAGGCCCGATTGCTTCTGCCAAATTTAAGGCTCGGCCCTGACCAGAATCAGAAATAACTTCCTCTGTTAGTAAATCCATAAACTGTTCCTGTCTGTCTGTCACTTGCTCCCTGCGAGCTGCTCGCTCTGCATGCACTCTGCTCATGGCTGCTCTGAGTCTGTGAGTATCCATAGCAACGGCTCCGCTTGGGCTGCTCTGCTCAATGAAGACACATGAGAGAGCAGTTAGCTGTTAGCTACTTTTCGTCACTCTAACTCTGACAAAACTCAAGGAACTTTATAATTTTCTGTGAAATAATCTCTCCTGTTTTATATTTGACGAGGTTGAAGCACTTTTGACACCATGTTATGATCTTAGTCAGATATGACTGTACTGCGCAGTAGAGCACGAGCAAATGGCTCAGCTTCAAAATGTTAGTGATCAATTTAGTGATACCCGAGCCCTGCCTGTACCCTGGTTACTGTATTTATGAAAAAACAGGCCCTACCCAGTTCTAACCCGATGTATAATGTCGGGGTCCATCGGGCTCTACTCTGTATGGAGCCCTGAACTGAGGAGGAGGAGACAGGGAGACCCAAAACATAATCAATCATCACATTCCACATGCAGTAGTGGGTCACCATATTCACTTCAGGTCACCATATTCACTTCAGGTCACCATATTCACTTCAGGTCACCATATTCACTTCAGGTCACCATATTCACTTCAGGTCACCATTGTCACTTCAGGTCACCATAGTCACTTCAGGTCACCATAGTCACTTCAGGTCACCATATTCACTTCAGGTCACCATTGTCACTTCAGGTCACCATATTCACTTCAGGTCACCATTGTCACGTCAGGTCACCATATTCACTTCAGGTCACCATTGTCACTTCAGGTCACCATATTCACTTCAGGTCACCATATTCACTTCAGGTCACCATATTCACTTCAGGTCACCATATTCACTTCAGGTCACCATATTCACTTCAGGTCACCATTGTCACTTCAGGTCACCATAGTCACTTCAGGTCACCATAGTCACTTCAAAGTTTCAAAGTCAGTGAGTACGCAGCAACAAGGTCAGCTCAGGCAGAAAAGTCCTCACCAATGGTTTCAGCTCTAATTTATTGTTTGGCTTTCTTTAGACTTTCTTCACATTCTGTATAACCACTCTGGGGCTGCATCAGGGTAGAGACCTGTACAGCAGAGGGTTTCTCTGAGCCAGAAGACAGTGGGAGACCTGGGAAGGATTTCTTTCTCCTCTGTCTCTGTGAGGGGGGTGAAGTCACTCAAATAGGAACAGACTCGTAATTCATAAAGAGGACCTTGATTCAGGGACACTAAAATCCAACACCCCTCAGGGTCTGAGCGGCCTGTGAGTTCTACCACAGCACAAGCCTGCAGACAGATTTGACTGGGCTATGGGAAAGTATGTTATCAGTGATGTATCTGTGCTCTCACACATATCAACATATACAGGAGACAAAGTGCTCTCACACATATCAACGTACAGGAGAAGGTAGAGGATGAGACGTAACGAGGACAGGAGATTTGTCAAGCTGTTAACCTTGAATAGAACCACGCTGTAGCGTTTTATCCACATAACATGTCCTTTTCAATTACATGCCTAATGTCCTTGGAGCTATAGGAGGACGGGCTCATTGTAATGGCTGGAATGGAATTAATGGAACGGTATCAAACACATCAAAACTATTTATTCCATTCCAGCCACTACAATGAGCCCGTCCCTCCTATAGCTCCTCCCACCAGCCTCCACCATTTCAGTCTCGGGGGAGTCAAGTCGGTCAGGAGAAAGTGTGTGTGTGTGTACTGCAGTCAAACGAGGAGATTCATTTAGAAAATAATATGAAGAAAGTGTATTGTAAACAGACCAAGACTGAACATGGAATATCCTGGGCTCCACAGTGAGAAACAGACCATTACATCTTTCCAAAAGCCTAATGTCTGATGAAGCAAGCTAAATTACATGTTGTTTGCTTAGCTAGGTAGCTAGATAGCTACATGCCAAATAGATCTGGCTACCCTCACGTAACTTAAAATACCTGATCAATTGATGTTTACTGATCATGAAAAGCATGCAGTTACTTGCTGTGTAACTCTGATAGAGCTAAATGTGGAGTAATCGGAAATGTATACTGTGTTCTGACTATGCTCTTCAAGAGGTGATGATATTAAAACCAAATAGTTCGCTTTAACATTTATTTAACAATCCCTTGAAAACAGCATGTAGTTGTCAATGGTTTAAGCGGATCTGGGCGTCTCCAGCAGCCAAATCTAACGCTATTGTGTCGTTTTATTGATTACAACCTATTCGGAATTAGAATAGTAATTTAATAGGATTTCAATAACAACGGTTTATCAAATCAAATTGATTTATAAAGCCCTTTTTACATCATCAGATGTCACAAAGTGCTTATACAGAAACCCAGCCTAAAACCCCAAACAGCAAGCAATGCAGATGTAGAAGCACGGTGGCTAGGAAAAACTCCCTAGAAAGGCCGGAACCTAGGAAGAAACCTAGAGAGGAACGAGGCTCTGAGGGCTGGCCAGTCCCCTTCTAGCTGTGCCGGGTGGAGATTATAAGAGTACATGGCCATTAAGGCCAGATCGTTCTTCAGGATGTTCAAACATTCATAGATGACCAGCAGGGTCAAATAATAGTGAGAGAGCGAATTAGATCAAATCAAATCCAAATGTATTGGTCACATACACATATTTAGCAGATGTTATTGCGGGCGAAATGCTTGTGTTCCTAGCTCCAACAGTGCAGAATTAGAGGAAGCATACTTAAGATCACACAGGACACCAGATAAGACAGGAGAATTTCAACAGATAGGACAGACTGACCCTAGCCCCCGGCACAGAGATACTGAAGGCTGAGACAAGGGGGGGTCGGGAGACACTGTGGCCCTGTCCGACGATACCCCCGGACTTTGCCAACCAGGCAGGATATAACTCCACCCACTTTGCCAAAGCACAGAACCCACACCAATAGAGGGATATCAACAGACCAACTTACTACCCTGAGACAAGGCTGAGTATAGCCAACTAAGATCTCCTCCACCGCACGAGCCTGAGGGGGCGCAAAACCTGACAGGAAGATCACGTCAGTGACTCAACTCACTCAAGTCGAGTAAAAAGTGACGCACCCCTCCTAGGGACGGCATGGAGGAGCACTTGTAAGCCAGTGATTCAGCTCCCATAATAGGGTCAGAGGCAGAGAATCCCAGTGGAGAGAGGGGAGCCGGCCAGGCAGAGACAGCAAGGGCGGTTCTTAGCTCCAGTGCCTTGCCGTTCACCTTCGCACCCATGGGCCAGACTACACTCAATCATAGGACCTACTGAAGACTTAAAGGTTGAGACAGAGTCTGCGTCCCTCACATGGATAGGCAGACCATTCCATAAAAATGAAGCTCTATAGGAGAAAGCCCTGCCTCCAGCAGTTTTTTTTATTTATTCTAGGAACAATAAGGAGGCCTGCGTCTAGTGACCGTAGCGTAGCTGTACGCCAGGACCAAATCGGAGAGATACAGTGGGGAAAAAAAGTATTTAGTCAGCCACCAATTGTGCAAGTTCTCCCACTTAAAAAGATGAGAGAGGCCTGTAATTTTCATCATAGGTACACGTCAACTATGACAAACAAATTAAGAAAAAAAAATCCAGAAAATCACACTGTAGGATTTTTTATGAATTTATTTGCAAATTATGGTGGAAAATAAGTATTTGGTCACCTACAAACAAGCAAGATTTCTGGCTCTCACAGACCTGTAACTTCTTCTTTAAGAGGCTCCTCTGTCCTCCACTCGTTACCTGTATTAATAGCACCTGTTTGAACTTGTTATCAGTATAAAAGACACCTGTCCACAACCTCAAACAGTCACACTCCAAACTCCACTATGGCCAAGACCAAAGAGCTGTCAAAGGACACCAAAAACTAAATTGTAGACCTGCACCAGGCTGGGAAGACTGAATCTGCAATAGGTGAGCAGCTTGGTTTGAAGAAATCAACTGTGGCAGCAATTATTAGGAAATGGAAGACATACAAGTCCACTGATAATCTCCCTCGATCTGGGGCTCCACGCAAGATCTCACCCCGTGGGGTCAAAATTATCACAAGAACGGTGAGCAAAAATCCCAGAACCACACAGGGGGACCTAGTGAATGACCTGCAGAGAGCTGGGACCAAAGTAACAAAGCCTACCATCAGTAACACACTACGCCGCCAGGGACTCAAATCCAGCAGTTCCAGACGTGTCCCCCTGCTTAAGCCAGTACATGTCCAGGCCCGTCTGAAGTTTGCTAGAGTGCATTTGGATGATCCAGAAGAGGATTGGGAGAATGTCATATGGTCAGATGAAACCAAAATAGAACTTTTTGGTAAAAACTCAACTCGTCGTGTTTGGAGGACAAAGAATGCTGAGTTGCATCCAAAGAACACCATACCTACTGTGAAGCATGGGGGTGTAAACATCATGCTTTGGGGCTGTTTTTCTGCAAAGGGACCAGGACGACTGATCCGTGTAAAGGAAAGAATGAATGGGGCCATGTATCGTGAGATTTTGAGTGAAAACCTCCTTCCATCAGCAAGGGCATTGAAGATGAAACGTGGCTGGGTCTTTCAGCATGACAATGATCCCAAACACACTGCCCAGGCAACGAAGGAGTGGCTTCGTAAGAAGCATTTCAAGGTCCTGGAGTGGCCTAGCCAGTCTCCAGATCTCAACCCCATAGAAAATATTTGAGGGAGTTGAAAGTCCGTGTTGCCCAGCGACAGACCCAAAACATCACTGCTCTAGAGGAGATCTGCATGGAGGAATGGGCCAAAATAGTGTGTGAAAACCTTGTGAAGACTTACAGAAAACGTTTGACCTGTGTCATTGCCAACAAAGGGTATATAACAAAGTATTGAGAAACTTTTGTTATTGACCAAATACTTATTTTCCACCATAATTTGCAAATAAATTCATAAAAAATCCTACAATGTGATTTTCTGGATTTTTTTTTCTCATTTTGTCTGTCATAGTTGACGTGTACCTATGATAACAATTAAAGGCCTCTCTCATCTTTTTAAGTGGGAGAACTTGCACAATTGGTGGCTGACTAAATAAATTTTTTCCCCACTGTAGGTAGGAGCAAGCCCATCTAATGCTTTGTAGGTTAGCAGTAAAACCTTGAAATCAGCCCTAGCCTTAACAGGAAGCTAGTGTGGAATAATATGATACATTTTTGGGGTTCTAGTCAAGATTCTAGCAGCCGTATTTAGCACTAACTGAAGTTTATTTAGTGCTTTATTAGGTAGCCGGAGAGTAGAGCATTGCAGTAGTCTAATCTAGAAGTGACAAAAGCATGGATTAGCTGTTCTGCTTCATTTTTGGACAATACGTTTCAAAATTTTGCAATGTTACGAAGATGGAAAAAAAGCTGCCTTTTAATATTATTGACATGTTTGTCAAAAGAGAGATCAGGGTCCAGAGTAATGCCGAGGTCCTTCAAAGTTTTATTTGCGTCGACTGTACAACCATCAAGATTAATTGTCAGATCAAACAGCAGATCTCTTTGTTTCTTGGGACCTACAGCAGAACTAGCGTCTATGTTGTGTCCAAGTTTAAAAGTAAAACATTTGCCGCCATCCACTTCCTTATGTCTGAAACATACAGTGCCTTGCAAAAGTTTTCATCCCCCTTGGCGTTATTCCTATTTTGTTGCATTGCAACCTGTAATTTAAATGGATTTTTATTTGGATTTCTTGTAATGGACATACACAAAATAATCAAAATTGGTGAAGTGAAATGAAAAAATAACTTGTTTTAAAAAAGTCTAACAAATAAATAACTGAATAGTGGTGCGTGCATATGTATTCACCCCCTTTGGTATGAAGCCCCTAAATAAGATCTGGTGCAAACAATTACCTTCATAAGTCACATAATTAGTTAAATAAAGTCCACCTGTGTGCAATCTAAGTGTCACATGATCTGTCACATGATCTCAGTATATATACACCTGTTCTGAAAGGCCCCAGAGTCTGCAACACCACTAAGCAAGGGGCACCACCAAGCAAGCAGAACCATGAAGACCAAGGAGCTCTCCAAACAGGTCAGGGACAAAGTTGTGGAGAAGTACAGATCAGGGTTGGGTTATAAAAAAATATCAGAAACTTTGAACATCCCACAGAGCACCATTAAATCCATTATCAAAAAATGGAAAGAATATGGCACCACAACAAACCTGCCAAGAGAGGGCCTCCCACCAAAACTCATGGACCAGGCATGGAGGGCATTAATCAGAGAGGCAACAAAGAGACCAAAGATAACCCTGAAGGAACTGCAAAGCGCCACAGCGGAGATTGGAGTATCTGTCCATTGGACCACTTTAAGCCATACACTCCACATAGCTGGGCTTTACGGAAGAGTGGCCAGAAAAAAGTCATTGCTTAAAGAAAAAAATAAGCAAACACGTTTGGTCTTCGCCAAAAGGCATGTGGAAGATCCCCAAACATATGGAAGAAGGTACTCTGGTCAAATGAGACTAAAATTTAGCTTTTTGGCCATCAAGGAAAACGTTATGTCTGGCGCAAACCCAACACCTCTCATCATCCCGAGAACACCATCCCCACAGTGAAGCATGGTGGTGGCAGCATCATGCTGTGGGGATGTTTTTCATCGGCAGGGACTGGGAAACTGGTCAGAATTGAAGGAATGATTGATGGCGCTAAATACAGGGAAATTCTTGAGGGAAACCTGTTTCAGTCTTCCAGAGATTTGAGACTGGGACGGAGGTTCACCTTCCAGCAGGACAATGACCCTAAGCATACTGCTAAAGCAACACTCGAGTCGTTTAAGGGGAAACATTTAAATGTCTTGGAATGGCCTAGTCAAAGCCCAGACCTTAATCCAATTGGGAATCTGTGGAATGACTTAAAGATTAATGTACACCAGCAGAACCCATCCAACTTGAAGGAGCTAGAGTGGTTTTGCCTTGAAGAATGGGCAAAAATCCCAGTGGCTAGATGTGCCAAGCTTATAGAGACATACCCCAAGAGTCTTGCAGCTGTAATTGCTGCAAAAGGTGGCTCTACAAAGTATTGACTTTGGGGGGGGTGAATAATTATGCACGCTCAAGTTTTCTTTTTTTTGTCTTATTTCTTGTTTGTTTCATATTTTGCATCTTCAAAGTGGTAGGCATGTTGTGTAAATCAAATGATACAAACCCCCCAAAAATCCATTTTAATTCCAGTTGTAAGGCAACAAAATAGGAAAAATGCCAAGGGGGTGTGAATACTTTCGCAAGCCACTGTAGCCTTCCAGGGTAGACAATTTTGGGGTTTCACCATGTTTCATCGAAATGTACAGCTGTGTGTCGTCCGCATAGCACTGAAAGTTTACATTGTGTTTCCGAATGACATCACCAAGAGTTAAAATATATAGTGAAAACAATAGTGGTCCTAAAACGGAACCTTGAGGAACACCGAAACGTACAATTCATTTGTCAGAGGACAAACCATCCACAGAGACAAACTGATATCTTTCCGACAGATAAGATCTAAACCAGGCAAGAACTTGTCCGTGTTCACCAATTAGGGTTTCCAATCTCTCTAAAAGAATGTGGTGATCGATGGTGTCAAAAGCGGCACTAAGGTCTAGGAGCACAAGGACAGATGCAGAGCCTTGGTCTGAGGCAATTAAAAGGCCATTTACCACCTTCACGAGTGCAGTCTCAGTACTATGATGGGGTCTATAACCAGACTGGAGCGTTTCGAATACATTATTTGTCTTCAGGAAGGCAGTGAGTTGCTGCGCAACAACATTTTCTAACATTTTTGAGAGGAATGGAAGATTCGATATAGGCCAACAGTAAAAAATATATAATGTGGTCAATGTTTTGATTTTTTTAGGAGAGGCTTTATTATTGCCACTTTTAGTGAGTTTGGTACACATCTGGAGGATAGGGATCTGTTTTATGTCATAAAAACTCCCAGGTCATAAGATCACCACAGTAGGAGGCGTCATTATTTTCATGGTCTGGGCCAATCTGTGATGTCATACAGCCCCAGAGTGAAGAGAACACACAGATTGTGAGGACAGTGGGACAGTGATGTCACAAAGCTCCTGTTAAGAGTCATTGAGGTTTCCTGAAAGGAAACCAGTCTGTCTCATTAAAACATCAGTTTTCCATGTGTTTTTTATCCTCCTGAGACTGTTCGTCCGGAACGGTGCTGTTATATGCTTAAAATGGAAATAACTTGTTGAATTCACAAAACCCCAAAATGTGAAATATGATAACCAAAACCACCCATTGTATTCGGCATTGTAAAACACACACACACACCTGCATATGCTCAGCATGAAAACACAAATATGGTGACCTACAGTAGGCTACATGCTGTATATTGTACTAGCACAGCATTGTCCATGACTACACAAATATACTGTACTAGAACAGCATTGTCCATGACTACACAAATATACTCTACTAGCACAGCATTATCCATGACTACACAAATATACTGCACTAGCACAGCATTGTCCATGACTACACAAATATACTCTACTAGCACAGCATTATCCATGACTACACAAATATACTGTACTAGCACAGCATTGTCCATGACTACACAAATATACTGTACTAGCACAGCATTGTCCATGACTACACAAATATACTGTACTCGCACAGCATTTCCCCTGTGCAGCTCAGTGTAAACAAGCACAACGGTAGGGTCGGTATCTTCTGGCAAACCTAGACCTACGAACTTGGAAGAGGCTACCACCTGTCACGTCTCCTCCCGTTGCTCCCCTCCGGCGCTCTGATTCGCCGGTCTACTGAGCCACCGGTCTGAGCTCACCACCTCGGCAACACTGGAATGGAAACCCAACGCACTCTAATCACCTCCAGAAGCACCTGCACCTCATCATCTCATCACCACCCCTATACAGCCCTGGACTGTTCAGTGTTGTGTTGTGTGTGATTGTTAGTGTCATGTCGTGTACTCGCGCTTTGTTGTGCTCAGTGTTATTAAATAAACCTTTACATTGTTGATGTCTGCGTCCTGCCTCTTCGTATCCTCAGTACTCGTCACACCACCAAACATTTCGCTCCCTGCTTTTACATGACCATCCATTCTGGTCTGGATTTTAGCGATTTTTTTTATTACCGTTCTGGTTAGTGATTGTATCACCGTCAGGGTTTTGTTTTCGCCCGACGGTTATTTTAATAATCTATTGTCGCCCTGGATGTCTGCCTAGTTGAGGGCCTCTCTTCGGCCTCCTCCTGTTCCTTGCTGCCCTGCTCCCCGCCTGCCCTGGTCTGTCTCTCCCAGTCTGGTACAGGTGCCCCTGCCTCTCGCTCTGGAGCTTTGCTCGCCTACATCCTACATCATACACCGCTGACTTCTTTACTGATCTGCCGTTGGACTATTTGATTTAGTGATTCTTGCTATGTTTGTATTATTATTTAGGAACGCTTTTATTTTGAAGTCATAGCTCATTTAATATTAGTGTTTAGCGTTGTGTTGGCTACATATTTTAGATTGTTCAGTTAACTTTGTATGTGCTTGGTGCTGTGTTTTCTCTCATGTTAATTGATCAATAAACGAACATGCTTCTGTTGCTCATTCTGCTGTTGTCTACCCTTGGCTTTTACAATGTTGGCGATACTTTTAGAGCCCGTTGCTCTGTGAATGAGGAAATATATGACTGTTTCTCCCTCGTGTCTTGGGAGAAACCACATGCTTGGTTCTGTAAATGCACTCTGCACATTTCTTCCAAACAAAATGAGCGAAATCGGACTCTTGCGCTAACATATCAGGACTGTTCTCTTGGTACCATGTCTCTGGACTTAACACATCTCCTGAAATATGTGGCGTTAAAGACTCTCGTGACTGTGGATTGTCGTTCAAGTGCTGTATGTAAAATCAAATGTTGTAACCCTCAATCTAGACTTACCATTATTTTGCTGCTTCTACTGTCTGGAAATGTGCAATCTAACCCAGGTCCTGACATTGTTACCCCTGCCGAATTAATAGTCAGAGTGGCCTGAAGTTTCTGCATTTTAATGTAAGAAGTCTTCTGCCGACGCTTGATGTTGTGAATATATGGATAAAAACTGCCGACTCTGACGTATTTATGCTTTCTGAAACCTGGCTCAAAAAATCTATTACAGACAAAAATATTGCCATAAATGGTTACAATGTTTTTCGTGCAGATGGTAAATCTAAGGGTGGTGGTGTTGCTGTATACTAAAAAGACAAGTTCTGACTTCTGTTACTAAACCTAAGCAAATTGAATATCTGTCTTTGAACCTAAACCTCGACTCATCTTTAAATATTGTATCTTGTTGTTATAGACCTCCCATCTGCTGCTGCTGGCTCTCTGGATTGTATTTTTGAATTGTTATCACAGCATGTCAACTCTGAGTTTGTCTTGATGGGTGATCTGAATCAGGATTGGTTAACATCTAGCTCTGATCAACTCAAAATTTGATGCAATACCTATAATCTCACTCAGATTGTCAACAGTGTAACTAGGTTGAGTATAAAGTATCCTCTGAAATCCTCTTTGATTTAATCTTAACCAATACTCCTCATCGTTTTAATGCTTCTGGTATTTTTGCAAATTACATTAGTGATCACTGTGCTAGTGCCTGTGTGAGAGATGGTAAAATTCCTAAGCAATCTCCACGTGTCATTACGAGAAGAAACTGGAAGCAGTTTGATATTCAAGGTTTTTTACATTATGTATTTAGCATTGAATGGAATAGAATTGAATGAATCCCTGATGTTTAATTAGACTTTTCTTACTTCCACAACACATTCCAGGATGTAGCAACAGGCCATTCAGGATTAAGGGCAGAGAGAACCTCTGTTTTACTAATGAATTTACTAAAATCATAAGGGAAAAATTGGAGGCCCCTTACACTTCAGTGTTGTGATGCAAAAATTCTAGCAAAATGTATAGCGCATAGAATTAAAAAGGTATTGTCGGACATTATTCATTCTAATCAGACAGGCTTTTTACATGGGCGATACATTGGAGATAATATAAGGCAAGTACTGGAAACAATAGAATACTATGAAAAATCTGGGAAACCAGGCCTGCTATTCATAGCAGACTTCAAAAAGGCATTTGATAAACTACGACTGGGATTTATATATAAATGCCTGGAGCATTTCAATTTTGGACAATCTCTTATGAATTGGGTTAAAATCATGTATAGTAACCCTAGGTGTAAAATAGTAAATAATGGCTATTTCTCTGAAAGTTTTAAACTGTCAAGAGGAGTGAAACAAGGTGGTCCACTATCGGCATATCTATTTATTATGGCCATTGAGATGTTAGCTATTAAAATCAGATCCAACAATAATATCAAGGGATTAGAAATCCAGGGCTTAAAATCTCTGGATTACAACCAAATTATGATAAATGTACTATATTATGTATTGGATCACTAAAAAATACTATTTTTACATTACCATGTAGATTACCAATAAAATGGTCTGATGGTGATGTGGATATACTCGGAATACATATCCCAAATGAAATAAATGATCTCACTCCAATACATTTTAATAGAAAGTTAGCAAAAATAGATAAGATCTTACTACCATGGAAAGGTAAATACCTGTCAATTTGTGGAAAAATCACCCTGATTAACTATTTAGCATTATCCCAGTTTACCTATTTGCTTATGGTCTTGCCTACGCCTAGCGAACAGTTTTTAAAATTATATGAGAAGAAAATATTGCATTTTATTTGGAACGGCAAGCCAGATAAAATTAAACGGGCCTATTTATATAATGAATATGAATTCGGAGGACAGAAATGATTAAATATTAAAGCATTAGACCGATCACTAAAAGCTTCAGTCATACAAAAGTTATACTTAAATCCGAACTGGTTCTCTAGCAAATTAGTAAGATTGTCTCACCCAATGTTCAAGAATGGCCTTTTTCCCTTTATTCAGATTACAACCTCTCACTTTCAGTTATTTGAAAAGGAAATCATCTCCCAAATATCACTATTTCTAAAACAAGCCATAAAGTTGTTTGCAATTTCAATTTAATCCTCCAGAAACGACAGAACAAATATTGCAACAAATATTGTGGTTAAACTCAAATATACTAATTGATAAAAAACCAAAAAGGTATATTCTTCGTAAATGATATTATCGGTAGGACTGGTGGAGTTATGTCGCACATGCAGCTAACAAAAACATATGGAAATGTCTGCTCTACCTAAAATTACAACCAAATAATTGCAGCATTACCGCAAAAAAATGGAAGAGGAAAGTGGAAGAGGGAAAAAGTAAGCCTTGCATTAAAGAACATAATTGGTTAAAGAAAATTGTGATAAAGAAAAAAGTATACCAGTTTCATTTAAGGACCAAAGGATTGACAGCCGTCCCATATAGATTGCAAAATAGTTGGGAAGAGATTTTTGATGATCCGATTCCATGGCATAGTGTTTATGAACTGATACGCAAAACGACGCCGGATTCAAAACTTATAATTTTTCAATTTAAATTATTATATAAAATTCTTGCTACCAATATAATGTTATTTATATGGGGGATACAATCTTCCCAGCTCTGCAGATTTTGCTGCGAAGAGACAGAATCATTAGATCATTTGTTTTGGTACTGTCCATTTGTAGCTTGTTTTTGGACACAGGTCCAGGAATAGCTAAAGGATTGCAATATTTACCTGGAGCTAATCCTGCAGATAGCACTACTGGGTGATCTGAAAAGTCATAGTTAATCGATCAATAATATAATAATACTTTTAGCAAAGAAAAAATATTTTAAATTTACAATCTGTAGAAACAATGAGGATAGAAAGGTTCAGAACTTTTGTAAAACATCACAGTACAGTTGAAAAATATATGGCAAATAGAAATCCAATATGGATGGTGTTAAGAGATAGATGGGAGGTGTTGAATGGAGCTGAAGGATGAGACTAATAACAACAACTAATAACAACAAGATAACTAATGTAAAGCATACTGTGTCCATAATAAGTATATAGGTTATAGGTTGAGAGCTTTTGTGAAAGAACACAGTTAGAAAAATATGGCATATAGAAGCAAACCAGATGGACATCATGAAAATGATCGGAGGAAATTCAGGAGTAAAAACAAACAAAATATAATTATTGTAAAATTTGACTGTCTCCATAAAGTGTATATAGTATGTATAAGCTGGAAGTAGAGGCCTAAGCATTGTTTGTCATGAACCCTGCATCCTGAGTCGGTTCCTGCCTGTGTTGCCATTTTTCTGTTCGGAATCTCCAGTTTCCTGAGGGTTCGTGAACGCTCCCGGCCTGGTTGCCGGGCGACGTTGCTAGGCGGGAGATCTCCCGATTAACCACACCTGCATCTCATCAGCGGTCTGCACACCTGGTCCTGATCATCACCCTTCTTAAGCCCTGACCTGACATCCATTCCCTGCCGGATCGTTAGCCATGAACAGTATGTTTGTCAGTGTATCAGCCTTGGAGTTTCTAGCGTTAGTTTTGTTGTTTTGCACCTTGTTGGCTTGCCGTGTACTTACCTCCGTTTTGTTTCTATCTGCAGTCAATCTCCCGGAACCTTCACCCAACCCCTGCCTGGTTGTCGGCGGCTACCGAGCCATTCTTGGATCTGCCACTGCACCTCCACCAACTCATCTCCGCCGCCCGCTCTGTCCCCTGGATTATTCTACATCGTTTTTTGAATCTGTTAAATAAATACTCACCTTCGTTTCAACTCACCTTGTCCTGGTCTGCTTCTGGGTTCTGGCTTAGTAAACAGTGACATTGTTGTTCACTAGTTTACTCCAATTAGGGAAGGGGTGGTGGGGTTGGAAAGTAATGAAGTGAAATATAATTGTAAAAATTGCGAGAAAAAAAACATATGGGGGATTGGAAGTGATGCAGACAATTACATTGATGGAAGTTACAATCTATCTGCAATATTAAAGCTGATATACCCCCTAAATAAAAATAAAAAAAATCATAAGGGAACGAAAAGCTATGTGCGCTAAAACAAGAGGGTCTGGTTCGACGGATGATTGGATGGCTTTTAAACGTCTTCGAAATCTGGGTGTGGCTATGACCCGAAAACTGAAAGCAGACCACTACCTTAAATCTACTTCGGATCATTAAAATAATCCCTCCAAATTTTGGCAAGTAGTGAAAGGTTTGGAGTGCAAAAAAGATACACAGCTTCCCAAACAACTGTTGGTAGACACACAGATTGTAACTGAGAGAACCTCTATTCTGAAAGCCTTAAATCAGCATTTTCTAGATGCAGGCAGTTTATTTGAAAAGGTTAAAGGTCTTTACCTGACACCCCTGTGCACTCCTTCGCCAGGTTCTCCTTCTCATCCTTCTCTGTTTCAGAAGTGCGTAAAGCCCTGAAAGAAATTGATAAGAAAGAAATCCCCTGGCCCTGATGATCTAGACCCCCGCCTCCTACACCTAGCTGCAGACATCATTGCTCCCCCTTAACATGTATTTTTAACCTCACGCTTCACATTAAGGAAATCCCGAAGTTTTTGGAAATCTGATTTTGTACTGCCTCTCTTGAAAGGTGGAGATCCTTCGATACTTGACAACTATCGACCCTTATCAAAATTGTCTGTATTGTCTAAGATACTGGAGTCCTTAGTTAGTGGGCAGCTGAAGCCCTACCTCCACAAAAACAACATCTTAAATGGAATGCAATCAGGTTTCAACAACATTGAAGGTTTTAAATGACATCCACTGTGCTCCTGACAAGAAGTTACATTGTGTGTCTGTCTTCATTGATTTGTCGAAGGCAGTTGACACTGTGGACCATGCTGTTGGTGCAAAGGTTAAAATGTTGTGGAATTACTGGTCATGCTCTAGATTGGTTTATAAATTACCTATCAAATCGTACACAATGTGTAATGGCGGATGGTTCTAAATCTGAGTCCATAGAGTTGTGCTCAGGTGTTCCGCAAGGTTCTATTTTGGGCCCACTGTTGTTCATTTTGTATGTCAACAACATTGGGGATCATATTGAAACAGCGGATGTTCATTTTTTTTGAGATGATACTGTTCTTTATTCAAGTGGTAGTAGTTTCTTTAGCTTTTGAAAATGCCCAAAAAGCATTTAACACCATACAACAGAATCTGTATGATTTGAAGCTGGTTCTGAATTAGTGTAAAACAAAATGCATTGTATTTTCAAATGTCAGGCATGTTACGAATCATGGCTACATTGGATGGACATAATATAGAACAAGTCAAAGTGTACAAATATTTGAGAGTGTGGGTGGATGATGACTTGCGGTTCACTGTTCATGTGGAGAACTTGATAAGGAAGCTCAAGCTGAGAATAGGTTTTTATTACCGGCATAAGGCTTGTTTTTCTCTGGAGGCCAGGAAGGAGCTGGTACGATGTACATTACTGGCGGGTTTAGATTTTAGTGATGTTATATATATATATATATATATATATATATATATATATATATATATATATATATGCAGGCCTCAACCACTACCCTGAGAGCACTTGATTCAGTATATCATGCGGCCCTCAGGTTCATTACCAATCAAAAATGTCTAACACATCATTGTGATCTCTACAGCGCCGTTGGCTGGTCGTCATTGACCTTGTGCAGGCTTAAACACTGGTATAACCTGATTTTATAAGGCCATACTGGGTAAAATGTCACTTTATCTCTGTTCTTTTTTAATCAGGTCAGTAAATAAATATCAATTACGGTCCCATTCTCATTTGCTTTTAACAGTACCAAGAATTAGAACAGGTCATGGTAGAAATAGTTTTAGTTACTCAGCTCCGTGGTCCTGGAATTCTCTCCTGAACATTTTAAATGTTGATGATCTAGTCACGTTGGTGGAGTTTAAACACTTGGTCGATGTAAATATCATAGAGTGTAATTGTCTTTAGGACAGCTGTTTTTTTAGTTATGACATTCGTGTTTCTTTATGTAATATGTAATTGTAGTACTGTATGTGTGTCTATAGTTTTGTTCGATGTTGTGTTAGTGTATGTTAGTAGTTTTGTCTGAACCTTTGTTCCCCCTGCTGCTGTCGGACCAGGTATCTCTTGGAAAAGATATGTTATCTCAATGAGAAAAACCTGTATAAATAAAGGTTAAATAAATCAAAATAAATTGTCCATGACTAAACAGATATACCGTACTAGCACAGACTTGTCCATGACTAAACACATATACTGTACTAGCCAGTGGAGGCTCCTCAGAGGATGAAGGGGAGGACCATCATCCGAAGTGAATTTCATACGAATAAAATTTGTAAAACATTAAAAAAGTTATACTTTTTAGATAAAACTATACTAAATATAATCACGTCACCAAATAACTGATTAAAAAACATTATTTTGCAAAGAAGGTCTACAGCAGCCTCAACAGCACTCTGTAGGGTAGCACCATGGTGTAGCCGGAGGACAGCTATCTCTGTCCTCCTCTGGGTACATTCACTTCAATACAAAACCTAGGAGGCCAATGGTTCTCACCCCCTTCCATAGACTTACACAGTAATTATGACAACTTCCGGAGGACGTCCTTCAGCCTATCAGAGCTCTTGCAGCATGAACTGACATGTTGTCCACCCAATCAAAGGATCAGAGAATGAATCTAGTACTGAAAGCATAAGCTACAGCTAGCTAGCACTGCAGTGTATAAAATGTGGTGAATAGTTGACTCAAAGAGCGAGAAATAGTTTTGAACAATTTAATTTCTTCCAAAATGAAGGAGAAGCAAGAGAGAACTAGAGAGAGAGTGTCATTTTTTTTCAGTTTCACTTACTTAGCTTGCAAATGCAGCTAGCTAGTTTAGCCTACTGAAACACCCTGCTCAAACAGAGGGATGCTATGTTAGCTAGCTAGCTAGTTTAGCCTACTGAAACACGCTGCTCCAACAGAGGGATGCTATGTTAGCTAGCTGGCTATGACTTTCCAACACAACATTGGAACTCTTCCAAGTCAAGGTAAGCTTTTGATATTACTAATTTATTGCCACCGGGGCCCGCCGGTGTAACTGCTTACTGACTGTACACTAATGTTACTGCATGATTGTGGCTGGTTTACTAGTGCGTTAGTTCTATTAGCTATGCTGACTGTGACGTTACTTTAGCTAATATGGTGACAAAGATGTACTTTGTAGAGGTTTGGCTTGGAAAGGTTTTTTCACCAGGTCACATACAGCTGATTTGTTGTGCATTGAAGTCCACAAGCGAAAGGAAGAGAAGGAATACAACTGGCTGTTATGAGAGTGAACTCTGTTTACGTGTGATCAATAGAAACTCTCATTTGCAACTGTTGGACTAATGATTACACCCTATATCAGCTAGATGCAGGCAAGGCAGTATTGAATGTCACTGTCTGTCACCTCAAATGTGTCTCTCAACCTGTGTGCACCTACGTTGTAAACTTTCATTCATAGCCTAAGTTGTAGCAACCTCATGATGGGTATAGAGAAAATTTGAGTATCATGTAGTAGCCTAAACCTATCGATGTTACATTGAACTGGGTGAATGGAATATGAATGAGAGTCATCCAACATGCTGTAATAGAAATAAGGCCATGCTCATGAAAAATAAATCGTCCTCCCTCATCTTAAACGGCACCGACCGCCACTGGTACTAGCACAGCATTGTCCATGACTAAACAAATAATGCACTAGTGTAACAGGGTTGGTTATGTTTCCACTTGCCTCTAAAGAAATGTGTATTTAATGTTCAAGCATTCTTATTGGTTGGTTCAACTCTGATGACAATAAGGCGTGTTGTGATTGGCCCCGCTTGCAGCTAGGGGGAGATCGTGAACGTCAGGTCTCCCCAGTATGATAATGTGATGCAAGGGGTAGGTCATGTTCTGAATACTGTTTTATAGTTTACAATGTGTACAAGGTTGCTTTACGTTACTGATTCATACATGTGTGGGTATATGGTACCTGTTAGGGATTGAGGGGCTTTCTGTTTTGGGTAAACTGTCAGGGCGGGCACGTGACGTGGTAAGAGTAAGCCTACGCATCTGTTACACTAGCACAGCATTTTCCATGACTACACAAATATACTGTACTAGAACAGCATTATCCATGACTAAACGGATATACTGTACTAGCACAGCATTATCCATGACTAAACAGATAGTGTATTCGGAAAGTATTCAGACCGCTTGACTTTCCACATTTTGTTACATTACAGCCTTATTCTAAAATTGATTAAATTCTTTTTTTCCCCCCTCATCAATCTACACACAATACCCCATATTGACAAAGAAAAAACAGGTTTTTAGAAATGTGTGCAAATGTATAAAAAGTTAAATATCACATTTACATAATTATTCAGACCCTTTACTCAGTACTTTGTTGAAGCACCTTTGGCAGTGACTACAGCCTAGACTATTCTTGGGTATAATGCTACAAGCTTGACACACCTGTATTTGGGGAGTTTCTCCCATTCTTCTCTGCAGATCCTCTCAAGCTCTGTCAGGTTGGATGGGGAGCGTCGCTGCACAGCTATTTTCAGGTCTCTACAGAGATGTTCGATCGGGGACAAGTCCAGGCTCTGGCTGAGCCACTCAAGGACATTCAGAGACTTGTCCCGAAGTCACTTCTGCATTGTCTTGGCTGTGTGCTTAGGGACGTTGTCCTGTAGGAAGGTGAAGCTTCGCCCCAGTCTGAGGTCCTGAGCAGGTTTTCATCAAGGATATCTCTGTACTTTGCTCTGTTCATCTTTTGCTTGATCCTGACTAGTCTCCCAGTCCCTGCAGCTGAAAAACATCCCCACAGCATGATGCAGCCACCACCATGTTTCACCGTAGGGATGGTGACAGGTTTCCTCCAGATGTGACGCTTGGCTTTCAGGCCAAAGAGTTCAATCTTGGTTTCATCAGACCGGAGAATCTTCTTTCTCATGGTCAGAGTCCTTAAGGTGCCTTTTGGCAAACTCCAAGTGGGCTGTAATGTGCCTTTTACTGAGGAGTGGCGTCCGTCTGGCCACTCTACCATGAAGGCCTGATTGGTGGAGCGCTGGAGAGATGGTTGTCCTTCTGGAAGGTTCTCCCATTACCACAGAGGAACTCTGGAGGTCTGTCAGAGTGACCATCGGGTTCTTGGTCACCTCCCTGACCAAGGCCCTTCTCCCTTGATTGCTCAGTTTGGCCGGGTGGCCAGCTCCAGGAAGAGTCTTGGTGGTTCCAAACTTCTTCCATTTAAGAATGATGAAGGCCACTATGTTCTTGGGACCTTCAATGCTGCAGACATTTTTTGGTACCCTTCCCCAGATCTGTGCCTCGACATAATCCTGTCTTGGAGCTCTACGGACATTTCCTTCGACCTCATGGCTTGGTTTTTGCTCTGACATGCACTGTTAACTGTGGGACCTTTTTTAAGACAGGTGTGTGCCTTTCCAAATCATGTCCAATCAATTGAATTTACCATAGGTGGACTCCAAATTGTAGAACCGTCTCAAGGATGATCAATGGAAACAGGATGCACCTGAGCTCAATTTCAAGTCTCATAGCAAAGAGTCTGAATACTTATGTAAATAAATATACACTACCGGTCAAAGGTTTTAGAACAACTAATCATTCAAGGGTTTCTCTTTATTTTTTCTATTTTCTAAAATGTAGAATAATAGTGAAGACATCAAAACTATGAAATAACACATATGGAATCATGTGGTAACCAAAAAAGTGTTCAATATATCAGAATATATTTTATATCTGAGGTTCTTCAAATAGCCACCCTTTGCCTTGATGACAGCATTGCACACTCTTGGCATGAACAACCCTTGAATGAGTAGGTGTTCTAAAAAAAGACAAAAGATTGAAGTGCCTTTGAACAGGGTATGGTTGTAGGTGCCAGGCGCACCGGTTTGTGTCAAGAACTGCAACACTGCTGGGTTGTTCATGCTCAACAGTTTCCCCATGTGTATCAAGAATGCTCCACCACCCAAAGGACATCAAGCCATCTTGACACTGTGGGAAGCTTTGGAGTCAACTTGGGCCAGCATCCCTGTGGAACGCTTTTGACAACTTGTAGAGTTCATGACCCTGACGAATTGAGGCTGTTCTGTTTGGTCCACTCAGTGTATAGTGGACTAACACACATATCAGCTGATGGCGAGATTGTGCAACAGGAGAACATTCATGAGAGGGTGTTGTGGACTTCAGGATCCTGAGGGGACCAGACTGTCTTTCCTCTGAATGGCATGACCGGAAACAAAAAGCAGAAGAGAGAAACGTCTCCACACGTCTTGTCACTTTGCTCTAGTGTCAGATCAGATTGACAGCGATTTAAGGAGAGAGAGAAGGGTATTTTCATTCATTGCACTGTCTTGAAGAGCCCAAACCCCTGCCTTCCAAGCAGACTATCCAACCTGCTGAGAGAGAAGAAGCCAAGGAGCTTCTGTCGAGACCAGTCAGTCTCAATCTTCCCCTGGCCTACTCAGGTGGGTTCACTCAGACACATCAGACAGACTTACTCAAAAAATAAATTTAAATAAGGGAATAAGATATTAAAACTTGTGTAATTTTGATAGTTAAATATTTTAAGCTTTGTTCATTGTAAAATCTTCATGGCTGTACATGGTCCCAAAGTTCATCTGCAGTGCATTCTGTGAGTGTATTCCGCATCATTTTTTAAATCCAATTTTTAATAATGTATTCTACTTATCAAAACAGCTTTTTTGTATGGGAGGGCAGTTCTATTGTCTCTAAGCCAGTCAAATCAAATCAAATCAAATCAAATCAAATTTTATTGGTCACATGCGCGGAATACAACAGGTGCAGACATTGCAGTGAAATGCTTACTTACAGCCCTTAACCAACAGTGCATTTATTTTAAACAAAAAAGTAAGAATAAAACAACAACAAAAAAAGTGTTGAGAAAAAAAGAGCAGAAGTAAAATAAAGTGACAGTAGGGAGGCTATATATACAGGGGGGTACCGTTGCAGAGTCAATGTGCGGGGGCACCGGCTAGTTGAGGTAGTTGAGGTAATATGTACATGTGGGTAGAGTTAAAGTGACTATGCATAAATACTTAACAGAGTAGCAGCAGCGTAAAAAGGATGGGGTGGGGGAGCAGTGCAAATAGTCCGGGTAGCCATGATTAGCTGTTCAGGAGTCTTATGGCTTGGGGGTAGAAGCTGTTGAGAAGTCTTTTGGACCTAGACTTGGCACTCCGGTCACACTACAGTCATCATTAAAGTAAGCTGACTGTAGTAATGGATGAAATGAGGAAGAAAACAGTACTGTACGGCTTTTACCTCTTTTGTTTTGCTACACAGCACAGCCCTAGATATGGACAACACAACAGGATTCGCAGTGACCCCTGTCAATCACAACCACACCAACAGCAGCTGTTCCCGTGACAATGTGCTGAAGACTGTGGTTTTTCCAGTTCTCTACTCCCTCCTCTTCCTGTTGGGCCTGTTCCTCAACGGCCTGGCAGTGTGGGTGTTCTTCAGCATCCCCAGCCGCTCCCACTTCATCATCTACCTCAAGAACATTGTGGTGGCCGACGTCCTCATGACCCTCACCTTCCCCTTCAAGGTGCAGTTATAATTATAATTATCATAATATTAATAAAAGTTATAACAAAAATAGTTATAATATTGATAACTATTTTAAAACTATGAAAAAAAGTTGCTAAATAAAGATGTGTTTTCCTGTAGGTGCTGTCTGACTCCAACATGGCGTCCGTCGGTCTGCGTGTCTTCGTCTGTCGCGTCTCCTCGGTGCTCTTCTATCTCACCATGTACATCAGCATCCTCTTCTTTGGCCTCATCAGCATCGACCGCTGCAGGAAGACCCTCCAGCCCTTCAAGGGGACCAACGCGGCCCGTCTGGCCCACAGGAAGCTGCTCTCTGGGGCTATCTGGGGCTCCCTGCTGGCCCTCTCCCTGCCCAACATGGTCCTGACCAGCCGCAACCCCACCTCGGCCTACTTCAAGTGCAGTGATCTGAAGACACCGGCTGGGCTGCGTTGGCACGAGGTGGTCAACCATGTGTGTCAGTTCATCTTCTGGGGCAACCTGGTGACAGTGATAGTGTGTTACGCCCTCATCACCAAAGAGCTGTATAGTTCCTATACCCGCACCAAGGCTGGTACTGGGCAGCGCCAACCCCGGAGGAGGAGTGTGAGTTCAAATGTCTTCCTGGTGCTGGCTGTGTTCTTTGTGTGCTTCGTGCCGTTCCACTTCTCCCGCGTACCATACACCATGAGCCAGACCAGGGGACGCCTGTTTGACTGCAACCTCAAGCTGTTCTTCTTCCAGCTGAAGGAGAGTACCCTCTGGCTGTCCTCCCTCAACTCCCTCCTGGACCCTCTCATCTACTTCTTCCTCTGTAAGTCCTTCAGGACCACCCTGTTCAAGATGCTCCGTCTCCCACCTGGGACCTGTAGCTGGCTCACTGGGATGGGGGTGGACCCCAACACAGGCAGTACCCCCCTGGGAGACTCCTCTGCCTGTATGTAGCGAACTAAAACTCTTCTGGAGGACTTCTATGTATTGTGGTCTGATGAATGTTTCACAGAGGATCATACTGCCCTCTCCTGGAAGGTTGACGGAACTGAACTGTGTGTTGATTGAAGCTCTGTCTGGGCGATGTGAAGAATTAATGGGACCTTCCAATGAGCGAGTAGAGTAGAAACTCTGCAAAGGCCAGTGATAATTATAATAATATGCAGACCAGTCTGTAACACCAGTCTCTAACACCAGTCTGTAACACCAGTCTGTAACACCAGTCTGTAACACCATTCTATAACACCAGTCTGTAACACCAGTCTGTAACACCAGTCTGTAACACCAGTCTGTAACACCAGTCTATAACACCAGTCTGTAACACCAGTCTATAACACCAGTCTGTAACACCAGTCTGTAACACCAGTCTGTAACACCATTCTGTAACACCAGTCTGTAACACCAGTCTGTAACACCAGTCTGTAACACCATTCTGTAACACCAGTCTGTAACACCAGTCTGTAACACCATTCTGTAACACCAGTCTATAACACCAGTCTGTAACACCAGTCTGTAACACCAGTCTGTAACACCATTCTGTAACACCAGTCTGTAACACCATTCTGTAACACCAGTCTGTAACACCAGTCTGTAACACCATTCTGTAACACCAGTCTGTAACACCAGTCTGTAACACCAGTCTGTAACACCAGTCTGTAACACCATTCTGTAACACCAGTCTGTAACACCAGTCTATAACACCAGTCTGTAACACCATTCTGTAACACCAGTCTGTAACACCAGTCTGTAACACCAGTCTGTAACACCAGTCTGTAACACCATTCTGTAACACCAGTCTGTAACACCAGTCTGTAACACCAGTCTGTAACACCAGTCTATAACACCAGTCTTTAACACCATTCTGTAACACCAGTCTGTAACACCATTCTGTAACACCAGTCTATAACACCAGTCTGTAACACCAGTCTGTAACACCAGTCTGTAACACCAGTCTGTAACACCAGTCTGTAACACCAATCTGTAACACCAGTCTGTAACACCAGTCTGTAACACCAGTCTGTAACAGTTAATAGAATGTCATAACCCTCTCTAAATCGGCCTCCTGTAGCTAAGTTGGTAGAGCATGGCGCTAGCAATGCCAGGGTTGTGGGTTCGATTCCCACGGGGGGGCCAGTATGAAAAATGTATGCACTCACTAACTGTAAGTCACTCTGGATAAGAGCGTCTGCTAAATGTCTAAAATGTAAATGTCACCATAACCTCATGCCAAAGGAAATCACCTCAGGTCTCTCTCATAACAGCTTAGTTCCCTATAGTGGCATTCTGTTTGAACTCATTATTTCTTTAGGCTTTAGGAACTGAAATAAGAGACTTGTACTTCCCCTATAATTATGTGTAACCATGGCTCAGTACTTACGCCAATAATGTACAGGATAACTTTTCTATGCTGCATAAAGTTGTGAAATCTAAATATTTTCTCTCCCACTCATTGTATTTAACCATTCCTTCAACGCACCAGCATGATACTGATGGATGAATCTCCTGATTTCTCTGATGCATTGAAAAGCCAGACGTCGTCTATGTTAGACGGGATGCTGCCACCTGTACAAAGGAACCTAGAAAAACAAGCTGTGACTGGCAGGAGGCTTTTCCGGGGCATGGGCGTGTCGAAGTGGCAGGATGTGAAACAATTCCAGTAAATAAATAAAAACACTGCTAAATACACCAGAAAGTTCCTGTGAAAACAATAGTTCATGTGAAAGAAATGGTGTGTGTGCATAGCGTATGACCATGAGAAAGAGAAACGTGTAATCTGATCAGGTTTTATCTTTTAAATAACAATTAGTTCCAGGACCAAAAACAGCAACCTCCCCATGAGAATATGACAAACGTACAGGAAGTGTATTAGGTGACGTAGCAAAAACAGTCCCGATACATCGCAGTAACGTATCTCACTTGTAAGCATAGATATCGTACTGACATTCCTCCATGCAAAGATTGTTTTTCACAACTTTACCGGTGAGTTTCTTTACTTTATTTATTTCTAATAACACATCCTATACATTTTATTTTCTTAAATAATATTTTCACTGTATGGAACTGTATGGAACAATGTAAATACGCTATTCTCTGATTACAAAGATTGTACGCAAATATCCCAAATCTGACAAAAGGATGCCTTTGACACAGAAATAATAAGCTTTGAATTATTTTGAGAAAAGTTTATTGTGAACTTTATGAATCACAATCATAAGACTTTTATGCTTTCAATTGTATTTTGCAATAACCATAAACTATTAATTCACACAATGAAAATGAACCATATCGTGGAGTCAAATTTATATTTTTAATTAAAAAAAACATTAAAGGGGCAATTTGTGTTTGGTATATCAATTTTTTTGACTTTTTAAAGGGATACTTTGGGATTTTGGCAATGAGTCCATGCAACTTATGTGACTTGTTAAGCAAATGTTTACTCATTAACTTATTTAGGCTTGCCATAACAAAGGGGTTAAATACTTATTGACTCAACACATTTCAGCTTTTCATTTTGAAATGATTTTTACAGTGGAGATCAAGTTTATAAATTGCTTGGCTGGGCTGATGAGATAGTGGATTGGGCCGTGAGATGGAACAGAGTAAATAGGTATTTCAACATCATAGCCTTAGCCAATGGTAACTTATGGAATAGACACCGGCAGGAATGCGGTTTTAACCAATCAGCATCCAGGATTAGACCCACCCGTTGTATGACCTCCAATATTCTATATGGACAACTTGTTATGATATTTTGGGTGCTATACCATTTTGTTTGAAGTGGCTTAGAAAAGTTGTGAATTTTTTAAAAGCATGCTGCGATAGCCCCTACCACTCCATCGTTTCACTAGAAGAGATGCTGTCTGTGGGGTAAGTAAATAAAGATAACAAAGACATATTTTGGTCAACGACTCTCACGATCACTTTTTGAAGTGAATTGAATGACTTTTTCTTAATACAATTAAGTATATTTCAAAATGTTGTGTACTGCCCATTTAAAACTTTTTACTGCATATTCTTGGTAGTCTTAAACAAATCTATTTTGAAACAAAATATACACATCACACACATGGTTATTTATTTTACATTTTACATCATTTAGCAGACGCTCTTATCCAGAGCGACTTACAAATAGGTCCATTCAACTTATGATAGCCAGTGGGATAACCACTTTTTATTTTTTTTATTTTTTAGGGCTTACAAAAAAGAAGACACCTGTACCATGTCAGATATAGAGTTTAAATGTTTTGAATTTTGAGTTTGCATCCCAAAATTAGACTTTATATACATAATAATATGCCATTTAGCATACGCTTTTATCCAAAGTGACTTACAGTCATGCGTGCATACATTTTTATTTTTATTTTTTTGTGTATGGGTGGTCCCGGGGATCGAACCCACAACCTTGGCGTTACAAGCGCCGTTCTCTACCAGCTGAGCTACATAACAAAACTGTTTGACATAGAAACACCGGATTTTCGTCTTGTTTTATTTTTTATAATCTTTATTAATTATAAAATTATGTGGTCCTCTGTAGCTCAATTGGTAGAGCATGGCGCTTGTAACGCCAGGGTAGTGGGTTCGATCCCCGGGACCACCCATACGTAAAAATATATGCTTTGGATAAAAGCGTCTGCTAAATGGCATATTATATTATTATATATATTATATGAAAAATATTAATAGCATTCCACCCAGAGGGCGCTTTTGGTCATTGACTGCAGGAAAGGACTACATGGCAGTCATTTTTACCACATAAATATGACATTCATATTTTCTTAAAAATTCTGAAAAATAAATGATACTATAATAAAAATGACAGTAAATTAGCTTTTCAATACTAATGTGGATTGTACTTTGAAAAAGAACTGCACATTATATGAAGGAAAAATTCATATTTTCGTTTTACAGAATATGCTAATTATCCATACGCGTCTATTGAAGTAACATTAAAAACGTTTTACTAGAATAGTTACATTTACGTCATTTAGAAGCTCTTATCCAGAGCGACTTACAGGAGCAATTCGAGTTAAGTGCCTTGCTCAAGGGCACAGACAGATTTTTCACCTAGTCGGCTCGGGGATTAGAACCAGCGACCTTTCGGTTACTGGCACTACACTCTTAACCACTAAGCTACCTGCCGCCTATGGTCATTACCGCCACCTACCACACACACGCAGTTACTGTCTGTACTGTAAATTAGTACAACAGAACTACAGTAAACACAGCTACACTCTGAAACCCTCAGTGGAATAGAGCTGAGATGTGAGTTTCCATGGGAAACTAAGATAGTTACTGTCTGTACTGTAAAACTGTGTAACTGAAAACAACACCAGTGTAATCTCACTATGGCGGGGCATAAACTCAGCCCAATACTGGAAAATGAAGCCAACAGTGTAATATTACTGTGTCTATGGTACACACTGCACAATACTGTACGATAGTGTAGAATGGGACCTACGGCAATCAGCCTTAGTCTCATACACTATCTGATGGAGAGGAGACATGAATGGCTGTAGCTTTTCCTTGTGGAAAAATAATTCTGCCAACAGTGTAATATTACTGTGTCTATAGTAAACACTGCACAATAGTGTATAATAGTAAAGATTACTACGGACCTACAGTATCAGCCTTAGTCTCATACACTGTGTGAAGGAGGAGACGTGGAGTGTGAACTGCCTGACTGTGAAGGGGCAGAGCATTTTACCTCACGCCACATTTAAAGCTTATTTCTTGCTTTATACGTGTGGGTCAGCTGTAACTCACGCCATGTTTATAGCTTATTTCTTTGCTATATACGTGGGGGTTCAGGTTGGCAGGACTTAAGGGAAAGTGTGTTTATACTGTAACTGTGCTTTAGTCCTGCAATGGGCATCTCTTGTTAAGCTAGCTACTTTACATATTATAGCTCGTTCACTGTTGAACACAAGTGTCTAGGCAAGATGGCTGCGCCCTGTGAGAGATGAAACGTGGTGTGCCTCGCGACACCTAGCTCACTCTCAGGGGAGAACTGCAAGTCTGCCTGAGCAAAACATACACAGTCTACCAATCTTGCGGGGTAGGCACGGTCCCCAAACCCCAAGGCTAAAACCGTAAGGGTTCTGATGGACAGACAAGTCGAAAGACAACTAAGACAAACCCTCAGCTCCACAATACTGGTAGACCAAACAGAGTATCGCCCAGGTTGGTACACTGTCACAAGTAATAAAAACAAAGAACCCAAACGACATAGCACAAGCCAAACCGAGTGGGGGGACAGTAGAGCACGCAGATGGAGAGGCTAACTAGCTAGCTAGCTGCTCCAAGCTATTGAATAGCAGCCGGTATACTTCTGCTCTTATACACTCTAACATAGAGCCCTTACCATGAGAATCCTCTCTGGAATGAGCTGAGAAAAGGAAGAGGTGGAAGTACAGCAAATACAGTATTTAAGGGAGTCAGCCGCAGTCTCAGCATTACCCGGTACACGGGACTAATCAGAAATCCTTAATCAGAATGTATCCTGCCGCGCAGAAGGATACCATATTGGATTATGCTCTACGACCCCCACAAGCCCCATGGGACTCGTCTGAAGTCCATAATGCTGGTATGCCAACTTCTGTCTGTAGCGTCCAAACCGTTTGGGCTACAAACCACCCTGTGGAAAGGGGAGACTCTCTTGAACACGATGTTCTCCGTTTTGCTCTATGACCCCCACAAGTATCACGGGACTCGTATGAAGGTAACCCATGCAAATGAATGGAAGTATGGAGGTAGTTTTGTGCTAACAAAAATAAGGGGTTAAATATGTGTCCAAAAAAACTAAAATATATCCTGAACTTTCTTATATCTCCTATAAGGACAGACACTTCAAAACCTTATTTCTTTTTTGACATTTATGAATGTGTTATTCAATACGTGGGCTATAATTGTAAAGGCCAGATTCAATATTTTATCAAATAACTTTTCTATATATTTCTTATACCTAAAGGCGTCCTAAAATTCCAAATCAAATAGCTAAATAATAGCTAGGTAACATATGGAATTGATGTTAACGGTAATTTTGGTAAAATAGCAGTCTGTTTTGGTTTAAAAAAAAATTCAGATAACATTAATTGGATGCGTAATGATGTTTTGATAAGAATTAAGTTGATAATTTGCTATGATTGTTGCTTTTCCAATAGTTTCTTCTTGGGGTATGATAGTTGAAATAAGCACGTGATCCATTTATATTCTTAAATTATATTCTTCAAGAAGCAATGGCTACATATCATTTATTCAAAATTCCAAAAATGGATGTACAAGTGCAGATTTCCCCTTTAATCTATAAATTAATTATTATTTTAATAATTTTTCTTGCTAACCTCATTTGCAGATTCCTCAAAACTAGTAGCCACAATGGCATCACTTCCCCCTCCACTGGACTGTGGTTATAATGAAGATACCATAAATATGGCTATATCAAGTCTCTACTTCCTGTTGTTCATCCCAGCCCTTATCATCAATGGGGTAGCAGTCTTGGTCTGCATGCAACTTCGCTCAACGTCCACCTTCATGGTGTATCTGAAGAACCTTGTGGCCGCTGACCTTCTCATGACCCTGACCATCCCTCTCAGAGCAGCCAATATCCTGCCCAGTGCTCCTCTGACTCTGAAGGCCTTTACCTGTCGCTACTCTGATGTTATTTTCTACCTCTGTATGTACATGAGCATCACTCTACTGGGCCTCATCAGTCTGGACCGCTTCTTCAAGATCGTCAGGCCCTGTGGCAGGTTGTTGGGTCAGAACCTGGTCTTCGGCAAAGTGCTGTCTGCTTCCATCTGGGTGGTGCTGTTGGCCACTAATGTCATTCCAACCATGATTCTGACCAATCAGGTTCCCACAAACAAAACTAATGAATACTGTATGGTAATGAAGAGCGATGCAGGACAGGGTTTTCACGGAGGCGTGATCATATTCAACAGCGTGATCTTCTGGATGATGTTTGTTCTTATTTGTTTCTGTTACATATGCATAGCGAGAAAAGTTGTTCAATCATACAGGAAATCAGGAAGCAGCAATGACGAGGGGAGGCATAAAACCAAAGTGAGGGTGTTTTTGGTTCTGGTGGTTTTCCTGGTGTGTTTCGGCCCATACCACGCCGTACGTATCCCTTACACCCTGCTTCAGGTTACCTCAACGACCAGCTGCACTAAGGCCACCTTACGGATCTCTAAAAATATCACCTTGTGGATGTCAGCCATGAACGTCTGTCTGGACCCTCTCATCTACTTCTTCCTCTGTAAATCCTTCAGGACCAACCTGTTCAAGATGTTCCGTCTCCCACCTGGGACCTGTAGCTGGCTCACTGGGAAAGGGTCTGGCCCCAACACAACAGAGCATCAGACCCCAACGCAGGAGACTCCCCAGGGAGAGTCCTGTGCCTGTATAGAAAATAAAAACTCTTCAGAATGATCTACTTTCTGTTGTTGTTCAGCAGCAGGGACTGGAAGACTAGTCAGAATTGAAGGAAAGATGAAAGGAGCAAAGTACAGAGCGATCCATGATGAAAACCTGCTCCAGAGCGCTCAGGACCTCAGAATGGGGCGAGGTTCACCTTCCAACAGGACAACGACCCTAAGCACACATCCAAGACAACGCAGGAGTGGCTTCAGGACAAGTCTCTTAATGTCCTTGAGTGGCCCAGCCAGAGCCGGGACTTGAACCCGATCTAACATCTCTGGAGAGACCTGAAAATAGCTGTGCAGTGACGCTCCCCATCCAACCTGACAGAGCTTGAGAGGATCTGCAGTGAAGAATGGGAGAAACTCCCCAAATACAGGTGTGCCAAGCTTGTAGCGTCATTCCCAAGAACACTCAAGGCTGTAATCGCTGCCAAAGGTGCTTCAAGAAAGTACTGAGTAAAGGGTTTGAATACTTATGTAAATGTGATATTTCAGTTATTCTTTTGTTTTTGTTTTACTTTGCCATTATGGGATATTGTGTGTAGATTGATGAGGGGGAAAAAACAATTCAATCCATTTTCAAATAAGGTTGTAAAGTAACAGAATGTCAAAAAAGTCAAGGGGTCTGAATACTTTCCCAAAGCACTGTATATTAGAAATGAATCCACAGGGTATGATGTACTACTGAAGTCCATACATTTACACCAAGAGAAGAGACCATACAGAATGCATAATCTTGTTTTATGATGTTTGTAGTGACGATGATTATGGTGATGATGGTTTACTGCATATAGTACCAATGCATGGTCGGACAATAGGCCACAGGGACTGAATATGTGTGCATTAGGCTAAGTATTAGCTTTCCGGTGTTTTCCATTTTGTGTTACTATGGTGTATTGTTTATGTTTGTTTGTATGTTGAATTCACAAAATGAATTTCCATGTAAATGGACAAGTAAAGTATATTGTCTACTATTTAAAAACATACCAATAAAGGAATATAGTGGTCCTATTAGCTTTCAGATATATTTCTGGTTGCCAGGTTAATCTACAATATGTCAACACGAGACTATATTGGGTCAAATAATGTTGGGCAAATCATACACTACATCAGAGAGTCACAATAGCATAACCTGGTCTCACTGTTGCTTTAGTGGCACCCTATTTCCCTGGATTTGCATCTGTCTGAACATGTACATCCTTCTTGGGTAATTCAAGGGAAATTCAAGGTGTGAGTCTCATATACTGTACACTGGCGCTGTGACAGAGTTCCACAGTACTGTCCTGTCTGATCACTGATCGTCTTCAGATAGGTGAGTAAATCTTTTAGTTTTGTCTCTTCTTATCTTTACTCTGAGCTGTTTTATGCATTGCTTCATCAAGGTACACTTAAAATGAATTATAATGGGTTTATAAGTATAGTTAATATATATAAATTGTTATAAATTGTTATTCATTTGTTTACAGATTCTATAGTTTCTAAATATGTAATAAAGAGTTATAAAACATGTATGATTCTTTTCACAGATTTGTGGGTTGGCTTCTCTTGTTGTCTTAAGAGATTTCTATCAATGGAGGAAAAAGAGTTGTTTTAAATAACAATTAGTTCCAGGACCAAAAACAGCAACATCCCCATGAGAATATGACAAACATACATATCCTCCCTAACCTGCCGAATCCAGGCCACTGTAGGAAGAATTAGCATGTGCAGATGCTATCAGCAGCAGTGAACCATTCATGAAAACAACAATTCTATCATATGGCTCAGTTGGTAGAACATGGCTCTTGCAACACCAGGAATGTGGGTTTGATTGGAGGACTTCTATGTATTGTGGTCTGATGAATGTTTCACAGAGGATCATACTGCCCTCTCCTGGAAGGTTGACGGAACTGAACTGTGTGTTGATTGAAGCTCTGTCTGGGCGATGTGAAGAATTAATGGGACCTTCCAATGAGCGAGAAGAGTAGGAACTCTGCAAAGGCCAGTGATAATTATAATAATATGCAGACCAGTCTGTAACACCAGTCTGTAACACCAGTCTGTAACACCAGTCTATAACACCAGTCTGTAACACCAGTCTATAACACCAGTCTATAACACCAGTCTGTAACACCAGTCTGTAACACCAGTCTATAACACCAGTCTATAACACCAGTCTGTAACACCAGTCTATAACACCAGTCTGTAACACCAGTCTGTAACACCAGTCTATAACACCAGTCTGTAACACCAGTCTGTAACACCAGTCTGTAACACCAGTCTGTAACACCAGTCTGTAACACCAGTCTATAACACCAGTCTGTAGCACCAGTCTGTAACACCAGTCTGTAACACCAGTCTGTAACACCAGTCTATAACACCAGTCTGTAACACCAGTCTATAACACCAGTCTGTAACACCAGTCTGTAACACCAGTCTATAACACCAGTCTATAACACCAGTCTATAACACCAGTCTATAACACCAGTCTGTAACACCAGTCTATAACATCAGTCTGTAACACCAGTCTGTAACACCAGTCTGTAACACCAGTCTGTAACACCAGTCTATAACACCAGTCTATAACACCAGTCTGTAACACCAGTCTGTAACACCAGTCTATAACACCAGTCTGTAACACCAGTCTATAACACCAGTCTGTAACACCAGTCTGTAACACCAGTCTGTAAAACCAGTCTGTAACACCATTCTGTATCAGTTAATAGAATGTCATAACCCTCTCTGAATTGGCCTCCTGTAGCTCAGTTGGTAGAGCATGGCGCTAGCAATGCCAGGGTTGTGGGTTAGATTTCCACGGGGGGCCGGTATGAAAAATGTATGCACTCACTAACTGTAAGTCACTCTGGATAAGAGTGTCTGCTAAATGACTTAAATGTCACCATAACCTCATGCCAAAGGAAATCACCTCAGGTCTCTCTCATAACAGCTTAGTGCCCTATATTGGCATTCTGCTTTGAACTCATAATTTCTTTAGGCTTTAGGAACTGAAATAAGAGACATGTACAGTGGGGAAAAAAAAGTATTTAGTCAGCCACCAATTGTGCAAGTTCTCCCACTTAAAAAAATGAGAGAGGCCTGTAATTTTCATCATAGGTACACGTCAACTATGACAGACAAAATGAGGGGGAAAAAATCCAGAAAATCAAATTGTAGGATTTTTTATGAATTTATTTGCAAATTATGGTGGAAATAAGTATTTGGTCAATAACAAAAGTTTTCTGGCTCTCACAGACCTGTAACGTCTTCTTTAAGAGGCTCCTCTGTCCTCCACTCGTTACCTGTATCAATGGCACCTGTTTGAACTTGTTATCAGTATAAAAGACACCTGTCCACAACCTCAAACAGTCACACTCCAAACTCCACTATGGCCAAGACCAAAGAGCTGTCAAAGGACACCAGAAACAAAATTGTAGACCTGCACCAGGCTGGGAAGACTGAACATGCAATAGGTAAGCAGCTTGGTTTGAAGAAATCAACTGTGGTAGCAATTATTAGGAAATGGAAGACATACAAGACCACTGATAATCTCCCTCGATCTGGGGCTCCACGCAAGATCTCACCCCGTGGGGTCAAAATGATCACAAGAACGGTGAGCAAAAATCCCAGAACCACACGGGGGGACCTAGTGAATGACCTGCAGAGAGCTGGGACCAAAGTAACAAAGCCTACCATCAGTAACACACTACGCCTTCAGGGACTCAAATCCTGCAGTGGCAGACGTGTCCCCCTGCTTAAGCCAGTACATGTCCAGGCCCGTCTGAAGTTTGCTAGAGTGCATTTGGATGATCCAGAAGAGGATTGGGAGAATGTCATATGGTCAGATGAAACCAAAATAGAACCTTTTGGTAAAAACTCAACTCGTCGTGTTTGGAGGACAAAGAATGCTGAGTTGCATCCAAAGAACACCATACCTACTGTGAAGCATGGGGGTGGAAACATCATGCTTTGGGGCTGTTTTTCTGCAAAGGGACCAGGACGACTGATCCGTGTAAAGGAAAGAATGAATGGGGCCATGTATCGTGAGATTTTGAGTGAAAACCTCCTTCCATCAGCAAGGGCATTGAAGATGAAACATGGCTGGGTCTTTCAGCATGACAATGATCCCAAACACACCGCCCGGGCAACGAAGGAGTGGCTTTGTAAGAAGCATTTCAAGGTCCTGGAGTGGCCTAGCCAGTCTCCAGATCTCAACCCCATAGAAAATCTTTGGAGGGAGTTGAAAGTCTGTGTTGCCCAGCAACAGCCCCAAAACATCACTGCTCTAGAGGAGATCTGCATGGAGGAATGGGCCAAAATACCAGCAACAGTGTGTGAAAACCTTGTGAAGACTTACAGAAAACGTTTGACCTGTGTCATTGCCAACAAAGGGTATATAACAAAGTATTGAGAAACTTTTGTTATTGACCAAATACTTATTTTCCACCATAATTTGCAAATAAATTCATAAAAAATCCTACAATGTGATTTTCTTGATTTTTTTTTCTCATTTTGTCTGTCATAGTTGACGTGTACCTATGATGAAAATTACAGGCCTCTCATCTTTTTAAATTGGAGAACTTGCACAATTGGTGGCTGACTAAATACTTTTTTTCCCCACTGTACTTCCCCTATAATTATGTGTAACCATGGCGGAGTACTTACGCCAATAATGTACAGGATAACTTTTCTATGCGGCATAAAGTAGTGAAATCTAAATATTTTCTAGCATGTGCAGATGCTATCAGCAGCAGTGAACCATTCATGAAAACAACAATTCTATCATATGGCTCAGTTGGTAGAACATGGCTCTTGCAATGCCAGGAATGTGGGTTTGATTCCTGGGCCACACAAACATAACACATATTTATATGCATGCATGACTGTAAGTCACTTTGGATAAAAGTGTCCGCTGAATGTTATGATATTGTTATATTATAAGAAGTCTGACAAACAAGGGCAGCTTTTTTCAGTTGTGCAAAAGATGAAGATACTGATAACTGACCCTGTGCGTTAGCTCTTATCTTACCACTTCCTGATATCCAGGAAGTGTATTAGGTGACGTAGCAAAAACAGTCCCGATACATCGCAGTAATGTATCTCACTTGTAAGCATAGATATCGTAGTGACATTCCTCCATGCAAAGATTGTTTTTCACAACTTTACCGGTGAGTTTCTTTACTTTATTTATTTCTAATAACACATCCTATACATTTTATTTTCTTAAATAATATTTTCACTGTATGGAACTGTATGGAACAATGTAAATACGCTATTCTCTGATTACAAAGATTGTACGCAAATATCCCAAATCTGACAAAAGGATGCCTTTGACACAGAAATAATAAGCTTTGAATTATTTTGAGAAAAGTTTCTTGTGAACTTTATGAATCACAATCATTAGACTTTTATTCTTTCAATTGTATTTTGCAATAACCATAAACTATTAATTCACACAATGAAAATGAACCATATCGTGGAGTCAAATCTATATTTTTAATTTAAAAAAACATTAAAGGGGCAATTTGTATTTGGTATATCAATTTTTTTGACTTTTTAAAGGGGTACTTTGGGATTTTGGCAATGAGTCCATGCAACTTATGTGACTTGTTAAGCAAATTTTTACTCATGAACTTATTTAGGCTTGCCATAACAAAGGGGTTGAATACTTATTGACTCAAGACATTTCAGCTTTTCATTTTAAAATGAATTTTACAGTGGAGATCAAGTTTATAAATTGCCTGGCTGGGCTGATGAGACAGTGGATTGGGCCGTAAGATGGAACAGAGTAAATAGGCATTTCAACATCATAGCCTTAGCCAGTGGTAACTTATTGAATCGACACCGGCAGGAATGCGGTTTTAACCAATCAGCATCCAGGATTAGACCCACCCGTTGTATGACCTCCAATATTCTATATGGACAACTTGTTATGATATTTTGGGTGCTATATCATTTTGTTTGAAGTGGCTTAGAAAAGTTGTGCATTTTTTTAAAGCATGCTACGATAGCCCCTACCACTCCCATCGTTTCACTAGCAGAGATGCTGTCTCTGGGGTAAGTAAATAAAGATAACAAAGACATATTTTGGTCAACAACTCTCACGATCACTTTTTGAAGTGAATTAAATGACATTTTCTTAATACATTTAAGTATATTTCAAAATGTTGTGTACTGCCCGTTTAAAACATTTTACTGCAGATTCTTGGTAGTCTTAAACAAATCTACTTTGAAACAAAATATACACCTCACACACATGGTTATGGGCTTTAAAAAAAGAAGACACCTGTACCATGTCAGATATAGAGTTTAAATGTTTTGAATTTTGAGTTTGCATCCCAATATTAAACTTTATATGCATCACAGAAGACTGAAATATGACAAAACTGTTTGACATAGAAACACCGGATTTTCGTCTTGTTTTATTTTTTTATAATCTTTATTAATTATAAAATTATGAAAAATATTTATAGCATTCCACCCAGAGGGCGCTTTTGGTCATTGACTGCAGGAAAGGACTACATGGCAGTCATTTTTACCACATAAATATGACATTCATATTTTCTTCAAAATTCTGAAAAATAAATGATACTATAATAAAAATGATAGTAAATTAGCTTTTCAATACTAATGTGGATTGTACTTTGAAAAAGAACTGCACATTATATGAAGGAAAAATTCATATTTTCATTTTACAGAATATGCTAATTATCCATACACGTCTATTGAAGTAACATTAACAATGTTTTACTAGAATAGTTACATTTACATTTTAGTCATTTAGAAGCTCTTATCCAGAGCGACTTACAGGAGCAATTAGGGTTAAGTGTTCGACAGATTTTTCACCTAGTCGGCTCTGAGATATGCCAACTTCTGTCTGTAGCGTCCAAACCGTTTGGGCTACAAACCACCCTGTGGAAAGGGGAGACTCTCTTGAACACGATGTTCTCCGTTTTGCTCTATGACCCCCACAAGTATCACGGGACTCGTCGGAAGGTAACCCATGCAAATGAATGGAAGTATGGAGGTAGTTTTGTGCTAACAAAAATAAGGGGTTAAATATGTGTCCAAAAAAACTACTATATTTCCTGAACTTCCTTATATCTCCTACATATAGGACAGACACTTCAAAACCTTATTTCTTATGATTAATTTTTTTACTGTCAATGCGTGGGCTATAATAGGAAAGGCCAGATTCAATAATTTATCAAATAACTTTTCTATGTATTTTTTTATACCTAAAGGCGTCCTAAAATTCCAAATCAATTAGCTAAATGATCCATGGTATGACCATCTTAAAACAATTCCATAGGTTAGCTTATTGACATATGGAATTGAGGTTAACGGTCATTTTGGTAAAATAGCAGTCTGTTTTGGTAATTTTTTTATTTCAGATAACATTAATTGGATGTGAAATGATGTTTTGATAAGAATTAAGTTCATATTTTGCTATGATTGTTGCTTTTCCAATAATTTCTTCTTGGGGTATGATAGTTGAAATAAGCATGTGATCCATTTATATTCTTAAAATATATTCTTCAAGAAGCAATGGCTACATATAATTTATTCAAAATTCCAAAAATGGATGTACCAATGCAGATTCCCCTTTAATCTATAAATTAATGATTATTTTAATCATTTTTCTTGCTAACCTCATTTGCAGATTCCTCAAAACTAGTAGCCACAATGGCATCACTTCCCCCTCCACTGGACTGTGGCTTTAATGAAGATACCATAAATATGGCTATATCAAGTCTCTACTTCCTGTTGTTCATCCCAGCCCTCATCATCAATGGGGTAGCAGTCTTGGTCTGCATGCAACTTCGCTCAACGTCCACCTTCATGGTGTATCTGAAGAACCTTGTGGTCACTGACCTTCTCATGACCCTGACCATCCCTCTCAAAGCAGCCAATATCCTGCCCAGTGCTCCTCTGACTCTGAAGGCCTTTACCTGTCGCTACTCTGATGTTATTTTCTACCTCTGTATGTACATGAGCATCATTCTACTGGGCCTCATCAGTCTGGACCGCTTCTTCAAGATCGTCAGGCCCTGTGGCAGGTTGTTGGGTCAGAACCTGGTCTTCGGCAAAGTGCTGTCTGCTTCCATCTGGGTGGTGCTGTTGGCCACTAATGTCATTCCAACCATGATCCTGACCAATCAGGATCCCACAAACAAGACTAATGAATACTGTATGGAAATGAAGAGCGATGCAGGACAGGGTTTTCACGGAGGCGTGGTCATATTCAACAGCGCCATCTTCTGGATGGTGTTTGTTCTTATTTGTTTCTGTTACATATGCATAGCGAGAAAAGTTGTTCAATCATACAGGAAATCAGGAAGCAGCAATGACGAGGGGAGGCATAAAACCAAAGTGAGGGTGTTTTTGGTTCTGGTGGTTTTCCTGGTGTGTTTCGGCCCATACCACGCCATACGTATCCCCTACACCCGGCTTCAGGTTATCTCAATGACCAGCTGCACTAAGGCCACCTTACGGATCTCTAAAAAGATCACCTTGTGGATGTCAGCCATGAACGTCTGTCTGGACCCTCTCATCTACTTCTTCCTCTGTAAATCCTTCAGGACCAACCTGTTCAAGACGTTCCGTCTCCCACCTGGGACCTGTAGCTGGCTCACTGGGAAAGGGTCCGGCCCCAACACAACAGAGGATCAGACCCCAACACAGGAGACTCCCCAGGGAGACTCCTGTGCCTGTATAGAAAATTAAAACTCTTTGGAATGATCTACTTTCTGTTGTGTGAAGGTCTGTTTCACAGATTATCATACTGCCCCCTGGTGGAGGATTAACTATCCTACTAGTTATGTTAGAGGGTTAGGGTTATTACACAATGTCTGATGTACTATCCTACTAGTTATATTATAAATTAATCCACCAGGTGTGATGTACTATCCTACTAGTAATATTATAAATTAATCCACCAGGTGTGATGTACTATCCTACTAGTAATATTAGAAATGAATCCACAGGGTGTGATGTACTATCCTACTAGTAATATTAGAAATGAATCCACAGGGTGTGATGTACTATCCTACTAGTAATATTAGAAATGAATCCACAGGGTGTGATGTACTATCCTACTAGTTATATTAGAAATTAATCCACAGGGTGTGATGTACTATCCTACTAGTTATATTAGAAATTAATCCACAGGGTGTGATGTACTATCCTACTAGTAATATTAGAAATGAATCCACAGGGTGTGATGTACTATCCTACTAGTTATATTAGAAATGAATCCACAGGGTGTGATGTACTATCCTACTAGTAATATTAGAAATGAATCCACAGGGTGTGATGTACTATCCTACTAGTAATATTAGAAATGAATCCACAGGGTGTGATGTACTATCCTACTAGTAATATTAGAAATTAATCCACAGGGTGTGATGTACTATCCTACTAGTTATATTAGAAATGAATCCACAGGGTGTGATGTACTATCCTACTAGTAATATTAGAAATGAATCCACAGGGTGTGATGTACTATCCTACTAGTTATATTAGAAATTAATCCACAGGGTGTGATGTACTATCCTACTAGTTATATTAGAAATTAATCCACAGGGTGTGATGTACTATCCTACTAGTAATATTAGAAATGAATCCACAGGGTGTGATGTACTATCCTACTAGTTATATTAGAAATGAATCCACAGGGTGTGATGTACTATCCTACTAGTAATATTAGAAATGAATCCACAGGGTGTGATGTACTATCCTACTAGTAATATTAGAAATTAATCCACAGGGTGTGATGTACTATCCTACTAGTAATATTAGAAATTAATCCACAGGGTGTGATGTACTATCCTACTAGTAATATTAGAAATTAATCCACCAGGTGTGATGTACTATCCTACTAGTTATATTAGAAATTAATTCAGCGGCAGGGACTGGAAGACTAGTCAGGATCGAAGGAAAGATGAAAGGAGCAAAGTACAGAGTGATCCATGATGAAAACCTGCTCCAGAGCGCTCATGACCTCAGACTGGGGCGAGGTTCACCTTCCAACAGGACAACGACCCTAAGCACAAATCCAAGACAACGCAGGAGTGGCTTCAGGACAAGTCTCTGAATGTCCTTGAGTGGCCCAGCCAGAGCCCGGACTTGAACCCGATCGAACATCTCTGGAGAGACCTGAAAATAGCTGTGCAGCGATGCTCCCCATCCAACCTGACAGAGCTTGAGAGGATCTGCAGTGAAGAATGGGAGAAACTCCCCAAATACAGGTGTGCCAAGCTTGTAGCGTCATTCCAAAGAAGACTCGAGGCTGTAATCGCTGCCAAAGGTGCTTCAACAAAGTACTGAATAAAGGGTTTGAATACTTATGTAAATGTGATATTTCAGTTATTCTTTTGTTTTTGTTTTACTTTGCCAGTATTTGGTATTGTGTGTAGATTGATGAGGGGGAAAAAACAATTCAATCCATTTTCGAATAAGGTTGTAAAGTAACAGAATGTCATATAAGTCAAGGGGTCTGAATACTTTCCGAAAGCACTGTATATTAGAAATGAATCCACAGGGTATGATGTACTACTGAAGTCCATACATTTACACCAAGAGAAGAGACCATACAGAATGCATAATCTTGTTTTATGATGTTTGTAGTGACGATGATTATGGTGATGATGGTTTACTGCATATAGTACCAATGCATGGTCGGACAATAGGCCGCAGGGACTGAATATGTGTGCATTAGGCTAACTATTAGCTTTCCGGTGTTTTCCATATTGTTTTACTATGGTGTATTGTTTATGTTTGTTTGTATGTTGAATTCACAAAATGAATTTCCATGTAAAAGGACAAGTAAAGTATATTGTATACTATTTAAAAACATACCAATAAAGGAATATAGTGGTCCTATTAGCTTTCAGATATATTTCTGGTTGCCAGGTTAATCTACAATATGTCAAAACGAGACTATTTTGGGTCAAATAATGTTGGGCAAATCATACACTACATCAGAGAGTCACAATAGCATAACCTGGTCTCACTGTTGCTTTAGTGGCACTCTATTTCCCTGGATTTGCATCTGTCTGGACATGTACAGACTTCTTGGATAATTCAAGGGAAATTCAAGGTGTGAGTCTCATATACTGTACACTGGCGCTGTGACAGAATTCCACAGTACTGTCCTGTCTGATCACTGATCGTCTTCAGATAGGTGAGTAAATCTTTTAGTTTTGTCTCTTCTTATCTTTACTCTGAGCTGTTTTATGCATTGCTTCATCAAGGTACACTTAAAATGAATTATAATGGGTTCATAAGTATAGACCTACTTGAGCAGCACCGCCCCTCAAGATTCTGAGCCTGCCTGGCAGGGTTGGTCCTACAAAGCCAGAGCCCCGGATGGGGGAGCATAATATACAAGGAAATTCTCAAAGCTGCTAATGAGAACCTTGACGACCTTTTACCTAGCTGGTGGGGATTCCGGTGGGGTACGCCCACCTAGGTAGTGGCAGTGCTGGCAACACTGGCTGCAGTAACCCATGGGGAGGGGGTCACACTCAGACAATCAGAGAGGGGGTTTATCATTGTGGCCCAGGTGGCACAAAATAATCAAAGGTCTGACCGCATGGAGATGCTTGGGAAAATGGTTACAACAGGGGATCAGAGTGTTTGTGTCTCAGGTGAAGAGGGTGGATCTGATCTCCATCACATAGGACTTGACATAGATTAAGTAGATTAATCAAATCTCACATTGTTATCAATTTCTGCTCAATCTGCATGCTTTCTCAATCAGCTTTAACTGTATGTGCACTCGTAAATCAAGTTATTTCTCGAGTTGGGCTCTGGGATATAACAGCCGTTGAGTATCTGATTTTATGGTGGATTGTGGAGGAGGGGGGTTGAGTGTGTTGGAGTATGTGAGTATGTGCGTGTGTGCTTGTCTGGCATCTGTTGTGGGGGGGTGGGGATGTTGGGGGGGAGGGTATGGGATGGACCACAGGAATTATTTGCTAGGATAATAATTGCTTGTCAATTAATTAAATGTAATACAATGGCAATCCGGGTTATATGTTAGAATCCTACGCGTGAACTGCCGACATTATTACGCATATTAATTGATAATGATGGAAAATAGGATATGCATAATTTAAAATATATAGTTATATAGATATATATATATATAGGTGAAAGCATTGGAAATGCTTTTGGCGGTTAATCTGCTTCTGTTTTGTGGGTGGCACTGTGTGCTGTTTCCGATGGATGGGTCCTGGCCTCTCGGGGCCTTAGGGATACGGAGGGACGTGGGAGGGATACGGAGGGACGTGGGTGGGATGCTGATCACTGGGATGACGGCTCAACTTGGGATGGGGAGGGCTTTAGCGGGGGAATTAGCGGAGAACAATTGAAGGGTTACTCCGTAGCAATGCAAATATCACGGTACAGCTATGTGGACAATCAATCATTACGCAATTTTTTATTGGTAAATTTACAAACATATCTAATGATAAATAGACTTGAAACTTGTATCTCATTATGGTGTATGGTGAAATAAGTATAGCCAGTTATAATTGTAATGGCTTAGCTGATAATAACAAAAGAATAACAATATTTACATGGCTCAAAGAGAAGGAATATAATATCTATGGTATACAGGAAACTCATTCAACAATTCGAGATGAAGTAGCGTGGAAAAAAGAATGGGGGGGGGGGAAATATACTTCTCCCATGGACAAAGAAATTCAAAAGGGGTGATGATATTAATTAATAGTAATTTCGATCCGAATGTGCAAATTGTCCAAATAGATACGCAAGGTAGATGGATTATTTTAAATATGTTATTGGACCATAAACAGATATGGCTCATTAACCTTTACGGACCAAATAATGATGATCCACAATTCTTTGACAATATATATAATAAATTATCAAGCCTGCAAGCAACTCAAGACAATATTATTATGGTGGGGGATTATAATACTGTTTTAAATAGCTCAATGGACCGTAAAGGAAATCACACCACAAACAATCACCGTCATGCTCTTAAGGAAATTGTGAATGTCATGGATACATTAGAACTAGTAAATATATGGAGGCTTAAATATACTGATCTAGTGAGATATACATGGCGGAGACTGAATCAAGCTAGTCGTCTTGACTTCTTTCTTATCTCATTCTCGTTGGCACCAAAAGTAAAAAAAAGTGTTGATAGGGGATAGAATGCGGTCGGAACATCATATAATAGGCATATACATTACTCTTACTGAATTTCCACGTGGGCGAGGATATTGGAAATTTAATCAAAGCCTATTGGATGATAATTTATTTATAATTAGAACAAAGGAATTTATAACTGATTTTTTCCAACATAACATAGGTACAGCGAATCCCCTTATTGTATGGGACACCTTTAAATGTGCCTTTAGAGGCCATGCAATTCAGTACTCATCTCGAAAACAAAAGCAATTTAGGTCAAAATAGTTTTTACTAAGAAAGGAAATAGAAAGTCTAACAGAACAGATAGATGGCAATAAAAACTGTAACATAGAGGCTCAGAATAAATTAGAGGAAAAACAAAAAGAAATGGAGAAACTTATTCAAGAAAGATCAAGTGTAATATATTATAAAAATAAAGCAAACTGGATGGAATATGGGGAAAAATGCACAAAATTCTTTTTTAATCTTCAACATAGGAATGCTACCAAAAATAACTTCATGAAACTGGTTACAATTGACGGAGTCACCCATAATTCACCAAATTATATTTTGAAGGAAGAAACAAAGTACTTTAAGCATTTGTTTTCTTTTCAGTCGCCTCCATCTCCTCTAACTGAAGCTAATTATAGAGATTTTTTTTCTATTGATAATGTCAAATTAACAGCCACACAGAAATACTCATGTGAAGGTGAAATTACAGAGGAGGAACTTCTGGATGCAATTAAAGACTTTAAGTCCGGGAAAACTCCAGGGTTGGATGGCATACCAGTCGAGGTATACCAAACCTTTTTTGATATACTAAGAGGACCGTTATTAGCATGTTTTAACCACTCCTATGTAAATGGTAGATTATCTGACACTCAAGAAGAAGGTCTGATCTCATTATTACTGAAACAGGATACAAGTGGAAAATATAAAGATCCAGTCCATTTACAAAATTGGAGGCCCCTTACACTTCAGTGTTGTGATGCAAAAATCCTAGCAAAATGTATAGCGCATAGAATTAAAAAGGTATTGTTGGATATTATTCATTCTAATCAGACAGGTTTTTTACATGGAAGATACATTGGAGATAATATAAGGCAAGTATTGGAAACAATAGAACACTATGGAAAATATGGGAAACCAGGCCTGCTATTCATAGCAGACTTCGAAAAGGCATTTGATAAAGTTCGACTGGGGTTTATATATAAATGCCTGGAGCATTTCAATTTTGGAGAATCTCTTATAAAATGGGTCAAAATCATGTATAGTAACCCTAGGTGTAAAATAGTAAATAATGGCTATTTCTCGGAAAGTTTAAAACTGTCAAGAGGAGTGAAACAAGGTTGTCCACTATTGGCATATCTATTTATTGTGGCCATCGAGATGTTAGCTATTAAAATCAGATCCAATAATAATATCAGAGGATTAGAAATACAGGGCTTAAAAACAAAGGTGTCATTGTATGCTGATGATTCATGTTTTCTTTTAAATCCACAACTAGAATCCCTCCACAGCCTCATAGAGGATCTAGATACATTTTCTAACCTCTCTGGATTACAACCAAATTATGACAAATGTACTATATTACGTATTGGATCACTAAAAAATACAATTTTTACATTACCATGTAGTTTACCAATAAAATGGTCTGATGGTGATGTGGATATACTCGGAATACATATCCCAAAGGAAATAAATGATCTCACTTCAATAAATTTTAATAGAAAGTTAGCAAAAATAGATAAGATCTTACTACCATGGAAAGGAAAAGATCTGTCAATTTGTGGAAAAATCACCCTGATTGACTCTTTGGTATTATCCCAGTTTACCTATTTGCTTATGGTCTTGCCTACGCCAAGCGAACAGTTCTTAAATTATATGAGAAAAAAATTTCTATTTTATTTGGAACGGCAAGCCAGACAAAATTAAAAGAGCATATTTATATAATTAATATTAATTCGGAGGACAGAAATTATTAAATATTAAAGCATTAGACCTATCACTAAAAGCTTCAGTCATACAAATGTTATACTTAAATCCGAACTGGTTCTCAAGCAAATTAGTAAGATTGTCTCACCCAATGTTCAAGAAAGGCCTTTTTCCCTTTATTCAGATTACAACCTCTCACTTTCAGTTATTTGAAAAGGAAATAATCTCCCAAATGTCACTATTTCTAAAACAAGCCATAGAAAGTTGGTTGCAATTTCAATTTAATCCTCCAGGAACGACAGAACAAATAATGCAACAAATATTGTGGTTAAATTCAAATATACTAATTGACAAAAAACCTTTATTTTTTGACAGAATGTTTAAAAAAGGTATAATCTTCGTAAATGATATCATCGGTAGGACTGGTGGAGTTATGTCGCACATGCAGCTAACAAAAACATATGGAAATGTCTGCTCTATCCAAAATTACAACCAAATAATTGCAGCCTTACCGCAAAAGTGGAAGAGGAAAGTGGAAGGGGGAGAAAATAAGGAACTTGTCTGTCGGCCTTGCATTAAAGAACATAATTGGTTAAGGAAAACTGTGATAAATAAAAAAGTATATCAGTTTCACTTAAGGACCAAAGGATTGACAGCCGTCCCATATAGATTGCAAAATAGTTGGGAAGAGATCTTTGACGTACCGATCCCATGGCATAGTGTTTATGAACTGACACGCAAAACGACACCGGATTCAAAAATTTGAATCTTTCAATTTAAATTATTATATAAAATTCTTGCTACCAATAGAATGTTATTTATATGGGGGATACAATCTTCCCAACTCTGCAGATTTTGCTGTGAAGAGACAGAATCATTAGATCATTTGTTTTGGTTCTGTCCATTTGTAGCTTGTTTTTGGACACAGGTCCAGGAATGGCTAAAGGATTGCAATATTTACCTGGAACTAACCTTGCAGATAGCATTACTGGGTGATCTGAAAAGTCATAGTCAATCAATCAATAATATAATAATACTTTTAGCAAAAATGTTTATTTTTAATTCACAATCTGTAGAAGCAATGAGAATAGAAAGGTTCAGAACTTTTGTAAAACATCACAGTACGGTTGAAATATATATGGCAAATAGAAATCCTATATGGATGGTGTTAAGAGATAGATGGGAGGTATTGAATAGAGTTGAAGGATGGGACTAATAACAAATAACAACAAATAATAACAAAGATAGCTAATAATGTAAGCATACTGTGTCCATAATAAGTAAATAGGTTGTATGTTGGGAGCTTTTGGGAAAGAGCACAGTTAGAAAGATATGGCATATAGAAGCAAACCGGATGGACATCATGAGGATGATTGGAGAGGTTGAGAGTAGAAGAAGTTCAGGAGCAAAAACAAATAAAATAAAAAAATAATAATATATATAATAGAATTATTGTAAAATTAACTCTGTCCATAAGGTGTAGATAGTAAGTATAGACCGGAAGTAGAGGCCTGGGCATTGTTGTTCACTAATTTACTCCAAGTAGGGAAAGGATGGTGGTGTTGAAAAGTAATAAAGAGGAGTATATATATATATATAAAAAAAACATGGGGGATTGGAAGTGATGCAGACAATTACATTGATTTTTTTTTTTTAAGACAAAAAAGACAAAACAATTGTGAAAAAAAAAATATATATATATATTGTTATTCATTTGTTTACAGATTCTATAGTTTCTAAATATGTAATAAAGAGTTAGAAAACATTCATGATTCTTTACACAGATTTGTGGGTTGGCTTCTCTTGTTGTCTTAAGAGATTTCTATCAATGGAGGAAAAAAAAGTTGTATGATTTCATTAGTGCTCAGAAACAGCTAACTGAAGTTTATTTATTTCACCTTTCTTTAACCAGGGAAAACAGTTGAGAACAAGTTCTCATTTACAACTGCGACCTGGCCAAGATAAAGCAAAGCAGTGTGATAAAAACAACAACAACACAGAGTTACACATGGGATAAACAAAACATACAGTCAATAACACAATAGAAAATATATATACAGTGTGTGCAAATGTAGTAAGTTATGGAGGTAAGGCAATAAATAGACCATAGTGCAAAATAATTACAATTTAATATTAACACTGGAGTGATAGATATGCAGAAGATGATGTGCAAATAGAGATACTGGGGTGCACATGAGCAAAATAAATAACAATATGGGGATGAGGTAGTTGGGTGGGCTAATTACAGAATGGGCTGTGTACAGGTGCAGTGATCGGTAAGCTGCTCTGACAACTGATGCTTAAAGTTAGTGAGGGCGATAAGAGTCAACAGCTTCAGAGATTTTTGCAGTTCTTCCAGTCATTAGCAGCAGAGAACTGGAAGGAATGGCGGCCAAAGGAGGTGTTGGCTTTGGGGATGACCAGTGAGATATACCTGCTGGAGCGCAGACTACGAAGTGAGTTTCGTAACGTCCATTCAAGTGAAATATAATTCAGATGACACCAACTACATTGACTTGAATAATTGTATTAACTACTAATGCTTAACGCAAATGAATGAAAGAGCCTAGGCAGAGGGAAAAACGAATTAGCACTGCTATCTAAACACTACACCTGTCAGCATTCACTCCAGTCTCAGTGCTTCAGTCCTACTTCAGTTGGTTGTCACTTCAAATCATGAAAATAACTCCCTATACCAAATAGTGAGATTATTGTTTTAAGGTATCCTTATGTTCAATACTCAATTGACATTGTATTGTACACTAGCTGAAAATGAATGTATCAAGCAACATACACTCCCTTGTTACTATCAATGGTTCTCAGGGCTTTGGCCCCAATTGTTTAAAGAAAGAAACTGGCAAGGACTCCTATGTATGTAACTTAGATAGGGACAGAGGTGGGTGTAGTTCAGTGAGGATTTACATACAGGTCTATAAGCTAATGCTAACAAAAGACAGGGACAGAGGTGGTGGTACTTCAGTGATGATGTAGATACAGGTCTATAAGCTAATGCTAACAAAAGATAGGGACAGAGGTGGGGGTAGTTCAGTGATGATGTATATACAGGTCTATAAGCTAATGCTAACAAAAGACAGGGACAGAGGTGGGGGTACTTCAGTGATGTAGATGCAGGTCTATAAGATAACAAAAGTAATGCAAATCATGTTAAATGATGCAAGGGGATTCAAAGGTTTTCCTCAGTGTCTTCATTTTGCATGTTTTTGTATTGACCAAGGAGAGCCCTTGAATAAGTTCCTCATTTGGCAGACAATGGATTAGACTGAGATATTTCCATAACCTTTCTTCTCCCTTTTTCAGATGCTACAATGGCATCTAACCTGGCATCTAACCTGGCATCTAACGTGGCATCTAACCTGACATCTAACCTGACATCTAACCTGGCATCTAACCTGGCATCTAACATGGCATCTAACCTGACATCCAACCTGGCATCCAACCTGGCATCTAACCTGGCATCTAACCTGGCATCTAACCTGGCATCTAACCTGACATCTAACCTGGCATCCAACCTGGCATCTAACCTGACATCTAACCTGACATCCAACCTGACATCCAACCTGACATCTAACCTGACATCTAACCTGGCATCTAACATGGCATCTAACCTGGCATCCAACCTGACATCTAACCTGACATCTAACCTGGCATCTAACCTGACATCTAACCTGACATCCAACCTGACATCCAACCTGACATCTAACCTAACATCTAACCTGGTATCTAACCTGACATCTAACCTGACATCTAACCTGGCATCTAACCTGGCATCTAACCTGACATCTAACCTGGCATCTAACCTGACATCTAACCTGGCATCTTGCCTTGCTTTTGAATGGGGTCGCGTCCTGGGTCTCCCTGCACCTGAGCTCAACCTCCACCTTTATGGTGTATTTGAATAACCTTGTGGCCGCTGACCTTCTCATGACCCTGACCATGCCTCTCATTGCGGCCAGTAAACTTCCTATGAAATCTGTAGGGTTACGAGCGTTCTCCTGTCGCTACTCAGGAGTCATCTTCTACACATGCATGTACACGCGCATCACTCTACTGGGCCTCATCAGCCTGGACCGCTTCTTCAAGATCGTCAGGCCCTGTGGCAGGTTCTTGGGTCAGAACCTTGTCTTCGGTAAGGTACTGTCTACCTTTGTGTGGGTGGTGCTGTTTGGAGCCACTGCTCTTCCTACCATTATCCTGACCAATCAGGGTGCCAGCAACAAGACGGACGCTTCCTGTATGTACATGAAGAGCCCAGCCGGGGTCAGACTTCACACAGTTGTGGTTGTGTCAATGGATGTCTTGTTCTGGGCCGTGAGCATACTGGTTGTAGTTTGCTACATCTGCATCACCATCAAGGTCCTCCAGTCCTTCCTCCAGATGTGACGCTTGGCATTCAGGCCAAAGAGTTCAATCTTGGTTTCATCAGACCAGAGAATCTTCTTTCTCATGGTCAGAGTGCTTTAGGTGCCTTTTGGCAAACTCCAAGCGGGCTGTAATGTGCCTTTTACTGAGGAGTGGCTTCCGTCTGGCCACTCTACCATGAAGGCCTGATTGGTGGAGCGCTGGAGAGATGGTTGTCCTTCTGGAAGGTTCTCCCAATACCACAGAGGAACTCTGGAGCTCTGTCAGAGTGACCATCGGGTTCTTGGTCACCTCCCTGACCAAGGCCCTTCTCCCTCGATTGCTCAGTTTGGCCGGGTGGCCAGCTCCAGGAAGAGTCTTGGTGGTTCCAAACTTCTTCCATTTAAGAATGATGGAGGCCAGCTCTGTCTGGGCAATGGGAAAAATTAATGGGACCTTCCAATGAGCGAGTAGAGTAGAAACTCTGCATAGGCCAGTGATAATTATAATAATATGCAGAGCAGTCTGTAACACCAGTCTGTAACACCATTCTGTAACACCAGTCTGTAACACCAGTCTGTAACACCAGTCTGTAACACCAGTCTATAACACCAGTCTGTAACACCAGTCTGTAACACCAGTCTGTAACACCAGTCTGTAACACCAGTCTATAACACCAGTCTATAACACCAGTCTGTAACACCAGTCTGTAACAACAGTCTATAACACCAGTCTGTAACACCAGTCTGTAACACCAGTCTGTAACACCAGTCTGTAACACCAGTCTATAACACCAGTCTGTAACACCAGTCTATAACACCAGTCTGTAACACCAGTCTGTAACACCAGTCTGTAACACCAGTCTATAACACCAGTCTATAACACCAGTCTGTAACACCAGTCTGTAACACCAGTCTGTAACACCAGTCTGTAACACCAGTCTGTAACACCAGTCTATAACACCAGTCTGTAACACCAGTGTATAACACCAGTCTGTAACACCAGTCTATAACACCAGTCTGTAACACCAGTCTGTAACACCAGTCTGTAACACCAGTCTGTAACACCAGTCTGTAACACCAGTCTATAACACCAGTCTGTAACACCAGTCTGTAACACCAGTCTATAACACCAGTCTATAACACCAGTCTGTAACACCAGTCTGTAACACCAGTCTGTAACACCAGTCTATAACACCAGTCTGTAACACCAGTCTGTAACACCAGTCTATAACACCAGTCTGTAACACCAGTCTATAACACCAGTCTGTAACACCAGTCTGTAACAGTTAATAGAATGTCATAACCCTCTCTAAATTGGCCTCCTGTAGCTCAGTTGGTAGAGCATGGCGCTAGCAATGCCAGGGTTGTGGGTTCGATTCCCACGGGGGGGCCAGTATGAAAAATGTATGCACTCACTAACTGTAAGTCACTCTGGATAAGAGCGTCTGCTAAATGACTAAAATGTAAATGTCACCATAACCTCATGCCAAAGGAAATCACCTCAGGTCTCTCTCATAACAGCTTAGTTCCCTATATTGGCATTCTGCTTTGAACTCATCATTTCTTTAGGCTTTAGGAACTGAAATAAGAGACTTGTACTTCCCCTGTAATTATGTGTAACCATGGCGGAGTACTTACGCCAATAATGTACAGGATAACTTTTCTATGCGGCATAAAGTAGTGAAATCTAAATATTTTCTAGCATGTGCGTATGCTATCAGCAGCAGTGAACCATTCATGAAAACAACAATTCTATCATATGGCTCAGTTGGTAGAACATGGCTCTTGCAACGCCAGGAATGTGGGTTTGATTCCTGGGCCACCCAAACATAACATATATTTATATGCATGCATGCATGACTGTAAGTCACTTTGGATAAAAGTGTCCGCTAAATGGCATGATATTGTTATATTATAAGAAGTCTGACAAACAAGGGCAGCTTTTTTCAGTTGTGCCAAAAGATGAAGATACTGATAACTGACCCTGTGCGTTAGCTCTTATCTTACCACTTCCTGATATTCAGGAAGTGTATTAGGTGACGTAGCAAAAACAGTCCCGATACATCGCAGTAACGTATCTCACTTGTAAGCATAGATATCGTACTGACATTCCTCCATGCAAAGATTGTTTTTCACAACTTTACCGGTGAGTTTCTTTATTTTATTTATTTCTAATAACACATCCTATACATTTTATTTTCTTAAATAATATTTTCACTGTTTTGAACTGTATGGAACAATGTAAATACGCTGTTCTCTGATTACAAAGATTGTACACAAATATCCCAAATCTGACAAAAGGATGCCTTTGACACAGAAATAATAAGCTTTGAATTATTTTAAGAAAAGTTTATTGTGAACTTTATGAATCACAATCATAAGACTTTTATGCTTTCAATTGTATTTTGCAATAACCATAAACTATTAATTCACACAATGAAAATGAACCATATCGTGGAGTCAAATTTATATTTTTAATTAAAAAAACATTAAAGGGGCAATTTAGTGTTTGGTATATCAATTTTTTTGACTTTTTAAAGGGGTACTTTGGGATTTTGGCAATGAGTCCATGCAACTTATGTGACTTGTTAAGCAAATTTTTACTCATGAACTTATTTAGGCTTGCCATAACAAAGGGGTTGAATACTTATTGACTCAAGACATTTCAGATTTTCATTTTGAAATGATTTTTACAGTGGAGATCAAGTTTATAAATTGCACGGCTGGGCAGATGAGACAGTGGATTGCGCCGTGAGATGGAACAGAGTAAATAGGCATTTCAACATCATAGCCTTAGCCAGTGGTAACTTATGGAATAGACAACGGCTGGAATGCGGTTTTAACCAATCAGCATCCAGGATTAGACCCACCCGTTGTATGACCTCCAATATTCTATATGGACAACATGTTGTGATATTTTGGGTGCTATACCATTTTGTTTGAAGTGGTATAGAAAAGTTGTGCATTTTTTTAAAGCATGCTACGATAGCCCCTACCACTCCCATCGTTTCACTAGCAGAGATGCTGTCTGTGGGGTAAGTAAATAAAGATAACAAAGACATATTTTGGTCAACAACTCTCACGATCACTTTTTGAAGTGAATTAAATGACATTTTCTTAATACATTTAAGTATATTTCAAAATGTTGTGTACTGCCCGTTTAAAACATTTTACTGCAGATTCTTGGTAGTCTTAAACAAATCTACTTTGAAACAAAATATACACCTCACACACATGGTTATGGGCTTTAAAAAAAGAAGACACCTGTACCATGTCAGATATAGAGTTTAAATGTTTTGAATTTTGAGTTTGCATCCCAATATTAGACTTTATATGCATCACAGAAGACTGAAATATGACAAAATTGTTTGACATAGAAACACCGGATTTTCGTCTTGTTTTATTTTTTCTAATCTTTATTAATTATAAAATTATGAAAAATATTTATAGCATTCCACCCAGAGGGCGCTTTTGGTCATTGACTGCAGGAAAGGACTACATGGCAGTCATTTTTACCACATAAATATGACATTCATATTTTCTTAAAAATTCTGAAAACTAAATGATACTATAATAAAAATGACAGTAAATTAGCTTTTCAATACTAATGTGGATTGTACTTTGAAAAAGAACTGCACATTATATGAAGGAAAAATTCATATTTTCATTTTACAGAATATGCTAATTATCCATACACGTCTATTGAAGTAACATTAACAAGGTTTTACTAGAATAGTTACATTTACATTTTAGTCATTTAGAAGCTCTTATCCAGAGCGACTTACAGGAGCAATTTTTTAAAATTTTATTTCACCTTTATTTAACCAGGTAAGCCAGTTGAGAACAGGTTCTCATATACAACTGCGACCTGGCCAAGATAAAGCAAAGCAGTGCAATAAAAACAACACAGAGTTACATATGGGGTAAAAAAACATAAAGTCAAAAATACAACAGAAAATATATATACAGTGTGTGCAAATGTAGCAAGTTATGGAAGTAAGGCAATAAATAGGCTATAGTGCAAAATAATTACAATAGTATTAACACTGGAATGATAGATGTGCAAGAGATTATGTGCAAATAGAGATACTGGGGTGCAAAAGAGCAAAATAAATAACAATATAGGGATGAGGTAGTTGGGTGGGCTAATTTCAGATGGGCTGTGTACAGGTGCAGTGATCGGTAAGGTGCTCTGACAACTGATGCTTAAAGTTAGTGAGGGAGATAAGAGTCTCCAGCTTCAGAGATTTTTGCAATTTGTTCCAGTCATTGGCAGCAGAGAACTGGAAGGAATGCCGGCCAAAGGAGGTGTTGGCTTTGGGAATGACCAGTGAGATATACCTGCTGGAGCGCAGACTACGGGTGGGTACTGCTATGGTGACCAATGAGCTAAGATAAGGCGGGGATTTGCCTAGCAGTGATTTATAGATGGCCTGGAGCCAGTGGGTTTGACGACGAACATGTAGTGAGGACCAGCCAACAAGAGCGTACAGGTCACAGTGGTGGGTAGTGTATGGGGCTTTGGAGACAAAACGGATGGCACTGTGATAGACTACATCCAATTTGCTGAGTAGAGTGCTGGAGGCTATTTTGTAAATGACATCGCCGAAGTCAAGGATCGGTAGGATAGTCAGTTTTACGAGGGCATGTTTGGCAGCATGAGTGAAGGAGGCTTTGTTGCGAAATAGGAAGCCGATTCTAGATTTAACTTTGGATTGGAGATTCTTTATGTGAGTCTGGAAGGAGAGTTTACAGTCTAACCAGACACCTAGGTATTTGTAGTTGTCCACATACTCTAGGTCAGACCCGTCGAGAGTGGTGATTCTAGTCGTGTGGGCGGGTACCAGCAGCGTTCGATTGAAAAGCATGCATTTAGTTTTACTAGTGTTTAAGAGCAGTTGGAGGCTACTGAAGGAGTGTTGTATGGCATTGAAGCTCGTTTGGAGGTTTGTTAACACAGTGTCCAATGAGGGGCCAGATGTATGCAAAATGGTGTCGTCTGCGTAGAGGTGGATCTGAGAGTCACCAGCAGCAAGAGCGACATCATTGATATACACAGAGAAAAGTGTCGGCCCAAGAATTGAACCCTGTGGCACCCCCATAGAGACTGCCATAGGTCCAGACAACAGGCCCTCCGATTTGACACACTGAACTCTATCTAAGAAGTAGTTGGTGAACCAGGCGAGGCAGTCATTTGAGAAACCAAGGCTATTTAGTCTGCCAATAAGAATGAGGTGGTTGACAGAGTCAAAAGCCTTGGCCAGGTCGATGAAGACGGCTGCACAGTACTGTCTATTATCAATTGCGGTTATAATATCGTTTAGGACCTTGAGCGTGGCTGAAGTGCACCCATGACCAGCTCGGAAACCGGATTGCATAGCGGAGAAGGTACGGTGGTATTCGAAATGGTCGGTGATCTGTTTGTTAACTTGGCTTTCAAATACTTTCGAAAGGCAGGGCAGGATGGATATAGGTCTGTAGCAGTTTGGATCTAGAGTGTCACCCCCTTTGAAGAGGGGGATGACCGCGGCAGCTTTCCAATCTCTGGGGATCTCAGACGTTATGAAAGAGAGGTTGAACAGACTAGTAATAGGGGTTGCGACAATTTCGGCGGCTAGTTTTAGAAAGAAAGGGTCCAGATTGTCTAGCCCAGCTGATTTGTAGGGGTCCAGATTTTGCAGCGCTTTCAAAACATCAGCTGTCTGAATTTGTGTGAAGGAGAAGCGGGGGGGGCATGGGCAAGTTGCAGCGGAGGGTGCAGAGTTGGTGGCCGGGGTAGTGGTAGCCAGATGGAAAGCATGGCCAGCTGTAGCAAAATGCTTGTTGAAATTCTCGATTATTGTAGATTTATCGGTGGTGATAGTGTTTCCTAGCCTCAGTGCAGTGGGCAACTGGGAGGAAGTGCTCTTATTCTCCATGGACTTTACAGTGTCCCAAAACTTTTTGAAGTTAGTGCTACAGGATGCAAATTTCTGTTTGAAAAAGTTAGCCTTTGCTTTCCTGACTGCGTGTGTATATTGGTTCCTAACTTCCCTGAAAAGTTGCATATCGCGGGGGCTATTTGATGCTAATGCAGTACGCCACAGGATGTTTTTGTGCTGGTCAAGGGCAGTCAAGTCTGAGGAGAACCAGGGGCTATATCGGTTCTTAGTTCTGTATTTTTTGAATGGGGCATGTTTATTTAAGATTGAGAGGAAATTACTTTTAAGGAACAACCAGGCATCCTCTACTGACGGAATGAGATCTATATCCATCCAGGATACCTGGGCCAGGTCAATTAGGAAGGCCTGCTCGCTAAAGTGTTTTAGGGAGCGTTTGACAGTGATGAGGGGTGGTCGTTTGACCGCGGACCCGTTACGGACGCAGGCAATAAGGCAGTGATCGCTGAGATCCTGGTTGAAGACAGCTGAGGTGTATTTAGAGGGTATGTTAGTCAGGATGATATCTATGAGGGTACCCATGTTTACGGATTTAGGGTTGTACCTGGTAGGTTCGTTGATAATTTGCGTGAGGTTGAGGGCATCTAGTTTGGATTGTAGGATGGCCGGGGTATTAAGCATATCCCAATTTAGGTCACCAAGCAGTACGAACTCTGAGGATAAATGGGGGGCAATCAATTCACATATGGTGTCCAGGGCACAGCTGGGGGCTGAGGGGGGTCTGTAGCAAGCGGCAACAGTGAGAGACTTATTTCTGGAAAGGTGGATTTTTAGAAGTAGAAGCTCAAACTGTTTGGGCACAGACCTGGATAGTATGATAGAGCTCTGCAGGCTATCTCTACAGTAGATTGCAACTCCACCCCCTTTGGCAGTTCTATCTAGACGGAAAATGTTATAGTTGGGGATGGAAATTTCAGAATTTTTGGTGGCCTTCCTGAGCCAGGATTCAGACACTGCTAGAACATCAGGGTTGGCGGAGTGTGCTAACGCAGTGAATAACTCAAACTTAGGAAGTAGACTTCTGATATTTACGTGCAAGAAACCAAGACTTTTGCGATTACAGAAGTCAGCAAATGATAGCGCCTGGGGAGTAGGAGTGATACTGAGGGCTGCAGGGCCTGGGTTAGCCTCTACATCACCAGAGGAACAGAGGAGGACTAGAATAAGGATACGGCTAAAGGCTTTAAGAACTGGTCTTCTAGTGCGTTGGGTACATAGAATAAAGGGGGCAGATTTCCGGGTGTTGTAGAAAAGATTCAGGGCATTATGTACAGACAAGGATATGGAAGGATATGAGTAAAGTGGAGGTAAACCTAAGCGTTGGGTAACAATGAAAGAGATAGCATCACTGGAGGCATCAATTGAGTCGGTCTCCGCGTGTATGGGGGGTGGGACAAAGGAGCTATCTAAGGCAGGTTTAGCTGGGCTGGGGGATCTACAGTGAAATAGTACAATTAGAAATAACCGAAACAACAATAAGCTAACCATGTTTGGGCTGAGGCTAAACATAAACAGGATGTAGTACCGTAAAAAGGAACAGTCCAGCAGACATCAGCTGTATAGCTGAGTTATCATAAGGTCCGGTGAACAGCAATAGGATAGTTCGGAGGCTGCTAAAGCACTAGCGAGTAAGAGGCCACGGCTAGCGTGTGCTAGCGGGCCGGGGCTAGCAGATGGAATCTTCATGGTCGACGTTGTAACCACATCAGACGATTTCGTCGGCAGACCAGTCGTGTAGGATCGGCGGGGCTCCATGTCAACACTAGGTGGTCCCGTCCGGTTGACAGAGAGGTAGATAGCCGGGAGATGGGCCTAGCTCAGGATGATTAGCCAGACCACAGCGTCCATTTTGTTGCAGCTAGCTGGTAGCGATGAATCCGGAGTTAAAGGTCCAGTGATTCAGTGATTCCGGCAGAAAAACGGATATGTTCTGGGTCGATAACGCGCTGTGCAGACTGGCCGAATATCCGGTGATTAATGTCCAGTGATTCAATTAATCCCGCAGAAAAAAAATCCAATGTTCTGGGTGAAATACCGCTAACTGTGGCTAATAGCAAGTAGCTAGTTAGCTGGCTAGCTAGTTTCAACTGGAGATTCTAGATAAAAGGTAAGTCAATAATAGAATCCGTTCCACATTGAGTGAGGCGGGTTGCAGAAAGTATATTTTGTAGAAGGATGAAAAGTCTGATAGTGAAATATGTACGAAGAATACAAAAAAACAGGGTATTTACAGGCTATTTACAGACACACGACAAAAACAGAACTGCACTACTGCGCCATCTTGGATCAGAGGGGTTAGGGTTAAGAACAATTAGGGTTAAGTGTTCAACAGATTTTTCACCTAGTCGGCTCTGAGATATGCCAACTTCTGTCTGTAGCGTCCAAACCGTTTGGGCTACAAACCACCCTGTGGAAAGGGGAGACTCTCTTGAACACGATGTTCTCCGTTTTGCTCTATGACCCCCACAAGTTTCACGGGACTCGTCGGAAGGTAACCCATGCAAATGAATGGAAGTATGGAGGTAGTTTTGTGCTAACAAAAATAAGGGGTTAAATATGTGTCCAAAAAAACTACAATATTTCCTAAACTTCCTACATATAGGACAGACACTTCAAAACCTTATTTCTTATTATTAATTTTTTTTACTGTCTTTTTTGACATTTATGAATGTGTTATTCAATGCGTGGGCTATAATAGGAAAGGCCAGATTCAATATTTTATCAAATAACTTTTCTATGTATTTTTCTATACCTAAAGGCATCCTAAAATTCCAAATCAAATAGCTAAATGATCCATGGTATGACCATCTTAAAACAATTCCATATGTTAGATTATTAACATATGGAATTGAGGTTAACGGTCATTTTGGTAAAATAGCAGTCTGTTTTGGTAATTTTGTCATTTCAGATAACATTAATTGGATGTGAAATGATGTTTTGATAAGAATTAAGTTGATATTTTGCTATGATTGTTGCTTTTCCAATTATTTCTTCTTGGGGTATGATAGTTGAAATAAGCACATGCTCCATTTATATTCTTAAATTATATTCTTCAAGAAGCAATGGCTACATATCATTTATTCAAAATTCCAAAAATTGATGTACCAATGCAGATTTCCCCTTTAATCTATGAATTAATTATTATTTTAATAATTTTTCTTGCTAACCTCATTTGCAGATTCCTCAAAACTAGTAGCCACAATGGCATCACTTCCCCCTCCACTGGACTGTGGTTATAATGAAGATACCATAAATATGGCTATATCAAGTCTCTACTTCCTGTTGTTCATCCCAGCCCTCATCATCAATGGGGTAGCAGTCTTGGTCTGCATGCAACTTCGCTCAACGTCCACCTTCATGGTGTATCTGAAGAACCTTGTGGTCACTGACCTTCTCATGACCCTGACCATCCCTCTCAAAGCAGCCACTATCCTGCCCAGTGCTCCTCTGACTCTGAAGGCCTTTACCTGTCGCTACTCTGATGTTATTTTCTACCTCTGTATGTACATGAGCATCATTCTACTGGGCCTCATCAGTCTGGACCGCTTCTTCAAGATCGTCAGGCCCTGTGGCAGGTTGTTGGGTCAGAACCTGGTCTTCGGCAAAGTGCTGTCTGCTTCCATCTGGGTGGTGCTGTTGGCCACTAATGTCATTCCAACCATGATCCTGACCAATCAGGTTCCCACAAACAAGACTAAAGAATACTGTATGAAAATGAAGAGCGATGCAGGACAGGCTTTTCACAGAGGTGTGGTCATTTTCAACAGCGCGATCTTCTGGATGGTGTTTGTTCTTATTTGTTTCTGTTACATATGCATAGCGAGAAAAGTTGTTCAATCATACAGGAAATCAGGAAGCAGCAATGACGAGGGGAGGCATAAAACCAAAGTGAGGGTGTTTTTGGTTCTGGTGGTTTTCCTGGTGTGTTTCGGCCCATACCACGCCGTACGTATACCTTACACCCAGCTTCAGGTTACCTCAACGACCAGCTGCACTAAGGCCACCTTACGGATCTCTAAAAAGATCACCTTGTGGATGTCAGCCATGAACGTCTGTCTGGACCCTCTCATCTACTTCTTCCTCTGTAAATCCTTCAGGACCAACCTGTTCAAGACGTTCCGTCTCCCACCTGGGACCTGTAGCTGGCTCACTGGGAAAGGGTCCGGCACCAACACAACAGAGGATCAGACCCCAACACAGGAGACTCCCCAGGGAGACTCCTGTGCCTGTATAGAAAATTAAAACTTTTCGGAATGATCTACTTTCTGTTGTGTGAAGTTCAGTTTCACAGATTATCATACTGCCCCCTGGTGGAGGGTTAACTATCCTACTAGTTATATTAGAGGGTTAGGGTTATTACACAATGTCTGATGTACTATCCTACTAGTTATATTAGTAATTAATCCACCAGGTGTGATGTACTATCCTACTGGTCATATTATAAATGAATCCACAGGGTGTGATGTAGTATCCTACTAGTTATATTAGAAATGAATCCACAGGGTGTGATGTACTATCCTACTAGTAATATTAGAAATGAATCCACAGGGTGTGATGTACTATCCTACTAGTTATATTAGTAATTAATCCACCAGGTGTGATGTACTATCCTACTAGTAATATTAGAAATGAATCCACAGGGTGTGATGTACTATCCTACTAGTTATATTAGAAATGAATCCACAGGGTGTGATGTACTATCCTACTAGTTATATTAGAAATGAATCCACAGGGTGTGATGTACTATCCTACTAGTAATATTAGAAATGAATCCACAGGGTGTGATGTACTATCCTACTAGTTATATTAGTAATTAATCCACCAGGTGTGATGTACTATCCTACTGGTCATATTATAAATGAATCCACAGGGTGTGATGTAGTATCCTACTAGTAATATTAGAAATGAATCCACAGGGTGTGATGTAGTATCCTACTAGTAATATTAGAAATGAATCCACAGGGTGTGATGTACTATCCTACTAGTAATATTAGAAATGAATCCACAGGGTGTGATGTACTATCCTACTAGTTACAGTGCAGTCGGAAAGTATTCAGACCACTTTACTTTTTGTTTGTTACATTAAAGCCTTATTCTAAAATTGATTAAATATATTTTTTTCAGCATAAATCTACACACAATACCCCATAATGATGACACAAAAACAGGTTTTTATAACTTTTTGCTAATTTATCAAATAAAACAAAAAACAGAAATACCTTATTTACATAAGTATTCAGACCCTTTGCTATGAGACTCGAAATTGAGCTCAGGTGCATCCTGTTTCCATTGATCATCCTTGAGATGTTTCTACAACTTGATTGGAGTTCACCTGTGGTAAATTAAATTGATTGGACATGATTTGGAAAGGCAAACACCTGTCTATATAAGGTTCCACAGTTGACAGTGAACGTCAGAGCAAAAACCAAGCCATGATGTCGAAGGAATTGTCCATAGAGCTCCGAGACAGGATTGTGTCGAGGCACAGATCTGGGGAAGGGTACCAAAACATTTCTGCAGCATTGAAGGTCCCCAAGAACCCAATGGCTTCCATTGTTCTTAAATGGAAGACGTTTGGAACCACCAACACTCTTTCTGGAGCTGTCCACAAGGCCAAACTGAGCAATCGGGGGAGAAGGGCCTTGGTCAGGGAGGTGACCAAGAACCCGATGGTCACTCTGACACAGTTCCTCTGTGTAGATGGGAGAACCTTCCAGAAGGACAACCATCTCTGCAGCACTCCACCAATCAGGCCTTTATGGTAGAGTGGCCAGACGGAAGCCACTCCTCAGTAAAAGGCACATGACAGCCTGCTTGGAGTTTGCCAAAAGGCACCTAAAGGACTCCGACCATGAGAAACACAATTCTCTGGTCTGATGAAACCAAGTTTGAACTCTTTGGCCTGAATTCCAAGCGTGACGGCTGGAGGAAACCTGGCACTCTCCCTACGGTGAAGCATGATGGTGGCAGCGTCATGCTGGGGGGGGGGGGGGGGGGGTTCAGCATCAGGGACTGGGAGACTGGTCAGGATCAAAGGAAAGATGAGCAGAGCAAAGTACAGATCGATCCTTGATGAAAACATTCTCCAGAGCGCTCAGGACCTCAGAATGGGGCGAGGTTCACCTTCCAACAGGACAACGACCCTAAGCACACATCCAAGACAACGCAGGAGTGGCTTCAGGACAAGTCTCTGAATGTCCTTGAGTGGCCCAGCCAGAGCCCGGACTTGAACCCGATCGAACATCTCTGGAGAGACCTGAAAATAGCTGTGCAGCGATGCTCCCCATCCAACCTGACAGAGCTTGAGAGGATCTGCAGTGAAGAATGGGAGAAACTCCCCAAATACACGTGTGCCAAGCTTGTAGCGTCATTCCCAAGAAGACTCGAGGCTGTAATCGCTGCTAAAGGTGCTTCAACAAAGTACTGAATAAAGGGTTTGAATACTTATGTAAATGTGATATTTCAGTTATTCTTTTGTTTTTGTTTTACTTTGCCAGTATGGGGTATTGTGTGTAGATTGATGAGGGGGAAAAAACTATTGACTGAATATGTGTGCATTAGGCTAACTATTAGCTTTCCGGTGTTTTCCATATTGTGTTACTATGGTGTATTGTTTATGTTTGTATGTTGAATTCACAAAATGAATTTCCATGTAAATGGACAAGTAAAGTATATTGTATACTATTTAAAAACATACCAATAAAGGAATATAGTGGGCCTATTAGCTTTCAGATATATTTATGGTTGCCAGGTTAATCTACAATATGTCAAAACGAGACTATTTTGGGTCAAATAATGTTGGGCAAATCATACACTACATCAGAGAGTCACAATAGCATAACCTGGTCTCACTGTTGCTTTAGTGGCACTCTATTTCCCTGGATTTGCATCTGTCTGGACATGTACAGCCTTCTTGGGTAATTCAAGGGAAATTCAAGGTGTGAGTCTCATATACTGTACACTGGCGCTGTGACAGAGTTCCACAGTACTGTCCTGTCTGATCACTGATCGTCTTCAGATAGGTGAGTAAATCTTTTAGTTTTGTCTCTTCTTATCTTTACTCTGAGCTGTTTTATGCATTGCTTCATCAAGGTACACTTAAAATGAATTATAATGTGTTTATACGTACAGTTAATATATATAAATTGATATAAATTGTTATTCATTTGTTTACAGATTCTATAGTTTCTAAATATGTAATAAAGAGTTATAAAACATTCATGATTCTTTACACAGATTTGTGGGTTGGCTTCTAAGAGATTTCTATCAATGGAGGAAAAAAAGTTGTATGATTTCATTAGTGCTCAGAAACAGCTATCTGAAGTTTATTTATTTCACCTTTATTTAACCAGGTAAGCCAGTTGAGAACAAGTTCTCATTTACAACTGCGACCTGGCCAAGATAAAGCAAAGCAGTGCGATAAAAACAACAACAACACAGAGTTACACATGGGATAAACAAAACATACAGTCAATAACACAATAGAAAATATATATACAGTGTGTGCAAATGTAGTAAGTTATGGAGGTAAGGCAATAAATAGGCCATAGTGCAAAATAATTACAATTAGTATTAACACTGGAATGATAGATATGCAGAAGATGATGTGCAAATAGAGATACTGGGGTGCACATGAGCAAAATAAATAACAATATGGGGATGAGGTAGTTGGGTGGGCTAATTACAGAATGGGCTGTGTACAGGTGCAGTGATCGGTAAGCTGCTCTGACAACTGATGCTTAAAGTTAGTGAGGGAGATAAGAGTCTCCAGCTTCAGAGATTTTTGCAGTTCGTTCCAGTCATTAGCAGCAGAGAACTGGAAGGAATGGCGGCCAAAAGAGGTGTTGGCTTTGGGGATGACCAGTGAGATATACCTGCTGGAGCGCAGACTACGAAGTGAGTTTCGTAACGTCCATTTAAGTGAAATATAATTCAGATGACACCAACTACATTGACTTGAATAATTGTATTAACTACTAATGCTTAACGCAAATGAATGAAAGAGCCTAGGCAGAGGGAAAAACTAATTAGCACTGCTATCTAAACACTACACCTGTCAGCATTCACTCCAGTCTCAGTGCTTCAGTCCTACTTCAGTTGGTTGTCACTTCAAATCATTAAAATAACTCCCACCATTCCAAATAGTGAGATGATTGTTTTAAGGTATCCGTTATGTTCAATATTCAATTGACATGGTATTGTACACTAGCTGAAAATGAATGTATCAAGCAACATACACTCCCTTGTTACTATCAATGGTTCTCAGGGCTTTGGCCCCAATTGTTTAAAGAAAGAAACTGGCAAGTACTCCTATGTATGTAACTTAGATAGGGACAGAGGTGGGTGTAGTTCAGTGAGGATTTACATACAGGTCTATAAGCTAATGCTAACAAAAGACAGGGACAGAGGTGGGGGTAGTTCAGTGAGGATTTACATACAGGTCTATAAGCTAATGCTAACAGACGATAGGGACAGAGGAGGGGGTAGTTCAGTGATGTTGATACAGATCTATAAGCTAATGCTAACAAAAGACAGGGACAGAGGTGGGGGTACTTCAGTGATGATGTAGATACAGGTCTATAAGCTAATGCTAACAAAAGATAGGGACAGAGGAGGGGGTAGTTCAGTGATGTAGATACAGGTCTATAAGCTAATGCTAACAAAAGACAGGGACAGAGGTGGGGGTACTTCAGTGATGTAGATGCAGGTCTATAAGATAACAAAAGTAATGCAAATCATGTTAAATGATGCAAGGGGATTCAAAGGTTTTCCTCAATGTCTTCATTTTGCATGTTTTTGTATTGACCAAGGAGAGCCCTTGAATAAGTTCCTCATTTGGCAGACAATGGATTAGACTGAGATATTTCCATAACTTTTCTTCTCCCTTTTCAGATGCTACAATGGCATCTAACCTGGCATCTAACCTGGCATCTAACGTGGCATCTAACCTGACATCTAACCTGACATCTAACCTGGCATCTAACCTGGCATCTAACATGGCATCTAACATGGCATCTAACCTGACATCTAACCTGGCATCTAACCTGACATCCAACCTGACATCCAACCTGGCATCTAACCTGGCATCTAACCTGACATCTAACCTGGCATCTAACCTGGCATCCAACCTGGCATCTAACCTGACATCTAACCTGACATCTAACCTGACATCCAACCTGACATCCAACCTGACATCTAACCTGACATCTAACCTGGCATCTAACCTGGCATCCAACCTGGCATCCAACCTGACATCTAACCTGACATCTAACCTGGCATCCCCCCCTCTTCTGGACTGTGGCTTTTTCAATTATGACGACCTAGATGTGGTTATCCCATGTCTGTACTTTGTAATGTTCCCGCTTGCCTTGCTGTTGAATGGGGTCGCGTCCTGGGTCTCCCTGCACCTGAGCTCAACCTCCACCTTTATGGTGTATTTGAAGAACCTTGTGGCCGCTGACCTTCTCATGACCCTGACCATGCCTCTCATTGCGGCCAGTAAACTTCCTATGTCATCTGTGGGGTTACGAGCATTCTCCTGTCGCTACTCAGGAGTCATCTTCTACACATGCATGTACACGAGCATCACTCTACTGGGCCTCATCAGCCTGGACCGCTTCTTCAAGATCGTCAGGCCCTGTGGCAGGTTGTTGGGTCAGAACCTTGTCTTCGGTAAGGTACTGTCTACCTTTGTGTGGGTGGCGCTGTTTGGAGCCACTGCTCTCCCTACCATTATCCTGACCAATCAGGGTGCCAGCAACAAGACGGACGCTTCCTGTATGTCCATGAAGAGCCCAGCCGGGATCAGACTTCACACAGTTGTGGTTGTGTCAATGGATGTCTTGTTCTGGGCCGTGAGCATACTGGTTGTAGTTTGCTACATCTGCATCACCATCAAGGTCCTCCAGTCCTTCAGAAACTCTGGCAGCAACAACAGCCAGGGCAAGCAAAAGACAAAGGTACGTGTCTTCCTGGTTCTGGTCGTGTTCTCTGTGTGCTTCATTCCATTACACATCGTGCGGATCCCACACACCCTTCAACAGACCAACGATGACGAGGCCTGTTCTCAAGTCTCCATTAAGATCGCTCAAAAGGTGACCCTGTGGCTGTCCTCCACCAACATCTGCCTGGACCCACTCCTCTACTTCTTCCTGTGCAGGGAGTTCAGAGAGAAACTGATGGGATGCTGAACCGAGGAGGGACACCTGCACAAATAACATCAGGCACCACAGAGTACCGCTCAACATAGACAGGAAGGAGTATCATCCAATTGGACATTTCTTTAATTGAGACAAAAACATATTGAAGGCTAAATAAGGGATTTGAATAAAACTTTCTGAGGAAAACTAAACAACTTTGTCTTAGATTGGTTTTCTTTTGTTCTATACTTGTTTAAATCTTTCTACCCATCTTTGTTGGAGAGCAAGTTTGAGAGGAGCAGCTTTAATGAGTAAAAATGTACTTACAATGACTGTGATATATGTGGTTGTCTCACCTAGCTATCTTAAGATGGATGCACTTACTGTAAATCACTCTGGATTAGAGTGTCTGATTAATGACTAAAATGTAAATGTAAGCTGTTAGTTCACTCTTACTTTAGCTTGTTATCACAGAGCATGTAAAGCCACCCACTGGGCACAAACTGGTTGAATCAACGTTGTTTCAACGTAATTTGTCAACGTATTGTGACGTGGATTTTTTTTTTTTGTCATTTAGCAGACGCTCTTATCCAGAGCGATTTACATGAGCAATTAGGGTTAAGTGCCTTGCTCAAGGGCACATCGACAGATTTTTCACCTAGTCGGCTCGGGGATTAGAACCAGCGACCTTTCGGTTACTGGCACAACGCTCTTAACCACTAAACTACCTGCCGCCCCAATTTCACATTTCCACAAAACTTCAAAGTGTTTCCTTTCAAATGATATCAAGAATATGCATATCCTTGATTCAGGTCCTGAGCTACAGGCAATTAGATTTGGGTATGTCATTTTAGGCGAAAATTGAAAAAAATGGTAGTCCTATTCTTTAACTTCGATTCTTGGTTGAGGTGGAGACGTGAATCCAACATTTCATATATTAATTTGTAGACAAACTGGAATTAAATCCAGACTAAGTCAGTGGCACAAAATGTATACAGTTGAAGTCGGAAGTTTACATACACCTTAGCCAAATACATTTAAACTCAGTTTTTCACAATTCCTGACATTTAATCCTAGTAAAAATTCCCTGTCTTAGGTCAGTTAGGATCACCACTTTATTTTAAAAATGTGAAATGTCAGAATAATAGTAGAGAGAATGATTTATTTCAGCTTTTATTTATTTCATCACGTTCCCAGTGGTTCAGAAGTTTACATACAGTCAATGAGTATTTGGTAGCATTGCCTTTAAATTGTTTATCTTGGGGCAAACGTTTTGGGTAGCCTTCCACAAGCTTCCCACAATAAGTTGGATGAATTTTGGCCCATTCCTCCTGGCAGAGCTGGTGTAACTGAGTCAGGTTTGTAGGCCTCCTTGCTCGCACACGCTTTTTCAGTTCTGCCCACAAATTGTCTATATGATTGAGGTCAGGGCTTTGTGATGACCACTACCAATACCTTGACTTTGTTGTCCTTAAGCCATTTTGCCACAACTTTGGAAGTATGCTTGGGGTCATTGTCCATTTGGAAGACCCATTTGCGACCAAGCTTTAACTTCCTGACTGATGTCTTGAGATGTTGCTTCAATATATCCACAAAATGTTCCTTCCTCACGATGCCATCTATTTTGTGAAGTGCACCAGTCCCTCCTGCAGCAAAGCACCCCCACAGCATGATGCTGCCACCCCCTTGCTTCATGGTTGGGATGGTGTTCTTCGGCTTGCAAGCGTCCCCCTTTTTCCTCCAAACATAACGATGGTCATTATGGCCGAACAGTTCTATTTTTGTTTCATCAGACCAGAAGACATTTCTCCAAAAAGTATGATCTTTGTCCCCATGTGCAGTTGCAAACCGTAGTCTGGCTTTTTTATGGCGGTTTTGGAGCAGTGGCTTCTTCCTTGCTGAGCGGCCTTTCAGGTTATGTTGACATAGGACTCGTTTTACTATGGATATAGATACTTTTGTACCTGTTTCCTCCAGCATCTTCACAAGGTCCTTTGCTGTTAATAATAATAATCTGCCATTTAGCAGACGCTTTTATCCAAAGCGACTTGCAGTCATGCGTGCATACATTTTTGTGTATGGGTGGTCCCGGGGATTGAACCCACTACCTTGGCGTTACAAGCGCCATGCTCTACCAGCTGAGCTACAGAGGACCACCTGATTGATTTGCACTTTTCGCACCAAAGTACGTTCATCTCTAGAAGACATAACGCGTCTCCTTCCTCAGTGGTATGATGGCTGCGTGGTCCCATGGTGTTTATACTTGCATACTATTGTTTGTACAGATGAACGTGGTACCTTCAGGCGTTTGGAAATTGCTCCCAAGGATGAACCAGACTTGTGGAGGTCTACAATTTTCTTTCTGAGGTCTTGGCTGATGTCTTTTGATTTTCCCATGATGTCAAGCAAAGAGGCACTGAGTTTGAAGGTAGGCCTTGAAATACATCCACAGGTACACTTCCAATTGACTAAAATGATGTCAATTAGCCTATCAGAAGCTTCTAAAGACATGACATCATTTTCTGGAATTTTCCAAGCTGTTTAAAGGCACAGTCAACTTAATGTATGTAAACTTCTGACCCACTGGAATTGTGATACAGTGAATTATAAGTGAAATAATCTGTCTGTAAACAATTGTTGGAAAAATTACTTGTGTCATGCACAATGTAGATGTCCTAAACGACTTGCCAAAACTATAGTTTGTTAAAAATACATTTGTGGAGTGGTTGAAAAACGAGTTTGAATGACTCCAACCTAAGTGTATGTAAACTTTCGATTTCAACTGTATGTCTTTCAAATGTTGATATTTGGTTGCATTGACAACTGAACACAATTCAATATTACTTTTGCAATACAGTAAATAGCAGTAATAAGTTAAGGCTATCTTACACACTAATGTAACAGTATTTATTCAACCTTAAAATCAGTAACACATCCATGGCTACATTTTAAGGTTACGTAACTATAAATAGCATGCAAAGGTCACAGGTCTGTGGAAATAATAATCTGCACAGTATATAGAACAACATTGATCACTTGCACCATGTACTTTAATGTAATATCAACTGTAATCCAGGTCATTTGGTTGTGCTATTAGATGAAGCACAGTGATAACACATCGAATTGTTGTACAAATACAAAATATCTGACATTGTATTCCCCATTAGAACTTTGTTGTGCTTTTAAATGGTTGAAAGCGCAGTGATAACACATTTGGGTGACAACTAAACCATAAATCTGACATTGTTTTTCTAATGATATTTGGTTGTGCTTTTAGATGGTTGAAAGCATAGTATTAACACATTGGAAATTCAACTAACTTTTGGCTGTCTTTTTGAGTGGATGAAAATAGGTTGTAATGTCATTGATCAACATCTCAACCAAATAGGACCTAATCATCCACGTTGCAATGACGTGGTGTTTCCAGCGGGCAAGATCACCTGATTAGGGTAGTGGGTTCGATCCCTGGGACCACCCATACGTAAAAATGTATGCACGCATGACTGTAAGTCACTTTGGATAAAAGCGTCTGCTAAATGGCATATTATATTATATTATTATTAGTCTATTTCCTCTAGTGTTATGTAGGCCTAACCTAAGAACTGCACTTGCCAATGTAGTCACTGGATGTCACACCCTGGCCTTGAGAGGCCGGTTGTCTTTAGTTGGTTTGGTCAGGGCGTGAGTTTCTATGTTATATATTCTATGTTTATGTTCTATTAGTCTATTTCTATGTTGCAGTTCTAGGTTGATATTTCTATGTTTGGCCGGGTGTGATTCCCAATCAGAGACAGCTGTCGCTCGTTGTCTCTGATTGGGGATCATACTTAGGTAGCCTGTTTGCCTACCTATGTTGTGGGATCTTGTTCCTGTTCGGCTTGTATGTGCATAGCCGGAGGACTTCACGTTACGTTGTATGTTTATTTAGTTAATAAACACGTACGCTTTTCACGCTGCACCTTGGTCTGACCCGTCTCTCAACGAACGTGACACTGGAGTGCATCAAAACAATGATAATAGTAGTAATAGTAATGGTATTTCATATGCAATACACAACTGACCTATTTAAGCCCTTCTATAAATAACCTTTAAAACTTCAGTGAATGACCATAATAGAAGTTTGTCTGTTTTGTCTTTATTTCACACATGTTCCTCAGTGGTTGAGGAACTATTATCGTCATGGTTATGCATATTTTGTAACAAACAGTTGTTGGATATTTTGAGGGAAAGAAGTGTCACTCACTGCTGGCCTCCTTCCAAAAGCACTATTACACAGGAAGTCAGATATTTGATTACTAAATCATGTAGCAACAATGTAGCAGTGACATCGCAGTTGTGAAAAACCTTAAGCTTCAGCAAGCCCATGTCTCATAGCAGTGGTATGAAGTCCTTAAGTAAAACAAAAAAAAACTTTTAAGTAGTTTTTTGGGGTATCTGCACTTTACTTTACTATTTATATTTTTGACAACTTTTACTTTACTACTAAAGAAAATAATGTACTTTTTACTAAATAAATTTTCCCTGACACCGAAAAGTACTCGATACAGTTTGAACGCTTAGCAGGACAGGAAAATGGTCAAATTCACACACTTATCAAGAGAACATCCCTGGCCATCTCTACTGCCTCTGATCTGGCGGACTCACTAAACACAAATACTTTGTCTGTAAATGTGTGAGTGTTGGAGTTTGCCTCTGGCTATTCGTAAATTTAAAAAAACAAAAACTTGTGCCTTCTGGTTTGCTTAATATAAGGAATTTGAAATGCTTTATACTTTTCCTTTTGATACTTAAGTATATTTGAGCAATTACAATTACTTTTGATACTTAGGTATATTTAAAACCATACTTGAGTAATTTTCTATTAAGGTATCTTTACTTTTACTAAAGAATGACAGTTGGGTACTTTTTCCACCACTGATATCAGCCCTAATACTCCCAGCATATACATGATTCAGCTGCATGCTACACGGAATGATGGTGGGTTTTCAGTGGTGTAAAGTACTTGAGTAAAAATACTTTAAAGTACTACTTAAGTAGTTTTTTGGGGGTATCTGTATTTTACTTTACTATTTATATTCTTGACTACTTTTACTTCACTACATTCCTAAAGAATATATTGTACTTTTTACTCCATACATTTTCCCTGACAACCCAAAGTACTCATTACATTTTGAATGCTTAGCAGGACATGAAAATTGTGAAATTCACTCACTTATCAAGATAACACGTTGTCATCCCTACTGCCTTGGTCTGGAGGACTCACTAAACACAAATGCATCTTTTGTAAATTATGTCTGAGTGTTGGAATGTACCCCTGGCTATCTGTACATTTTAAAAACAAGAAAATGGTGCCGTCTGCTTTGCTTTATATAAGGAATTTGAAATGATTTATACTTTTACTTCTACTTTTGATACTTAAGTATATTTTAGCAATTGCACATACTTTTGATACTTAAGTATATTTAAAACCAAATACTTTTAGACTTTTACTCAAGTACTATTTTACTGGGTGACTTTCACTTTTCCTTGAGTCATTTTCTATTAAGGTATCTATACTTTCACTCAAGCATGACAATTGGGTACTTTTTCCACCACTGTGGGTTTTAGAGAATACACAACAAAACAAACACTCCAAGTCAAAGAAACACAGAAACACACATATAGAATAGCACACACACACACACACACACACACACACACACACACACACACACACACACACACACACACACACACACACACACACACACACACACACACACACACACACACACACAAACAAACACATTCTAATAGAAGGAAACGGAGGCATTGAGATATCTGTTGCATGCTTACTCCGACTCTGCATTGCGTGCACACTGCCATGCACACTGCCATGCACACTGCCATGCACACTACCCTGCACACTACTACCATGCACACTGCCATGCACACTACAATGCACACTACCCTGCACACTACTACCATGCACACTGCCGTAGTGGACAGGGTGCTGCGGACTCTGGGCCCTATTCAATCAAAACCTGTCTGGAGATGAGACGGCCCCACAGATACACAGTTGAAGACAGTAAGCAATCAGCAGAGATGAATGATTTTTGCATGCTCACCACTACACTGCCCCTTTTGCTCTGGTTTGGCATCATTAAGACAGGGCCTTGAACTTAGTAAAGAGAAAGGAATGGGAGGACTTGGCCAGGGAGAGTGGATGGGGTGCGGCCCGGGGCCCGGGGCCCGGGGGTCTCATAAGATCACAGTCAGGAAGTGTGTCCTGCCTGCTGCGTTCGCCGCTCACTCACCAACTAGTGAAACTGACGCACACTGGCACTGGGAGACTGGCACCAAGCAGAACTAACCTCTCAGTGGATAATTAAACAGGAAGAGAGGAAGTACAGACTCATTCACACAGGCAAAGTCACACACTGGCAAAGTCATTGGGATTGTGACGAGACAGCCACACACTAGCTTTATGCAGAACAACCCATAGAAAAGAGCATCACACAGACATACAGTACGCTCCAATGGACAGTTTTGTTGGTAGGTGTGAAAACCAATGTGACCGTTGCAAGTAAAGTGAAATTGTTAAGTCTTGGAAAGATTGTAAGGAAAACAGGTGAATTGGATATTTCACTTTTTCATATTGAGGGAAGACTGCTGAGTTTTTCTCTTCATATTGTTTGTTCCAGTGAATTTCACATCTTCAAAATCAAAACTTCAATCAAAGGAGGGTAAGGACATTTTCATTCCTGCATATAATGTAATTTATGTTTATGTTTGACAGTGTATAACAATTCTGCATAACAACTGAATATTTTAATGTCACAGGGAAGCACATACGTTCAAGCATTTTTTAAAACTCAATTTAGTTTTTCAATGAATGGCCTACAGTACAGCACATTATTTGTGAGCTGTCCAAATCAGACTGAATCAATGCAGATTCATGTAGGGACATCAAGTGTATTTTCAGGTATTTGGCTCAAATTTCTCATGAAGTTGTAGAAACATGATTTTAAAGGGATCCATCTCTTCTGAGTATCGGTCTACAAACCCCTAAATGGATCCAAAATGTGCCTTGGTTGCCATAACAACTTTTACTGCACTGAATGTCATTCTAAGCTGTTTGGACTCCTTATGTAAAGCGGCAGGCCAAGCAGATACAGAGAGAGACAGATGGAGGTTGTAGGAAACGACTGCCACTGTAAATGTACTGTCTATCATCAGCATATCTTGAAGCGCTCTGTACAGTGGTCCTCTGTAGCTCAGCTGGTAGAGCACGGTGCTTGTAACGCCAAGGTAGTGGGTTCGAACCCCGGGACCACCCATACACAAAAATGTATGCACGCATGACTGTAAGTTGCTTTGGATAAAAGCGTCTGCTAAATGGCTTATTATTACTAACCTGGTGGTCAGTTTATTGTGGGTTCACTGGAAGGTATAGAAACAGCCTTTTGTTGATAGAGAAAAAGATTACCTTGTATTAGTTTGATTTGAGACTTTGAATACATAACTCATTAACTTGATGTATTTACATTGTCCAAATTAATATTAAATACATTTTAAAACATACATTGTGAAGGGTGTTATGAAAAAGTGGACTCTAATTGTGCTGCATATTACTTGCTCATCCTCTGTGTCACTGGTTGGAAACCGACAGGAAGTGGTTTCTCAGAAATGCCTTTGAATGATCCTTCTGTGAATTAAATATAGAGTAAATTACTACATAACCCCTCTCTCTCTCTCTCTCTCTCTCTCTCTCTCTCTCTCTCTCTCTCTCTCTCTCTCTCTCTCTCTCTCTCTCTCTCTCTCTCTCTCTCTCTCTCTCTCTCTCTCTCTCTCTCTCTCTCTCTCTCTCTCTCTCTCTCTCTCTCTCTCTCTCTCTCTCTCTCTACTATGAGGATGTTGCTATGGGGAAATGTAGGCCATACTGCTCATCCAATCTTTTTATTCTCTCCAAAGTACTGCTGGGTGTGAGGATGAACAGCAGCCAATCAAACCTGTCTCTGAAGTGTGTGCGTGACACCAGTGTCACAGCGGTGGTCTTCCCCTGTCTCTACAGCGCGCTCTTCCTGTTTGCTCTAATACTCAACTGCCTGGCTGCATGGATCTTCTTCAACATCCGCAGCACCACCACCTTCGTGGTCTACCTGAAGAACGTAGTAAGGGAACCAGCATTTATTTTCTGCGATAACACCAATTTAGTTGAACAATAGAACTGATAACTGACGTGATGACCTGTCTGTCAACAGGTGGTGGCGGACCTGCTGATGACTCTGTCCATCCCAGTGAAGGTCCTCGCGGACGCCGACGTGGGCTCCTGGCGTCTGCGTGCGTTCTACTGTCGCTACTCTGCCGTCCTCTTCTACACCACCATGTACATCAGCATCCTGCTCCTGGGGCTCATCAGCCTTGACCGCTACCTCAAGATAGTCAGGCCCTTTGGGAAGTGCGCCCTCCAGAGGGTCGGGGTGGGACAGGCCTTGAGTGCGGCCGTCTGGACTGTGATGGTGTCTCTGGCTCTGCCCAATGCCATTCTGAGTGACCGCACACCGCCGCCCTCTGGTGGCCGGCTGAAGTGTACCTCTCTGAAGGGTCAGGCCGGCATGCTGTGGCACGAGGGCTTCAACTACTTCTGCCAGGTAAGGGCCTAATCAATCTTATTTCAGTTGACTGATTTCCTTATATGAACTGTAACTCACTAAAATCGTTGAAATTGTTGCATGTTGTGTTTATATTTTTGTTCAGTATTTATAATGATTATATGTTGACACTCCGATAAACGTTGGTGTATTTTAATAATGACAGCCCACACATTAAAAGCTTTTTAACTTTCATACCCACACGAGTGCCTGGACTTTTCTGATGACGTTGTTTGATGCTTTACTGAGTCTTTCCCTCCTCTCCCCAGGTGGTGTTTTGGGGCACACTGGTTCTGATGCTGTTGTGTTACACCTTCATCAGTCGGAAAGTCTACGAGTCCTACAAAGCCTCGCGTAGTGGCTCCAAAGCAGCCAGCCGCAGGACCAAGGCCAAAGTCTTTGTGGTGGTGGGGGTGTTTTTCATTTGTTTCGCCCCTTTTCATTTCGCCAGGGTGCCCTACACTCTCACCCAGACCCGAAACATAGCCAACCACTGTCGGATGCAGAACGCACTCTACGTTGCCAAGGAGACCACTCTCTGGCTGTCTGCCGCTAACGTGTGTCTGGACCCGCTGATCTATGTGTTCCTGTGCAGGGTGTTCCGGAAAAGATTGACAGCCACACTCAATCGCAAGCCCCTCCCCCAGGGCGGTTTGGAGTTGCCCACGGCAACCTCCACTCAGCTGGATATGTCACAGATGGTGCATAACAGAATGTTGGATGTCAGTTCGGCCTAGAAGCACAACGGACATGTTTTTTTATTTTTAGCTCTATTAAATTGTAAATATATTTTGGCCTGATGTTACCCCTGGACAGGTTGTGACCAGAGTAAAGCCTTCAAAACATCTTTGGATAAGTGGCTCTGTTGCTAAGACAATCTTGCACGTCTAATAGGCTATAAACAGCAGTGATCCCACATCAACTCTTTGATAGCCCATGTGTGGCGAGCATTCTGGTACAAAATGGCTGGTGTGACATCAGATAATCAAACTGCTGCAGGGCTCTCTAAGCATCCTGTTTACCAGCCACAAGAGTCAACACAGGCTGATGTGTCGGTCTCTGATTATCGCTAAGTCATCCTGTATTTTTCTTCAGCGTAGCTCACTGTCAGCTCTCACTTCCCTTTCTCTAATCTGTCCTTCATTTCACCAGGAAGGAAAACAACTTGACTGAGCGCTTTTAGATAATGTGAGTGTGACAATGTAGAACACATGCTTACGAGATGGTGTGTTGTCTGTGTGTATAGTATAGGGTGACGCAGTCATGAGTTAAAATCAATTTACAATGTACATGTTGTTGGAAAAGCACATTATCTCACACACGACACGCACACATGCAAACATCTCAAGACACGCACACATGCAAATACACTATATATACAAAATATATATGTGGACACCCCTTCAAATTAGTGGATTTGGATATTTCAGCCACACCCGTTGCTGAGAGGTGTATAAAATCGAGCACACAGCCATGCAATCTCCATAGTCAAACATTGGCAGTAGAATGGCCTTACTTTCAATGTGGTACCGTCATAGGATGCCACCTTTCCAACAAGTCAGTTCGTAAAATTTCTGCCCTGCTAGAGCTGCCTCGGTCAGCTGTAAGTGCTGTTATTGTTAAGTGGAAACGTCTAGGAGCAACAACGGCTCAGCCATGAAGTGGTAGGCCAATACAAGCTCACAGAACGGGACCGCAGAGTGCTGAAGCACGTAAAAATTGTCTATCCTCGGTTGCAACACTCACTACCGAGTTCCAAACTGCCTCTTGAAGCAATGTCAGGACAATAACTGTTAGTAGGGAGCTTCATTAAATGGGTTTCCATGGCCGAGTAGCTGCACACAGGCCTAAGATCACCATGCGCAATGCCAAGTGTCGGCTGGAGTGGTGTAAAGGTCGCCACCATTGGACTCTGGAGCAGTGGAAATGTCCCTCTCTGGAGTGATGAATCACGCTTTACCATCTGGCAGTCCGACGGACGAATCTGGGTTTGGCAAATGCCAGGAGAACACTACCTGCCCAAATGCATAGTGCCAACTGTAAAGTTTGGTGGAGGAGGAATAATGGTCTGGGGCTGTTTTTCATGGTTCTGGCTAGGCCCATTAGTTCCAGTTAAGGGAAATCTTAACGCTACAGCATACAATGACATTCTAGACGATTCTGTGCTTCCAACTTTGTGGCAACAGTTTGGGGAAGGCCCTTTCTTGTTTCAGCATGACAATGCCCCCGTGCACAAAGGGAGGTCCATACAGAAATGGTTTGTTGAGATCGGTGTGGAAGAACTTGACTGGCCTGCACAGAGCCCTGACCTCAAACCCCATTGAACACCTTTGAGATGAATTGGAACGCTGACTGAGAGCCAGGCCTAATCGCCCAATATCAGTGCCCGACCTCACTAATGCTCTTGTGGCTGAATGGAAGCAAGTCCCGCAGCAATGTTCCAACATCTAGTAGAAAGCCTTTCCAGAAGAGTGGAGGCTGTTATAGCAGCAAAGGGGGGACCAATTCCATATTAATTCCCATGATTTTGGAATGAGATGTTCGACGAGCCGGTGTCCACATACTTTTGGCCACGTTGTATACCAATCAGTACACAAATACTGCAGAGGAAGAATGGTTGGTTTAATAAAGAATGGTTCAAAGTTATGTTTGTGAGTATCTAGTGGTGATCATGGCCGATTACAGCAATCCAGCAATAACTGCATTTCAACAGAGTTATAGAGAAGGAAGATCTTCATTTGATCACCCTGTTGCAGGAGAACTTTCCTGAAATGCATGACATTCAAAACTTGTAGTGTATTTGAGGTTTAAAAAAGCTTATGGAGTTTGTAATTTCCTTTTTGAAATTTCAGACTTGATTTTCCCATATGAAAAATGTATCAACCCCTACAAAAATGTCCATTAATTATAATCCACAGAATAATTTACATTTCCTGTATGTGCATTAAGTCGAGGGTTACTAGGTCTGGATGGACTTGATATCACGAGATGTAAAACATCAGAACAGGAATCATTCACTCTGCGTTTAAATATGGTGCTGTTACACACTTTATCACAAGGCAGAAGGAGACGGGCAGAAAACACTAGGATTAACGGTTAATTAGCAGTTACGAAACATTGCAAAGACCACACAACTTCCTCATCCTCCTCGCTGCTGGTCTTTCTTCCCTGGGTTGAGTTGTATTGTGGAAGGTCTGTGTGTTGCTGGGTGGCTGTGTGTTGCTAGATGGCTGTGTGTTGCTGGGTGGCTGTGTGTTGCTAGGTTTCTGTGTGTTGCTGGGTGGCTGTGTGTTGCTGGGTGGCTGTGTGTTGCTAGGTGGCTGTGTGTTGCTAGGTGGCTGTGTGTTGCTGGGTGGCTGTGTGTTGCTGGGTGGCTGTGTGTTGCTAGGTGGCTGTGTGTTGCTAGGTGGCTGTGTGTTGCTGGGTGGCTGTGTTTTCCTGGCTGACTTTGTGCTGCGGGGCAGGTTGTCAATGAGCTCGTAGAGGGTGAAGATGCTGAAGGAGATCTCATCATAAGCCGTGCTGGTGCCACACTCAAACAGACACGCGAAGGCCACGGCCGACGGGGCCCCAGCTGAGGGTAGCTCCAGGTAGGCCAGGTCAGAGTAGGCACTGGGGCCCTCGTAGATCACCCACGGGCCAGACCAGCTGTCCGGGTCACGGGGGA
>NC_140013.1:39756605-39806482 GCF_964263955.1 Coregonus lavaretus
GCAAAAACCATCAAGCGCTATGATGAAACTGGCTCTCATGAGGACCACCACAGGAACGGAAGACCCAGAGTTACCTCTGCTGCTGAGGATAAGTTCATTAGAGTTACCAGCCTCAGAAATTGCAGCCCAAATACAGTGGGGAAAAAAAGTATTTAGTCAGCCACCAATTGTGCAAGTTCTCCCACTTAAAAAGATGAGAGAGGCCTGTAATTTTCATCATAGGTACACGTCAACTATGACAGACAAAATGAGAAAAAAAATCCTGAAAAATCACATTGTAGGATTTTTAATGAATTTATTTGCAATTTATGGTGGAAAATAAGTATTTGGTCTATAACAAAAGTTTCTCAATACTTTGTTATATACCCTTTGTTGGCAATGACACAGGTCAAACGTTTTCTGTAAGTCTTCACAAGGTTTTCACACACTGTTGCTGGTATTTTGGCCCATTCCTCCATGCAGATCTCCTCTAGAGCAGTGATGTTTTGGGGCTGTCGCTGGGCAACACAGACTTTCAACTCCCTCCAAAGATTTTCTATGGGGTTGAGATCTGGAGACTGGCTAGGCCACTCCAGGACCTTGAAATGCTTCTTACGAAGCCACTCCTTCGTTGCCCGGGCGGTGTGTTTGGGATCATTGTCATGCTGAAAGACCCAGCCACGTTTCATCTTTAATGCCCTTGCTGATGGAAGGAGGTTTTCACTCAAAATCTCACGATACATGGCCCCATTCATTCTTTCCTTTACACGGATCAGTCATCCTGGTCCCTTTGCAGAAAAACAGCTCCAAAGCATGATGTTTCCACCCCCATGCTTCACAGTAGGTATGGTGTTCTTTGGATGCAACTCAGCATTCTTTGTCCTCCAAACACGACGAGTTGAGTTTTTACCAAAAAGTTATATTTTGGTTTCATCTGACATTCTCCCAATCCTCTTCTGGATCATCCAAATGCATTTTAGCAAACTTCAGATGGGCCTGGACATGTACTAGCTTAAGCAGGGGGACACGTCTGTCACTGCAGGATTTGAGTCCCTGGTGGCGTAGTGTGTTACTGATGGTAGGCTTTGTTACTTTGGTCCCAGCTCTCTGCAGGTCATTCACTAGGTCCCCCCGTGTGGTTCTGGGATTTTTGCTCACCGTTCTTGTGATCATTTTGACCCCACGGGGTGAGATCTTGCGTGGAGCCCCAGATCGAGGGAGATTATCAGTGGTCTTGTATGTCTTCCATTTCCTAATAATTGCTCCCACAGTTGATTTCTTCAAACCAAGCTGCTTACCTATTGCAGATTCAGTCTTCCCAGCCTGGTGCAGGTCTACAATTTTGTTTCTGGTGTCCTTTGACAGCTCTTTGGTCTTGGCCATAGTGGAGTTTGGAGTGTGACTGTTTGAGGTTGTGGACAGGTGTCTTTTATACTGATAACAAGTTCAAACAGGAGCCATTAATACAGGTAACGAGTGGAGGACAGAGGAGCCTCTTAAAGAAAAAGTTACAGGTCTGTGAGAGCCAGAAATCTTGCTTGTTTGTAGGTGACCAAATACTTATTTTCCACCATAATTTGCAAATAAATTAATAAAAAATCCTACAATGTGATTTTCTGGAAAAAAAATTCTCAATTTGTCTGTCATAGTTGACGTGTACCTATGATGAAAATTACAGGCCTCTCTCATCTTTTTAAGTGGGAGAACTTGCACAATTGGTGGCTGACTAAATACTTTTTTTCCCCACTGTAAATGCTTCACAGAGTTCAAGTAACAGACCCATCTCAACATCAACTGTTCAGAGGAGACCGTGCGAATCAGGCCTTCATGGTTGAATTGCTGCAAAGAAACCACTACTAAAGGACACCAATAAGAAGAAGAGACTTGCTTGTGCCAAAAAACACGAGCAATGGACATTAGACCGGTGGAAATGTGTCCTTTGGTCTGGAGTCCAAATTGGAGATTTTTGGTTCCAACCGCTGTGTCTTTGTGAGACACGGTGTGGGTGAACAGATGATCTCCGCATGTGTATTTCCCACCGTAAAGCACAGAGGAGGAGGTGTTATGGTGTGGGGGTGCTTTGCTGGTGACACTGTCTGTGAGTTATTTATACACTTAACCAGCATGGCTACCACAGCATTCTGCAGCGATACGCCATCCCATCTGGTTTGGGCTTAGTGGGACTATCATTTGTTTATCAACAGGACAATGACCAAACACACCTCCAGGCTGTGTAAGGGCTATTTGACCAAGAAGGAGAGTGATGGAGTGCTGCATCAGATGACCTGGCCTCCACAATCCCCCGACCTCAACCCAATTGAGATGGTTTGGGATGAGTTGGACGGCAGAGTGAAGGAAAACAGCCAACAAGTGCTCAGCATATGTGGGAACTCCTTCAAGACTGTTGGAAAAGCATTCCAGGTGAAGCTGGTTGAGAAGATGCCAAGAGTGTGCAAAGCTGTCATCAAGGCAAAGGGTGGCTATTTGAAGAATCTCAAATATAAAATATATTTTGATTTGTTGAACACTTCTTTGGTTACTACATGATTCCATATGTGTTATTTCATAGTTTTGATGTCTTCACTATCATTCTACAATGTAGAAAATAGTAAAATAAAGAAAAACCCTTGAATGAGTAGGTGTTCTAAAACTTTTGACCGGTAGTGTATATCCGCTAGGGAACACCTACTATGTGAGGTGCGCATGTGCAATAACTCAATTCGCCTTTGCACTCCTTCTATACAACGCCATTTTTTAAAACATTAGCAAAGGGTAAAGTGTTTAATTAATGAGAAAATGTTCAGAATGTCGGCCAAAATCCATCTCGTTCCATCTTCTCCCACTGCCGTCCACTGGGCTTCCTCTCACTACCATATTTGGTAGTGAGTGGAAATGCCAAGCGGATGCTTCACATTTACACGTCCAGTGAAATATCTTTACAGACACACCATCTGTGGTAAAGTGGAAACATCCCATATAAACTGAAAGTTTATTTCATTTAGTGGGGATGTGTTAAACTATGTTGTATCCTGACAGCTTTGATTTCATATGCGTTAATAGCAAAGATTTCGCCATTGACTTCAAGCTAAAGTGTTTCGATAGTTGAGTTGACATGCTAACTTAGCTAGCATAGTGTTGCTTCAGTGTTCTATGGCAAACATACATGGTTAGTGCTTTGCTAGACTTCTGTCCCATTAAAATAAAAGACACTATATAAAAAAGAAAGTAATATAAACGTTTCTTATTAATATCATGACTTTAGCGTATGTTATAGGGATACCAGTTACTGTAGCTACAGATTGTTACACCAGATAATGTTATTTAACCAATATTTTTTGGTATCCATTATACTGGGAGTTAGGTAAGATGGGTTAGGATGCCTGGAAACCCAACGTTGTATTGCATTGAATTATACGTCGGGCAGAAATTAGCGTTTGAATCAGGAAAGTTTCCTCTCACGACCTCTACAAGCCAGAATGTTGAACACAATTATATTTTAAAGCACTTTACCGGTTGTCCGTGCGGTTGGTCCATTTGGAGGTAGGAATGTGAGACAATATATCCACAGGAAACTATAATTACATCAACTTTTCAAAGCGCTGGTAGTGCGTTCAGATTTCTATCACCAGAAGCATGCGAACAAGATAAAAAAATAAATGCACGAAACACATGCATACTTGCCGAGCTCGTGCAGGTGTTTACATGGTTCTGAGCTTCAGGTTCTAGAACTCTGGACTCATCTGGTCATTTTTAAAATTTTGGGTATGGTTTCCTAGCAACAAGGGGTGGCTCAACTTACCCCCTCAGCTCAACTTACCCCACTCTCCCCTAACTTCCAGTCATGGATACCGAAAATCTTTGGGTAAATCATATCTGGTGTAATAATATGTCGCTACCAGTTACTTGTACTGTATCAAAACTGTCTGCACTGTTGTAGCTGTATTCCTTTACAGCTAGCTATGTACAGGATCATGTCACTGTCAGCAAAAGATACCAGCTTGACTAAGACTCCCTTATGTAGTATGTATTCTGCTTTACCCCCTGGTGTGCCAATGTGATCATGGCCAGCAGGCAGTGGTGTCCACTCCACCGACCATGCTGTGTGTGTGTTCCTCTGGGGCTCCAGTGGGTCTCCTAGCCTCTGGCTCCAAGGAGGGTGAGGTAACAGTGTGGAACCAGGAGGGAGCGGTGTTAGCTAGTCTCCGTCTGCCCAGCAGGGATGATGTGACCAGTGCTGTGTTCTCGCCGGCGGCTCCAGGCCTGTTGTATGTGTCCCACGGGGAGATCGTGAGCGTACTGGACCCTCCGAGCCTGAAGGGGGAGGTAGAGGTAGAGGTAGAGCAGGTACACTCTCGGGAGAGGAGGAGATCAACTCTCTGGCTCTGAAATGAGACAGGCTCAGCTCTGGCCGTGGCTGATGACTCGGGGGGGCGGTGAGGTTGCTAGAGCTGCCAGGGGGCAAAGTAAACAGGACGCTCCGCAGACACACCAACATTGTCTCATCTGTGGCTTTCCAACCCTCTCAGGCCCAACAGCCTGGTCTCAGCCGGGCTCGACATGCAGACTGGAGATGAAGAAAGAAATGGGAGGCTTGAGAGTACCCTGTTTGACTAAGTAAGCATGCTTTGACCCCTTCTGTCCCCAATCCCTTGCAGGTAAAGTTGTGGAGCCTACAGAAGACCTGCCCGCTCTGGACCCTCAACCTACAGGAAGTGTCTGAGGAAGAGGAGGGGCATCAGCAGAAGGCCGGTCAGCTCTTCAACTCGCCTGGTGGCCCTCTGGGACCTCAGTCAGGACCCTGCAATTACGGTTGAGGATAAGGCCATCCCACCGCAGGAGACCCAACGCCAGGACTAACGCCAAACTCCAGTCCCAGGCCCAGCCTAAGACCCAGCCTAAAGCCCAGCAGGCAAAGGAGGAGACTAGGAAGGAGAAGGAGGAGGAAGAGGAAAGTATTCAGCTGGGTTATAGATACAGTGCATTCGGAAAGTATTCAGACCCCTTCACTTTTTCCACATTTTGTTACGTTACAGCCTTATTCTAAAATTGATTAAAAAATAAATAATCCTCATTAATCTACACACAATACCCCATAATGACAAAGCAAAAACAGATTTTTTTGGATTTTGGGGGGGAAAACCAGAATTTACATAAGTATTCAGACCCTTTGCTATGAGACTAGAAATTGAGCTCAGGTGCATCCTGTTTCCATTGATCATCCTTAATGTTTCTACAACTTGATTGGAGTCCACCTGTGGTAAATTCAATTGATTGGACATGATTTGGAAAGGCACACACCTGTCTATATAAGGTCCCACAGTTGACAGTGCATGTCAGAGCAAAAACCAAGCCATGAGGTCGAAGGAATTGTCCATAGAGCTCAGAGACAGGATTGTGTCGAGACACAGATCTGGGGAAGGGTACCAAAACATTTCTGCAGCATTGAAGGTCCCGACGAACACAGTGGCCTCCATCATTCTTAAATGGAAGAAGTTTGGAACCACCAAGACTCTTCCTAGAGCTGGACGCCCGACCAAACTGAGCAATCGGGGGAGAAGGGCCTTGGTCAGGGAGGTGACCAAGAACCCAATGGTCACTCTGACAAAGCTCCAGAGTTCCTCTGTGGAGATGGGAGAACCTTCCAGAAGGACAACCATCTCTGCAGCACTCCACCAATCAGGCCTTTATGGTAGAGTGGCCAGATGGAAGCCACTCCTCAGTAAAAGGCACGACAGCCCGCTTGGAGTTTGCCAAAAGGCACCTAAAGGACTCTCAGACCATGAGAAACAAGATTATCTGGTCTGATGAAAACAAGATTGAACTCTTTGGCCTGAATACTGTAATTGTTGCCAAATGTGCTACAACAAAGTACTGAGTCTTATGTAAATGTAATATTTCAGTTTTTAAAATGTGTATACATTTGCACACACATAAAAACAACCTGTTTTTGCTTTGTCATTATGGGGGTATTGTGTGTAGATTGATGAGAAAAAAACAAACAATTTTATCAATTTTAGAATAAGGCTGTAACGTAACAAAATGTGGAAAAAGTGAAGGGGTCTGAATACTTTCCGGATGCACTGTATACCTCCCTAGGTTATAGGACTGGCTGCCTGGTCTGACAAAACCATTTTAAACCAGAGACATCCACCTTAAGGAGGACTGGAACAATGTCTTTATCAGAACAGTTCTCCCCTACAAGGACTGAAACACTGACCATCTGGGTCCATCTGATAGGACTGCAACATGACCCAAAGTCCCATCTCAAAACTGTACCACGACAAACCAGGGGGGTGTAGTGGAGGAGGACGCGATGGGGTGAGGTTGTGTTTCTCTAAGCGGGAGACCATTTCCGGAGACCTTCTCCCGTACCTCACCTCGCTCATCAACTCATCCTTGACCGCTGGCCATGTCCCCTTCCGTCTTCAAGAAAGCAAGAATTGCACCCCTCCTCAGAAAACCTACACTCGATCCTTCCGATGTCAACAACTACAGACCAGTATCCCTTCTTTCTTTTCTCTCCAAAACTCTTCAGCGTACCGTCTCTAGCCAACTCTCCTGCTATCTCTCTCAGAATGACCTTCTTGATCCAAACCAGTCAGGTTTCAAGACTGGTCATTCAACTGAGACTGCTCTTCTCTGTGTCACGGAGGCTCTCCGCACTGCTAAAGCTAACTCTCTCTCCTCTGCTCTCATCCTTCTAGAGCTATCTGCTGCCTTTGATACTATTAACCATCAGATCCTCCTCTCCACCCTCTCCGAGTTGGGCATCTCCGGCGCTGCTCACTCTGGATTGCGTCCTGCCTGACAGGTCGCTCCTACCAGGTGGCGTGGCGAGGATCTGTCTCCGCACCACGTGCTCTCACCACTAGTGTCCCCCAGGGCTCAGTTCTAGGCCTTCTCCTGTTCTCTCTATACACCAAGTCACTTGGCTCTGTCATATCCTCACATGGTCTCTCCTATCATTGCTACGCAGACGACACACAATTAATTTTCTCCTTCTGATAACCAGGTGGCGAATCGCATCTCTGCATGTCTGGCCGACATATCAGTGTGGATGTCGGATCACCACCTCAAGCTGAACCTCGGCAAGACGGAGCTGCTCTTCCTCCCGGGGAAGGACTGCCCGCTCCATGATCTCGCCATCACGGTTGACAACTCCATTGTGTCCTCCTCCCAGAGTGCAAAGAACCTTGGCGTGACCCTGGACAACACCCTGTCGTTCTCCGCAAACATCAAAGCGGTGACCCGATCCTGCAGGTTCATGCTCTACAACATTCGCAGAGTACGACCCTACCTTACACAGAAAGCGGCACAGGTCCTAATCCAGGCACTTGTCATCTCCCGTCTGGATTACTGCAACTCGCTGTTGGCTGGGCTCCCTGCCTGTGCCATTAAACCCCTACAACTTATCCAGAACGCTGCAGCCCGTCTGGTGTTCAACCTTCCCAAGTTCTCTCATGTCACCCCGCTCCTCCGCACACTCCACCGGCTTCCAGTTGAGGCTCGCATCTACTACAAGACCATGGTGCTTGCCTACGGAGCTGTGAGGGGAACGCCACCTCCTTACCTTCAGGCTCTGATCAGACCCTACACCCAAACGAGGGCACTACGTTCATCCACCTCCGGCCTGCTAGCCCCCCTACCTCTGCGGAAGCACAGTTCCCGCTCAGCCCAGTCAAAGCTATTCGCTGCTCTGGCACCCCAATGGTGGAACAAGCTCCCTCACGACGCCAGGACAGCGGAGTCACTGACCACCTTCCGGAGACACTTGAAACCCTACCTCTTTATGGAATACCTGGAATAGTATAAAAGTAATCCTTGTCCCACTGGCTATCATAAGTTGAATGCACCAATTTGTAAGTCGCGTCTGCTAAATGATGTAAATGTGTAGACAGATGCAGATGTTTGAGTGGAGCTCATTAGTGATAATAATAATAATAATAATAATATAATAATAATAATATGCCATTTAGCAGACGCTTTTATCCAAAGCAACTTAATGTGTGCATGGGGGGAAAAAATCGATAGTTACATATCAGGATATTATTTTTGACCATAAACAGATAGGGGGATACCTAGTCAGTTGTACAACTGAATGCATTCAATTGAAATGTCTTCCGCATTTAACCCAACCCCAACAAAATATTATTTTTGCGCTAGTTGGCCATACCTGCACCAAAACTCTAGTATTTTTCCTTCATAGCTTGTTCTCCGTCTTCTTTTTAAATAGGGAGCCAATTTGTTTTCAGCACTTTTATTTCCATGACTGATAAAAACACATTTTCTCATGCTCTCTGCAGCAGACATATGGTGTGCAATATGTTTCGAACATAGAATCACAGTATCCAACCGCAATACATATAGAAGCGTGAGAATCGCCATACATATCGGCACCCAAGTATTGTGATATCGTATCCTGAGGTCCATGTCCCTACAGCTCCCCCATGATAAGACTGTGCCATGTCAGGTTTAGGCAGATACAGTGGGGGAAAAAAGTATTTAGTCAGCCACCAATTGTGCAAGTTCTCCCACTTAAAAAGATGAGAGGCCTGTAATTTTCATCATAGGTACACGTCAACTATGACAGACAAATTGAGGAAAAAAAATCCAGAAAATCACATTGTAGGATTTTTTATGAATTTATTTGCAAATTATGGTGGAAAATAAGTATTTGGTCACCTACAAACAAGTCCTGCAGTGCCAGACATGTCCCCCTGCTTAAGCCAGTACATGTCCAGGCCCGTCTGAAGTTTGCTAGAGTGCATTTGGATGATCCAGAAGAGGATTGGGAGAATGTCATATGGTCAGATGAAACCAAAATAGAACTTTTTGGTAAAAACTCAACTCGTCGTGTTTGGAGGACAAAGAATGCTGAGTTGCATCCAAAGAACACCATACCTACTGTGAAGCATGGGGGTGGAAACATCATGCTTTGGGGCTGTTTTTCTGCAAAGGGACCAGAACGACTGATCCGTGTAAAGGAAAGAATGAATGGGGCCATGTATCGTGAGATTTTGAGTGAAAACCTCCTTCCATCAGCAAGGGCAATGAAGATGAAACGTGGCTGGGTCTTTCAGCATGACAATGATCCCAAACACACCGCCCGGGCAACGAAGGAGTGGCTTCGTAAGAAGCATTTCAAGGTCCTGGAGTGGCCTAGCCAGTCTCCAGATCTCAACCCCATAGAAAATCTTTGGAGGGAGTTGAAAGTCCGTGTTGCCCAGCGACAGCCCCAAAACATTACTGCTCTAGAGGAGATCTGCATGGAGGAATGGGCCAAAATACCAGCAACAGTGTGTGAAAACCTTGTGAAGACTTACAGAAAACGTTTGACCTGTGTCATTGCCAACAAAGGGTATATAACTAAGTATTGAGAAACTTTTATTGACCAAATACTTATTTTCCACCATAATTTGCTAATAAAATCATTGAAAATCCTACAATGTGATTTTCTGGATTTTTTTTTCTCATTTTGTCTGTCATAGTTGACGTGTACCTATGGTGAAAATTACAGGCCTCTCTCATCTTTCTAAGTGGGAGAACTTGCACAATTGGTGGCTGACTAAATACTTTTTTCCCCCACTGTATAACCGGTGTCGCTAGCTTAGCAGCATCACCTCAACATGCCTCTGACTGGGCTTGAACCGAGGTCCTCTGCCTCGCTTGACAACGTGCAAACCAGTTGTGCCACTGATTGGTGACATTTCAAGCTGTGCTTGAGTTTATCCGGTACAATCTCACTCCGTTAGACACTAGTATTGTTGCAGGTAAGAGTGTAGGTATGTTGGTGTGATAGGATATTTGTCATCAGTTTACTCAAATGTAGCTAATTACAGATATGCTGGGTGTTTTATCTTCTTCTTCCTGAATGTATATATTGCTATCTATATTTGTGTTATATTGTTGGGTTTTGGCTAGATGGAGTACAGCTATGGACAAAAGTGACTTTACGTAACAAGGTTAGGAGAATTAGGTTAAGGTTAGGAAAAGGGTTGAGGTTAACTAAAATGCTACAGTTGTCCCCGATACGACTCGGATGTACTCCATCTAGCCACAACCCCTTGGTTGGAAGTCCTCAACACCAGAGCCATTGCAGTTGACTTAACCGTCATGAGGGACGCTCAAATCTCACTGTATTTTACAGTCGTCAATATCACTCTTAACATATCAGCAGCTAGGAAAAGATGTATGAGTGAGTTATAACAGGTAAAAACCAAATAACTATTGCTTGATTTTTGCCAATTAAAGTTTTGCCATGTGTATGACTCAAACTTGTCAGTAGGCTATTCTTTCACAGAACGGGCACCTTGAGGTCGTACTCACCAACGACAACAACATTTCCCCAAATCTGTAAACAGATTTTATTTACAAACTGAATAAGAAAACATAACAGCATTCCTATTTGGCTAACACGGTCGTACAGATTCATGGTCAACTTTCCCTCAAATGTTAGTGCACTGGAGAACTATACAAACTGATGAACATTCAACTAAACTGTTCCAGAAAGGAACAAAGCTGATCTGTTGTAATGTAATGGAGGTGGGTCAGTAAATATCTCATCACATTAACATGGTTAGTTCTCAAAGATCTTAGACAAAAATATATAGCTCCATTATTTTTTCTACACTGAAAATGTTTTACTATCCTGGTTTTTATTTGTATAATTTTTTTGCTGCAAACTATTTAGGGAAATATAGTGAAAACACTGAAACGTATAGCAACAACACCTGCTGGAGACAAGCAAATACTTTTTTTTTGTATTATCAGATTTTTTTTTGTTGCAAATTGGCATTCACTACATCAAGTGCCACTGCTGACCTTGTGACGTCAGCACAAAAAGCTATTCACTTCCATAGTATAGTGGTGATTTGAGTCTGGAGTCCTGAAGAGAGACTTTAGACTGTTGAGACACACCTGATATCCTTGGGCAAATATCCTAACACAGCCTATTCTCAATAGTGCACCTACGCAAGGGCTCTTGGCCAAAGTAGTGACCTATATGGGAACTAGATGGTCAATAATGAGACCCAGCCATCTCACAGCTTGGCCAGGCTCTTCTCAAGGCTGGCGATGTCTGCCTCCCCGTCCTCCCCCTTGCTGCCGCGGGCGCTGCACTCCAGGAACTCCACCTTCATGGGCAGCTGGCTGAACTCAAAGTCCTTGCCCTTCTTCCCCAGGTGCACGCTGGCCCCCGTAGATCCGTCCTGGGCGCTCAGAGCCGCAGACCGTGTCACTCTCAATGTGTTCCTGAGGGAAACAGGAAAGGTTGGGATCAATTCCATTTCAATTCAGTCCATTCTGTAGAATCATGTTGTTGTTGTCGTTGGTAAAAGGAGGACTACTTACATCTCTTTCTCCAGCTGCTGCTGAATCAGTTTAGCAGATTTTGCCATGGTGATATCTAGAGAGGAAAAATATATTAAACTGCTTTAAAATCACTAAATAATTAACACGCATAACGTAATGATGGGGGGGGGGTATTTGTGGAGGGAGCGGGAAGGTTAAAAAAATGTGTCGTGTCACCTTGCTTGTTGCAGGCCACTATCAGAGAGGGGACATTCCTGGACACTGCACTGTCAGTCAACAGGAAGTACAGGAACTCTGCCACGTCTCTCACTTCTTTTTGGAAGATGGCACTGTCCACCACAAAGACTATGGCCCTGCAGTCAAAGAGAGGAGAGAACAAAAGGAAGTGAAAGGGTGTCTTTCGGAATCTTGTTCTTAGGTCAACCACAGTGCTTTTCATATTATAGACCTTCCCTGAATACAAACACCCTCATCTTTACTCACCTGGCTGCAGACTTGAACTTCTCCACATACTTCGGACGAAGACTGTCATGTCCAGGGAGGTCGATCAGAGTCCAGCTGCTGCCCTGCACACAGTGAGGAAGGACAGGGGACGGTCAAGCCAGTTGAGTGACACAGTTGACAAATGCATTTGTCATAAAATTTAAAACAATCGCTCCAGATCCTGATCCTTCAACCCACTCCCTCACCACCATACCGTAGTTGCCTCCTTACCTTCTCGTTCTTGGCTTTGTAGGGGGCACTGCTGTATGTGATGGAGGTCTGTGTCTTCTTGAACTTTCCTGACATCAACTGGAAATAAAGAACATCATCAGTTTCGTACAACTTCTGCCATCTGTAAACTTATGCAAATAGTTGGAATGGGCATGCTAGATGTTATACTGATGAAGTACTCACTCGACTAAAGAGAAGGGTCTTTCCAGAATCGCAGAGACCAACCAGCAGAACACCACTTTGGACAGTTTTGCTGCTCAGGAAGTACTTAAACAACACTAAAATGTAAACCAATCATAGATGTTTCGGTTTGATTTTAGCTACCATACAAAGTTGACAACATGTAACAGACGAGCACCTGATAAACAGCATAGTACAGTAAGGTTAGCTAGATAGATGCTAGTGACAGCTGTTGGTAACTAGTAAGCTAACTAACTTCCCCAGCTAGCTAACCTTAGATTGTTAGTTAGCAGGCTTCTTTTGTCTTGATAAAATAAAATCTCACAGCACAGAAAGATAGCAGGCTGAAGCCTGCCTAGCGACAACTTAAATACGGATTTACATTCACTCTGTTCCCGAGGATGTGAGGCTAGCTAGAGAGCTAGCTAACGTGAACTGGAAGTAGTTTAGGGTAGCTAGCTAGGTTAGCTAGCTAACTTACCAAAACTGATGACAACAACAGCCAAAGAAACAATAATCCCGATAATAAATATGGGGTCTTGGTGTTCTAACTCCTTCCGTAAAGCGTATAAATAACGTTCAAATTGATTTTCTCCAGCTTCCACTTCTATTTTGTCCTCCATACTAACGCCGGCCTCTGTAACAATATCTTCCTCCATATCTGAGCTTTCGCTTAACTTCACCGGACGCCGAGCACAGACAGAACAATGAGGCAGACATTTCACCGGATGTATTAATGTGAAGAATCCGGTTAGCGAGGAAGCCCATTGGTCGGCAGTGGGAGAAGATAGAACGAGGTGGATTTTGGCCGACACTGTTCATTTTACTAATCGATTAAACATTTGATCTCAATACAGTTTTCTTTTCCCGAAACTACAATATGTTTCGAACAGCTTTGTAGACTTTACCAAAGTTTGCCAAAAGAAAAAAAGAAAATGCTTTGTTTAGAAGGAGTGCAAAGGCGAATTGAGCTATTGCACACGCTCATTTCACAGACTAGGCGTTCCCCAACGGAAATATGCTAATATATGGTAGAACGCGCTTGGCTCTGCCCACTATGCCTCCTTTGTTCGCGTTTGAAACGAAAGGCTGTGGTCTATCTTGGTTTAGTTATAAGCATCTTTGCACGTACTTTCTTAAAACAGACATGCGCAGTAACTGATTTTGGATTTTCTTCTTCTTCTTCGTGTCTTTCCGGCAGACTAGACGCTATGTTGGGTGGGGGGATGGTAAGGGAAATTGTACCGCCATCTGACTCAAGTGCCTTCAGAAAGTATTCACACACCCCTTGACTTTTTCCACATTTTGTTGTGTTACAGCCTGAATGTAAAATGGATGACATTTAGATTTTGTTGTCACTGGCCTAAACACAATACCCTATAATGTCAAAGTGGAATTATGTTTATTGAAATTTTTACAAATAAATAAAAAATGAAAAGCTGAAACGTCTTGAGTCAATAAGTATTCAACCCCTAAATAAGTTGAGGAATAACAAGTCACATTACACGTTGCATGGAGTCACTCTGTGCAATAATAGTGTTTAACATGATTGTTTAATGACTACTCCTGAGTGGCGCAGTGGTCTAAGGCACTGCATCGCAGTGCTAACTGTGCCACTAGAGATCCTGGTTCGAATCCAGGCTCTATCGCAGCCGGCCGCGACCGGGAGACTCATGGGCGGCGCACAATTGGCCCAGCGTCGTCCAGGGTAGGGGAGGGAATGGCCGGCAGGGATGTAGCTCAGTTGATAGAGCATGGCAACGCCAGGGTTGTGGGTTCGTTTTCCACGGGGGCCCAGTTTAAAAGTAAAATGTATTCACTAACTGTAAGTCGCTCTGGATAAGAGCGTCTGCTAAATGACGTAAATGTACCTCATCTCTGTACCCAATACAATTATCTGTAAGGTCCCTCAGTCAAACAGATTCAACCACAAAGACCAGGGAGGTTTTCCAATGCCTCACAAAGAAGGGCACGTATTGGTAGTTAGGTAAACTTTTTTTTGTATCAATACATCCAGTCATTACAAATATACAGGCATCCTTCCTAATTTACATTTACGAGACGCTCTTATCCAGAGCGACTTACAGTTAGTGCATACATTATTTTATATTTATCATACTGGCCCCCCGTGGGAATCAAACCCACAACCCTGGCGTTGCAAACACCATGCTCTACCAACTGAGCTACATCCCTGCCGGCCATTCCCTCCCCTACCCTAGACCAATTGTGCGCCGCCCCATGGGTCTCCCGGTCGCGGCCGGATACGACAGAGCCTGGATTCGAACCAGGATCTCTAGTGGCACAGCTAGCACTGCGATGCAGTGCCTTAGATCACTGCACCACTCGGGAGACCTATTTAGTTGCTGGAGAGGAAGGAAACTGCTCAGGGATTTCACCATGAGGCCAATGGTGACTTTAAAACAGTTAGAGAGTTAAATGGCTGTAATAAGAGAAAACTGAGGATGGATCAACAACATTGTAGTTCCTCCACAATACTAACCTAATTGGTAGAGTGAAAAGAAGGAAGCCTGTACATATAACTAACAAAACATACATCCTGTTTGCAAAAATTGGCAAAGAAAGGAACTTGATGTCCTGAATGCAAAGCATTATGTTTGGGTCAAATTCAACACCACACATCACTGAGTACAACTCTTCATATTTTCAAGCATGGTGGTGACTGCATCATGTTATGGGTATGCTTGTCATCAGCAAAGACTAGTGAGATTTTGATGATAAAAAGAAACGGAATAGAGCTAAACACAGGCAAAATCCTAGAGGAAAACCTGGTTCAGTCTGCTTTCCAACAGACACTAGGAGACAAATTCACCTTTCAGAAGCACAATAAACTAAAACACAAGGCCAAATATACACTGGAGTTGCTTACTAAGACAACATTGAATGTTCCTGAGTGGCCTAGTTACAGTTTTAACTTAAATTGAAAATGGCTGTCTATCAATGACCAACAACCAACTTGACAGAGCTTGAAGAATTCTAAAAATAATAATGTGCAAATATTGCACAATCCAGGTGTGCAACGCGCTTAGAGACATACCCAGAAAGACTCACAGCTGTAATCGCTGCCAAACGTGATTCTAACATGTATTGACTCAGGGGGTTGAATACTTATCTAAAAAAATATATATTAGAGTTTTATTTTTCATAATTATAAATAAGGTTAGAATTTCTCTTCCACTTTGACATTTTGTGTAGATCGTTGACCAAATTACAATTAAATCAATTTTAATACCACTTATATACACCCTAGCAATACTTTTTCCGTCAAACACTCTGCATCAAAACTCAGAAGGATAGACAGGGTCTCCTCAATCTCGCACTCGCCACCAAACGGCATGCATCACAGATGCCAGGGATCCCCAACTTCAGTTGATCCACCTTAACACCCACCCCACCCCAGTTACCACTCCTTTCAGCTGCGCTCTGCTTCTGAGAGCAAAGCAGGACGATTTTAGATTTTGTGAGTAGGGTGCAATCTTGGGGGCAATCTATCCAGATCAATAATCATACAATGTATCCAGATACCATCAATATATTTGCTAGCAAAGATAAGTCCAAAATGCTTATAGTAATTTCAAAAGAAAACAGATTTTATTTTGTACTGGTAGGCATGTGTTTACATTAAGCTAGATAGGCCTAACAATTTGTAAGGGTTGGTGTGAGGTGTGACCCAGGTGACCCAGGATATACAGTAGGCAGTAGGCAGAGATGGTGAAACAAGGATCTTTACTTGTGGTCCCGAAGCCAAAATACAAAATAACGGACTCCAAAGACCGTCTGACAGCCAAAATATGAAATACTACCTACGACTGAAACAATTAACGAAACAGGGAGAACACTTCTCAAGTACCTGCACATAGGTCTCCGATCAGACACTGAGTAGTACTGCTGGACATAGAGAAACTAACAGAGAAAACTGAGCAAGGGAACACAGGGAAGTGATGGCATAAATGCACAGGTAAAAAGGTAGACACAGGCGACACCAATAGGATACTGATTAGTCTAGACTGTGAGTGAGAAGGTGCCTAAGGTTGTCGGAGGATGACACCTGGTGGGTCGCTCCGGAACTGCGACCCCCCTCCTGTAACAACAATTGTCCTTTATTTTCTGTTTAAACAGAATGTAAGAGTTTTCACTAAACAAATATGATGAAAATGTTTAGGCAATTTAGGCAAAAAAAAAAATAGCACATAGACTTATTAAAAAATTGCTAATGTAAGTGAAAGATTAAAATGTACACAATGGTTACCCAGAGGAAAATGGGGGAGGGTCATGCTTTTTCAAGTTCAGTCAGGGGGAGGGTTTAGTGTTTTTATTTATTTAATCCAGGGTCATGTAATTTGTAATCGATTTAAATGTCATATTGCTCAGGGTTTGGAAATTAGTTGCTTATTATAGGACAGTATCTCATGTGTGCCTGATCTATGGCCTATAGGCCTGGGCTATACTAAGAGCATGCTTGGAGAAGCACAGGGCAAAGTTATATTCCAAGAAAATGTACTTCTTTCCCGAGTTTTTTTGCGCTGCTGGGCCCACTGATGTCCTGATCAGTTTGAGAGGGAGAGCGTGAAGATGAGGAGGACCGAAGGTATTTAAAAAAATATGTATATTATTCCGGATCCCCATTAGCTGTTGCCAAGGCAGCTAATGGGGGTCCAAATCTTGCTACTGATATAATTGATTTCAATATAAATGAAACAGACCTGATTATATAAAACAATCTGACTGGAGCATGGAGCGAGATCCCCAAAGGCTGGAGCATCGGCCAAGGCCGCTCCAATTTCGCTCCAGTAGTGCTCCAGTGGCTCTCACTTCACTAGCTCAGGGCATGCCTGGCTGGCCCAGCATGCATTTGTAGTCTACTTGTGTTCTACTATAGCCCCTTGCTTGAGCTACTGTCATGGAGTTCCCAAAATATTTTCATAAAGAAACTGATAAAACACACAGGTCCAAAATCAAGGTGACTTACAAAGATGAGGACCAAGAGCAAGAGAGAGAGTGTGGTGATGTAGTGTCCACAACTAAATAATCATTGTTGAATCTGAAAAGACACATGTCCCCGAAAGCATGATGGTGTACTTATTACCTGCACATGCTAAAAGAAAGGGCGGCAGGTAGCTTAGTTGGTAAGAGCGTTGTGCCAGTAACCGAAAGGTCGCTGGTTCTAATCCCTGAGCCGACTAGGTGAAAAATCTGTCGATGTGCCCTTAAGCAAGGCACTTAACCCTAATTGCTCATCTAAGTCGCTCTGGATAAGAGTGTCTGCTAAATGACAAAAAAGGAACGAGGTGGGTAGATAACTAAGTGTGTCATTATAGCAAAGTATTTATAAACAAAAAATCAGATCTCTTAAAAGTTTCATTCATTTTTGTTCTGTTATCTATACAATAGGCCATAATTGATTTTGGCCCAAGATGGCTGGCATATTCCCACTTTCAAGGAGCTTTCCATTTTGATTGTGTTATTTTGCCTAAAATCCTTTAGGCCTACCTATAATAATAATATTTTTTTTTGTATCTGCATCTCTGCCCAGCCTGGCAAGAGTGGCCAGAATGGTGTTTAACATCCCCAGTGGCTCAGCAAGGTCAGAGAGGATATTCTCCGCTGCTCGTCTGCTCTCCAGGCACCATCGCATGAACCTGAAGCCACAGACTCTGGCCAAACTGGTGTTTCTAAAAATGAATTCAAAGGCACTGTAGACAGGAGCCTAATAAGGCATTTTTCATTTAATTTGTATTTAATTCTAAGTAAGTCACAGCCTATATGCGCAATTTATAGACTATAATGATTTAATACAACTAAATGTTGTTTAAATGCTGAGTGCTTTATGTTCCTACCAGCCTATTGTGTTGCACTCACAAATGCTTCACAATGTATTTCTTTGTAGGCTATAGCCTTGAAATAATTGAAATAATAGGCTAATAATATAGCCTAAATAATTCATTTTCTTCCTTCTTAGGCTTCCTGTCTGGCTCCTATTTAGAGTGTTTATATGCTGTTTAATATGACATGTAGCCTATTTGAAATGATGAGCGCTTCTTGCATTCACCTTTTCATGTTTATTAAAATACCTTTCATTCAAATCATATGGTTTGGTTTCAATACTTCCAGGTAGTCACAAAAAATAGATGGGGTGTTGATTAAAATGTGATTTTTAATGAATGGAGCGAATTCGGAGCGGCAGTTTGTTTTCCTGTGTGTGCCAGAGTGGTTTTTAGCAGAGCAGTTGGAAAGGATGTGGAGCACTGGAGGGGTGCGCAAGCACCGCTCCGTGAGCGATGAGCGGGATTTCTGACCGCTCAACTCGCTCACATTCTCTGACTCCCGCTCAACTCGCTCACATTCTCTGACTCCGATGCATATGGGATATCTTTGGTTTTGTCTCTATGACATTCAGTGGCTGTGCTACAACCTTCTATGGCTGAGCAGCAGTGGTGTAGTGCTATATTGTTTTAGGTGAGGGGAGACCCCCAAAAAATATTAAATGACATCAGCGTTTCTCAATCAAAGTTTGTGCAGACAGATTGAAAATCAGTATAGAATAGGTGCATAAAATGCATCCTCCAATTGCAACGTCTGCCTATCTGCCCACAAATCCTGTCTCAAGAAAACGTTCTATTTTTAATACCCTCAAACACATTTAGAGCGACTTACAGTTAGTGAATACATATTATACTGGCCCCCCGTGGGAATCGAACGCGCATCCCTGGCGTTGCAAACGCCATGCTCTATCAACTGAGCTACATCGCTGCCGGCCATTCCCTCCCCTACCCTGGGCCAATTGTGCGCCGCCCATGAGTCTCCCGGTCGCAGCCGGCTGCAGACAGAGCCTGGATTCGAACCAGGATCTCTAGTGGCACAGTTAGCACTGCAATGCAGTGCCTTAGACCACTACACCAAGTTAGCAGAACCTAATTTCAAAGTAGGCCATCATCACTGTCAATCATGAATGATATAATTCTTCACGTTTTACCGGTGAAATGTCCAAACTGCATGCCAATCATTTGATCTCAATCAATTTCATGGGAAGGAATATGCATTTAAGATCTTCTTTAATAACTGTTTTGCTAGTGAATTAAAGCAGATGGTGTTAACAAACTATTAGCATTTCTTTCAGGCCTATGGGTAAAATCACTGGGGAAGCCATATTACAACTACACTGTATGTGTAGTGATAATTGCGTTGTTTGCTGTTAGTTCATATGCCTTGACACCGTGATATACAGGCCTAAAGGCCGAGACAATAAGAATAATAAATTCAACCACACCTTTGTTTTATCACAAAATCAGAGAGCAACCTCTGTCCAGTGAAGTCCACAAAGCATATTGCATGTACAGTAACAGACAGTGACATGACCTACAGTATGGTCAAGCAAGTTCATGTTTCAGACATTTTCGGACCAATAAACAACTATTGATTTAGTACCACAGAGAGTTACCCGCAAGTCGCAAAGAAAACAGGAGCTGCCTCCACTATTCCAGCACCATTTCAACTTCAAACATTTCAACATCATCAAATCACTTCTGCTTAGTCTAATACAGTGACAACTAAAAGATACCAAAAACAATTAAGTCCAATCAACATAAGCTAAATATGATGTGGCTGTCCATGGATCTCATTTCTGTTTGCACGCGTGTGTGTGTGCATGCGCGTTCGTGCAAGTTGAGAAACATGTTGACTCACCCTACTTGTAGAGAAACGCTAATGCCATCCTCCTCTCTTTCATGTTGACGAAACGGTCTATCACTCTGTCATACAGTACACGCTTTTAGTTTTTGTTGTCCTAGGCTACCTGGCTAAAATGCTTGCTCACTAGCCTATCTTCCATTCATGGGCAACGTTAGCTAGTTAACATTAGCCTTCTACATCTAGCTACATATTGAACTTTCATCCTCTCAGGCCAGGGGCACAACAATGTAGGAATTAATGGTTGGATCAGAATCACCGTTATAATCATTGGCCAGTACGGAGAATTAAGTAAAACCACCAGTCCAAATCCCTATCTCCATCCATGGCTAATTTTGGAAAGGGACAATTTTAGCTAGCTAGCTAGCCACCGGAGGACAACAACACAACGAGATGCAACAATTCAAATTGTGTCTGTTAATGACATATGCTCTCAATGGGATTTGATAGAAGAGATGCCAAATCCAAGCTGGCTTCCCTTGACACTTTTATTTCCCGGCAGGACCATTCACAGTTTAGCTCGCTCAGTTTAGATCAATGCTGATTGGCAAATGTTTTATACTTTTTTTTGTCAAGGGAGGCCAAATGAATGATAGCTTCCCTTGCATTCAATGCTACGGACCGCAACAATGCCATACTCGTTTGGACCAGACAGTATCAGATAAACTAAGCAAAAACAGAAATGTCCCTTTTTCAGGACCCTGTCTTTCAAAGATAATTCGTTGTAAAGGGTTGAAACACTATTTCCCATGCTTTTCAATGAACCATAAACAATTAATGAACATGCACCTGTGGAACGGTCGTTAAGACACTAACAGCTTACAGACGGTAGGCAATTAAGGTCACAGTTATGAAAACATAGGACACTAAAGAGGCCTTTCTACTGACTCTGAAAAACACCAAAAGAAAGATGCCCAGGGTCCCTGCTCATCTGTGTGAACGTGCCTTAGGCATGCTGCAAGGAGGCATGAGGACTGCAGATGTGGCCAGGGATATAAATTGCAATGTCTGTACTGTGAGATGCCTAATACAGCACTACAGTGAGACAGGACGGACAGATAATCGTCCTCGCAGTGGCAGACCACGTGTAACAACACCTGGACAGGATCGGTACATCCGAACATCACACCTGCGGGACAATTACAGGATGGCAACAACAACTGCCCGAGTTACACCAGGAATGCACAATCAGTGCTCAGACTGTCCGCAATAGGCTGAGAGAGGCTGGACTGAGGGCTTGTAGGCCTGTTGTAAGGCAGGTCCTCACCAGACATCACCGGCAACAACGTCGCCTATGGGCACAAACCCACCGTCGCTGGACCAGACAGGACTGGCAAAAAGTGCTCTTCACTGACGAGTCGCGGTTTTGTCTCACCAGGGGTGACGGTCGGATTCGCGTTTATCGTCGAAGGAATGAGCGTTACACCGAGGCATGTACTCTGGAGCGGGATCGATTTGGAGGTGGAGGGTCCATCATGGTCTGGGGCGGTGTGTTACAGCATCATCGGACTGAGCTTGTTGTCATTTCAGGCAATCTCAATGCTGTGCGTTACAGGGAAGACATCCTCCTCCCTCATGTGGTACCCTTCCTGCAGGCTCATTCTGACATGACCCTCCAGCCTGACAATGCCACCAGCCATACTGCTCGTTCTGTGCGTGATTTCCTGCAGGACAGGAATGTCAGTGTTCTGCCATGGCCAGCGAAGAGCCCGGATCTCAATCCCATTGAGCACGTCTGGGACCTGTTGGATCGGAGGGTGAGGGCTAGGGCCATTCCCCCCAGAAATGTCTGGGAACTTGTAGGTGCCTTGGTGGAAGAGTGGGGTAACATCTCACAGCAAGAACTGGCAAATCTGGTGCAGTCCATGAGGAGGATATGCACTGCAGTACTTAATGGAGCTGGTGGCCACACCAGATACTGACTGTCACTTTTGATTTTGACCCCCCCTTTGTTCAGGGACACATTATTCAATTTCTGTTAGTCACATGTCTGAGGAACTTGTTCAGTTTATGTTTCAGTTGTTGAATCTTGTTACGTTCATACAAATATTTACACATGTTAATTTTGCTGAAAATAAACGCAGTTGACAGTGAGAGGACGTTTCTTTTTTTTGCTGAGTTTACGTTATTGAATACACGCCACTGATCCATTTTTGGATCAAGCATAAATTGGCTCGGAGGATTGTTGTACAGTAGTAGCAAGTCTACCAGATAGTGCAGGCTGCAGATAGTGACAGACACATGGGCAAGGCGTTGTGGCTGATCAAAAACGGTGAGTAAAAAGCTAGCTAGCAACATTACTAATTATCCGTTCAGATTAAATATACCTAGTTATCATAATTAAATATTATCTCAGTTATTGACAATTTAAGATAATCTTATCTACCAAGCTAGCTAGCAAACAGCCCCATGTTAGCAAGCTATTTTCCTGTGCTGTGTGTGGTAGTTTTTTGTTGAAGTTTGGCTAGCTAGCTAGCTAGCTATGTCAGTGCCTGTAGAAAGCTTGTCTTCTGTAAGCCTAAGAGCCAATTTATGCTTGATCCTAAAATGTGGTCAGAGGTGCCGTATGGATGGTGTTACGCAATTACGAAGCCTCTGGAGGCCAAATTGAGCGCCGTACCAAGTGTTGCCAACTCCTCAGTAAGGAGAGTAGCTATTGGCTGTCCTAAAAGTCGCTAAATGAGGTCATCACCTAATGTGCATAATTGGCCATGTAATTGTGATGGATGCTGTAGGAGAGAGGAATAACGTCGTGGGAGAGACAAAAAGTGAGTAAAAAACACTGTAAATGTCACGATCGTTACAGGAAGACTCGGACCAAGGCGCAGCGTGATAAGCGTACATTTTATTTACCGTACTGCACACGAAACAAAACAACAAACCAAACGATACGTGAAGTCCTAGGTTATACACACCAAACCAAACGGAACAAGATCCCACAAAACTAACATGCCAAAAGGCTGCCTAAGTATGGTCCCCAATCAGAGACAACGAGCTACAGTTGTCTCTGATTGGGAACCACCCTGGCCAACATAGACATAAACGATCTAGAACGAAAAACATAGAAAACTAAACAATGAAAATCCACACCCTGGCTCAACATTTAAGAGTCCCCAGAGCCAGGGCGTGACAGTACCCCCCCCCCAAAGGCGCGGACTGCGACCGCACCAACCAAACACAAGAAGGTAGGGGCCGGGTGGGCATTCCGCCTCGGAGGCGGATCCGGCTCTGGGCGTGACCACCACTCTCTCTCCATCCCCCCGTAGCGCCCCTGATCTGGTCCCGCTGGCCGGAGCTGGACTGGACACCGGTGGAGCGGATTGCTCTGGCTCCGGAGTGGAGCAGCTGCCCGGTGCCGGACCAGGCACCGGTGGAACAGGCACGGGCCGTGCCGGACTGACGACGCGCACCACAGGCTTGGTGCGAGGGACAGGAACAGGCCGGGCTGGACTGTGGAGGCGGACTGGAGGTCTGGAGCGGAGAGCTGACACAACCCATCCTGGCTGAATGCCTATCTCCACACGATATGCGTGAGGCATCAGCACAGGACGTACAGGGCTGTGCACTCGTACTGGCGCTACAGCACGTGGCACTGGCGCAGGATATCCGGGACCGATGAGGGGTACTGGAGGCCACGAGCGTTGAGCCGGCACACTCCGTCCTGGCTGCATGCCCACCTTAGCACGACACGTGCGTGGTGCTAGCACAGGACGTACAGGACTGTGCCGGAACACTCGCGGCACAGTACGTGGCTCCGCACAACACGGAGCCTGCCCAGTCTCACGCTCCCTAGCCTGAGTACGGGGAGTTGGCTCTGCTCTACCTCTAGGCTCCGCCAACCACCCTTCCAGCCCCCCAAACCTGGTGGCCTCCTCTCCTAGTCCGCCGATGCTCCCTGTAGCTGCCTCCAGCAGCCCCATCGTCCACGCCGTGTGCCCCCCCAAAAAAATGACTTGGGGTTGCCTCTCGCGTGTCCATCGTCGGCACGGTTGGCGCCGTTTCTCCTCTCCTGCCTGGGCATTTACTTTTGCCCATGGCCCTCTGCCCGCGAATATGTCCTCCCATGACCACCATTCGCCCACCTGGGACATCGCCAACTTCTCCTCCTGGGCACGCTGCTTGGTCCTCTGGTGGTGGGATCTTCTGTCACGATCGTTACAGGAAGACTCGGACCAAGGCGCAGCGTGATAAGCGTACATTTTATTTACCGTACTGCAAACAAAACAAAACAACAAACCAAACGATACGTGAAGTCCTAGGTTATACACACCAAACCAAACGGAACAAGATCCCACAAAACTAACATGCCAAAAGGCTGTTTAGAACTACAAATGAACTTTCTTCTGTCGATTCTTGTTTTTTTTTGTATGCTACAATTCCAACCCTCCTCCTTTATCCGGGCTTGGGACCGGCAAAAGTGACCCAAAAGAGACACTCTGGCGGAGTTACTTACTATTTATTTTGTTTTTTTGTTTTTTTGTTTAGTTTTCTTAAGTTTGGTTTGGTTTTTAACCTTATGGTCCACTTAGGATCGTACAACAAGTCACAGTAAAACATGAAAATGTTTAACCATAACATTTAAAAAACATTTTTGGTATACAATCTACATTAACAATCTAAATGGACCAAAAAGAGACAACAGAAAAAACTGTCAATGGCAATGTGAGAAAATGAGGGTAACTAGTCTGGCCCTAATTCAGGTTAATTGGGGGGGTTTTCAGACCCCCCTCCACACACACACGAGCTGTGCTGGCTCACAGAAAGAGTGGGTCATCGTAATTTTGGTCAAGGCTCTCTATGGCAGGTTCAGCAACTGAGGGAGCTGACTTAAATGAGTAAGCAGCTGAAGTGGCAAAAAGCAAAACATTATCAGGCAGCTGGTGCTCATAGCAAGCCTCACCAGACAGCTTCAGTCCATATCGAATGTACAGGATGGAGTTAAGGGTCTGCAAGGACATCCGATTTCTAAGTTTGCTTTTTACCACACTCATCTGGCTGAATACTCTCTCAACTTCAGCATTCGAGTGTGGCAAGGACAACACAGACACAGCAGCCATGGCAAGTTCTTGAAACTGGTTGATATCAGCTGCATCCCTGAACTTCCAAATCGCAAACCAGAAGCCCAGTGTGTTTTTTGTCTCATTCCATTTACTAAGATGGATGGCACGCCATTGCTGGACAATCTTGTCTATCTCTGCAGGGGAGTAGTCAAGGAGCTTGGCTATTTTTTATATTTCTCCAGGGCTCTTATTGTGCTTTAGAGTTTCCTCCACATTGAAAACTGACATGTACTGCAATGCTTCGATGTTGTCCGACAGTCTCACCCTCAACTCATTAGTTAGGGAGATGGTGAAGGCTACACACCGCTTTCGGACATTGTTTTCATCCTCAGGCGCAAGGTGGAGCTCAGCTGCCTTTGACTCAAAAAGGTAACCAAGGTACGGTTTGGGACTGATGTATCCATCTATTGGCCCTTTGAGTACATCAACATTTTCCAGTGGATTCAGCACCCTGCTGCTCACAGACTTGATCAGGCTTAACCAAGCTGTCAGGTAGCTTAAGAGGATCTACTTGCTCTCCCTCAAAAGCCTTGATGGCCAACTGTACCTCACCCAGCACTGACTTCAAAAAAGTCAGCTACAATATGTTTTGAGGATCACTGTACATGGAGTATACAACCTCAGCCATGTAGCAGTGTTCACTGGACTTGGTGACTGCGAAATGCAGCCGAAGCTCCTCCCACTGGTCCAAAATGCGTGAAACCGCGGGGTTCAATGGAGAGCCAACGTGTAGCACACACCTTGGTTATCTGTAAAGGTTTCTCCCCACAGTTGATGGTCTCATATATGGCCTTGTAGGCCTCCCTGCGCTTTGGAGACACTGAAAAGCAGTTCTAAGGCTCTCGTACCAAGTACTCCACACTACGGTGGGATGATGTCATTGGAAGCATGACTTAGAGCAAGCTGCAGAGAGTGGCACACACAGCGAATAAGAAGCAGATCTGTGAGGCCATACTCCTCCTTCAGCACTTTATGGACCCCATTGTTAATCCCCGTCATAACTGTAGCTCAGTTGGTAGAGCGTGGCGCTTGCAACGCCAGGGTTGTGGGTTCGATTCCCACAGGGGGGCAGTATGAAAAATGTATGCACTCACTAACTGTAAGTCACTCTGGATAAGAGCATCTGCTAAATGACTCAAATGTAAATAACGGAGGCATTGTCTGTCCATATCCCCAGGAGTTTCTCTTTTTTAAGACAACACTTCTCGAGGAAAGCCACAACAGCACGGCCTATAGATTAGGCATCTCCTCCTTCCAACTCAACAAGCCCCAGAAATGTTGATACAATTGTCTGCTTGGTGTCACTAAAGTACCTTATCACAACCCCCAGGTACATAGAAACACTTACATCCGTGGACTCATCGAGGAGGAGGCTGAAACGCTGGTCACCCACATCTGCGACCAACTTTTTCAGAGAGTTTGGTGCTAGAACACCATTAATCATTTCTGTGCACTTTGTCCTGTGCATTTTGACGTGGGTAGCAGCAGTGGAGTCTGAGAAAGCAGCTCTACATGCGTCTCCAATGTGATCACATGCCAGCATGGAACAGTGTTCAGCGATAGCTAATGCCATGGTGGCCTCAGCCTTTTTTGCAGAGTCAATTTTTTTTAACCATAAATGGCAGCTTGTTTTGGGTGGAACTGTTATAAGGCTTTGCCTTTTGAGTACGTTTTTTGAGTTGTCATGTGTTTTTTTACATCACTAAGTTTGGCGTAGAAATCAGCCTTACAATACAGGCAGTATGCTCGTGTATCATCTCCAATAAACGGTTTCAACCAGTCTTTGAATTCAGGGTTTGATTCCCACTCCTTTCTGTATTTTTGAGTGTACAGTTTAGACTGAGCCAGCTAGATGTTTAGCTGATGTCACAGAGAGGCACACACACAGTGGACGAGGTGAGTAAGTGACTGAGGCTGTGTGAGTCAAATGCAGTGATTTATTTTTGTGCAGTGATTTATTTTAGGCAAAGAACATTTTACATTTACATCCCGCCCTGAATGTAAGCCAGGGCGGGATCAGCCAGGGCGGGATCAGCCAGGGGCGGCTTCCCGCATGCGCGATTCATTTGCAGTCTGGACGCGGAGGGGTGAACATCTCCTGCTCTGACTGCAGCTGGGAGGGACTGCTGCGCGAGGACTGGGCCGCCTGTGAGTGCTTTGGGACGGGGGTGGGGCCCATTGGGACGGGGGTGGGGCCCGAGTGGGGCCCACGGCAGCACCCGCTGCTCGTTGAGAAGAGTAAGAACGATACGTGCTTTCACGTCAGAGTCTCCAAAAGTCTCTAATAACACCAGAAAAAGTCGCTAGATTTGTCACTAGTCGCTTTTTTGAAAATGTGTCGCAAGAGGGGTATGAATACTCGCTAAATATATCGACAAAGTCGCTAAGTTGGCAACACGTACTGCATCGCTGTGCACGTCTCAAATTTTGTAACAATGTGAGGGCTCCAAATAGCTCCGCATTGACATGATTGGTTGACGGTAGGTGAGGGCGGGAGGTCCTGTATAAACACAAACTCACTTCCTTGACAACTTCCTTCACAACTTCCTTCACAACAGCTCTTTCTGCTACATGAAGCGCAAGAAGTATGAATGCCCTGACTTCTGCAGAGGCCATATCACCATAAATCCTGCACGGCCAATGGAGACAACGGATTGACCATGCAGCGCCTTTAACGTTAATGTTACTGTGTGGTGCATTGTTTCATGTCAGTTAGCTAGCTAACGTAGCTAGCTTAGCTAGCTAACTAGCTCAAACTAGGTTTCTCACCCGGTTTGGCTAGCTAGACCAGCTAGCTAGCTATATATTATGCTAAGCTAGCTAGGCCTATTCACTGTCTCTGAGTTAATTTAACATTGTTGTAGCTAGTTGGCAAGCTTATAACTCATGCTTTTATGGTGGTTCAGTTACTGTATGTTTTTATGGCCTAATTGTTTCCGAGTTAGCTAGCGAGCTGAAAAACAGCCCCAGACCATTATTTCTCCTCCACCAAACTTTACAGTTGGCACTATGCATTCCGGCAGGTAGCGTTCTCCTGGCATCTGCCAAACCCAGATTAGTCCGTCGGACTGCCAGATGGTGAAGCGTGATTAATCACTCCAGAGAACGCGTTTCCACTGCTCCAGAGTCCAATAGCTGGCGAGCTTTTTGCCACTCCAGCCGACACTTGGCATTGCGCATGGTGATCTTAGGCTTGTGTGCGGCTGCTCAGAAACCCTTTTCATTAAACTCCTGACAAACAGTTATTGTGCTGACTTTGCTTCCAGAGGCAGTTTGGAACTCAGTAGTGATTGTTGCAACCGAGGACAGACTATTTTTACACGCTTCAGCACTCGGCGGGCCGGTTCTGTGAGCTTGTGTGGCCTACCACTTTGAGGCTGAGCCGTTGTTGCTCCTCCAGTGAGGGAAAAAAGTATTTGATCCCCTGCTGATTTTGTACGTTTGTCCACTGACAAAGAAATGATCAGTCTATAATTTTAATGGTAGGTTTATTTGAACAGTGAGAGACAGAATAACAACAAAAAAATCCAGAAAAACGCATGTCAAAAATGTTATAAATTGATTTGCATTTTAATGAGGGAAAAAAGTATTTGACCCCTCTGGAAAACATGACTTAGTACTTGGTGGCAAAACCCTTGTTGGCAATCACAGAGGTCAGACGTTTCTTGTAGTTGGCCACCAGGTTTGCACACATCTCAGGAGGGATTTGTCCCACTCCTCTTTGCAGATCTTCTCCAAGTCATTAAGGTTTCGAGGCTGACGTTTGGCAACTCGAACCTCCAGCTCCCTCCATAGATTTTCTATGGGATTAAGGTCTGGAGACTGGCTAGGCCACTCCAGGACCTTAATGTGCTTCTTCTTGAGCCACTCCTTTGTTGCCTTGTCCGTGTGTTTTGGGTCATTGTCATGCTGGAATACCCATCCACGACCCATTTTCAATGCCCTGGCTGAGGGAAGGAGGTTCTCACCCAAGATTTGACGGTACATGGCCCCGTCCATCGTCGCTTTGATGCGGTGAAGTTGTCCTGTCCCATTAGCAGAAAAACACCCCCAAAGCATAATGTTTCCACCTCCATGTTTGATGTTGGGGATGGTGTTCTTGGGGTCATAGGCAGCATTCCTCCTCCTCCAAACACGGCGAGTTGAGTTGATGGCAAAGAGCTCCATTTTGGTCTCATCTGAACACAACACTTTCACCCAGTTCTCCTCTGAATCATTCAGATGTTCATTGGTAAACTTCAGACGGGCTTGTATATGTGCTTTCTTGAGCAGGGGGACCTTGCGGGCGCTGCAGGATTTCAGTCCTTCACGACGTAGTGTGTTACCCATTGTTTTCTTGGTGACTATGGTCCCAGCTGCCTTGAGATCATTGACAAGATCCTCCCGTGTAGTTCAGGGCTGATTCCTCACCGTTCTCATGATCATTGCAACTCCACGAGGCCGAGGGAGATTGACAGTTATTTTGTGTTTCTTCCATTTGCGAATAATCGCACCAACTGTTGTCACCTTCTCACCAAGCTGCTTGGCGATGGTCTTGTAGCCCATTCCAGCCTTGTGTAAGTCTACAATCTTGTCCCTGACATCCTTGGAGAGCTCTTTGGTCTTGGCCATGGTGGAGAGTTTGGAATCTGATTGATTGATTGCTTCTGTGGACAGGTGTCTTTTATACAGGTAACAAGATGAGATTAGGAGCACTCCCTTTAAGAGTGTGCTCCTAATCTCAGCTCGTTACCTGTATAAAAGACACATGGGAGCCAGAAATCTTTCTGATTGAGAGGGGGTCAAATACTTATTTCCCTCATTAAAATGCAAATCAATTTATAACATTTTTGACATGCGTTTTTCTGGATTTTTTTGTTGTTATTCTGTCTCTCCATGTTCAAATAAACCTACCATTAAAATTATAGACTGATCATTTCTTTGTCAGTGGGCAAACATACCAAATCAGCAGGGGATCAAATACTTCTTTCCCTCAGTGTAGATGTTTCCACTTCACAACAACAGCACTTACAGTAGACCCCTTGTCCGTGGTGGTCTACGAATCTACCACCTTCTGGCTACTTTGCCATGTAATGCTAACAAAACGAAGAACCGTTTTTAAAACTGCATATCTAAGGCTCTGGTCTGTCCTAGGAGTGAGGGTAAACGGTAAGCATGTTCTCTGCTATCCACTTATGTTTTAATTATTATTTTGGGTATAGGGGACTTTTTGTTAGTTTTTTTGAGATCACGGTGGATCGGGTAAAATATATATTTTACTGAAGGGAGGGCCATCCATTTTCATTTCTGAGAGATCCAATTTTCTCCAGGTATCACTCATTATAAATAACGTACAGTCCCTAAAATGTGAGAGGATGTGTCTTTATATAATCCATAGGATTAAGTGAAATCGTTTTAAATTCCTTGCAATTTAACCTTTATTCTAAAACAAAATTGTGAGAAGCAGCTGATTTACGGCCCAAAATCTCTCCTCCTAGAGGCGGATCGGATGGGACAGTACTCACACGTGGTTTTCTTCCTCGCCAGCTACAGTGGATATCTGACTCCTCCATCCTCGCAGGGAGTCCAACGTCAGAGTAGTGTTTAAAACACAGATTATTCCATGGACAAGGGTGTCAGTGTGATGCATTTGACTTGAGTTATTGGGTTAATCCAGCACTCTGTCTTGCATTCTGCACTCATAAACGCTTACTGTAGGCTACTACAGTGGATTGTTTGGAAAGCAATCTCCCCCTGTGTATGCTACAAGTAGCATTTTGGAACTCTGTGGAGATTGCATTGGCAATGACATCGCTCCCGTGCGCTCTGTGCATAATATGGATATGTCTGATCTGTCATTCGATGGGAACGGGATTTATTTACCAGGTTCCCGGAGTGACTGTTCAACGCGTCAACTCGGAGCAGGGCGCGAGCACCGGTTCACCAGGCAGCGGATCAAACATTCAGCTCAGGTGAGCACATCATGACGCACGGAGAGGATCCATTGTGAGGATGGTCAAGGGTTTGCCAAAATGAAACAGAATTGATTTACAACGTCACCATTGGTAGAGCAATGTGTAATGTTTGACTAAAACTGTTGATGATCAGCCCTGGTATCAGATTTCTGGGGAAAGGGGCAAGAGGTGATGCTTGCAATTATTGTATATTTGCATCTCCAATAGTGGGTGAAGGGGTGAATAAAATATATGCAGGAGACGTTTTTAGAGTGTTTGACAACTTTACATTGTGACCGGTGTTAGATGTTATGATAGTAAGATCCATATGATCTGACTCTGATTACAGGAACTGGTGCCAGTACACAGTGTTGAGGACCGTGAAGTGCCAGGTGCCCAATGGAACAGAGACCATGGTGCAGAGAGTGTTCCAGGGCTGCCGCTGGCCAGGACCCTGCTCCAAACTCATCAGGTAGGACTGGACCAGACGACCCCAGAATCCTGTTTTGATAGAAATGCTATCTTATAGTGTATATAGCAGTACTAGTGATGATGATGATGTTCCTGTGTTGACCATGTGCTCTGTCAGCTACAGGACCATGGTCAGGCCGTCTTACAAGGTGGCCTATCGGCAGGTCACTGCTCGGGAGTGGAGGTGCTGTCCTGGGTTTGTAGGAGATGCATGTCGAGAAGGTGAGCATCCACACTCATAATCATGCTCTCTATCTTTCTTCACCCTAATGTAAACCCATATCATCAGTGATGAAGTGGTAAAACAAAATAGATGGGTAAATTCTGATCGCCGGTCACAGTGAACAAAGTAGCACCCCCTATACTTTCAATGCAATTTTCTGCAAAAGGTGTATAAACTGTTGGCCAAATAAAAAGGTGGGTTAAACTGTGTTTACTTGCGTTTACCCTCCACTACACCACTGGTTATAATCCTCTACCTTTCTCCATTTCCTCAGGCGATAATCTTAGTTCGGCAAAAGCAAACATTCTAAAAATACCGTATGTACGTATTCAGAGTAATATTAATATGCTGAGGAAGGTCTTTTGAAGGTGTTATCCAGTTGATGTTTTGTGTGGGACTGTAACAGACTCAGCCTTTACATTAGTATGGCTGAGCAGGAACGAGTACAGAGTTAGAGCCATTACCTTGGCACACGAGGGAGAAAAGTAACTGTGGGGAAGTACTGTAGCTATGATCAACTGCTGGTTGATACACTGCTACTGTACTGTAGGGAACTTAAGGTGTGTTGAATTAAGGTTGGGACTTGGGAGCCTGTTTTTGATTAAATTTAGGAACATGTTCCACAATAAAAGGGAGTTGAAAGGGCTGCTGAGGCTCTGTAGTTGTGTACCTGCTCCTCAGGCCTTTAATCAAGATGCTTTTGTGTCTGAGAGATTATGAGATCATCAACTACTGTAGGATAACCATTAGAGACTCCCTGCCTAATAAAGAGAGAGGCTGGACTGGGGGAGAACCGCTAGAGACTCCCTGCCCAGTAAAGAGAGAGGCTGGACTGGGGGAGAACCGCTAGAGACTCCCTGCCCAGTAAAGAGAGAGGCTGGACTGGGGGAGAACCGCTAGAGACTCCCTGCCCAGTAAAGAGAGAGGCTGGACTGGGGGAGAACCGCTAGAGACTCCCTGCCCAGTAAAGAGAGAGGCTGGACTGGGGGAGAACCGCTAGAGACTCCCTGCCCAGTAAAGAGAGAGGTTGGACTGGGGGAGAACCACTAGAAGCGGTCAGACTGACTGAAAATAGAGTGGGAGGATGTGGAGTGTAGGCCCCAGCTCTCTGGGGCAAGCACCACACACACTTACCGCACACACAGTGCCGTCAGAAAGTATTCATACCCCTTGACTTATTCCACATTTTGTTGTGTGAATTCAAAATTGATTAACAATATTTTTTTTCTCACGCATCTACACACAATATCCCATAATGGCAAAGTGAAAACATGTTTTTAGACATTTTAGTTAATTTATTAAATATGAAATACAGAAATATCTAATTTAGTAACCCCTGAGTAAATACATGTTAGAATCACCTTTGGCCGTGATTACAGCTGTGAGTCTTTCTGGGTAAGCCTCTAAGAGCTTTGCACACCTGGATTGTACAATATTTGCACATTAAAAAAAAAAATCAAGTTCTGTTTAGTTAATTGTTAATCATTGCTAGACAGCCATTTTCAAGTCTTGCCATAGATTTTCAAGCCGATTTAAGTCAAAAGTGTTACTAGACCAGTCAGGAACATTCAATGTCGTCTTGGTAAGCAACTCCGGTATATATTTGGCCTTCTGTTTTAGGTTATTGACCTGCTGAAAGGTGAATTTGTCTCCCATAGTCTGTTGGAAAGCAGAATGAAGCAGGTTTTCCTCTAGGATTTTGCCTGTGCTTAGCTCTATCCTGTTTCTTTTCATCCTAAAAAAAACTCCCTTGCCGATGACAAGCATACCCATAACATGATGCGGCCACCACCATGCTTGAAAATATGAAGAGTGGTACTCAGTTATGTGTTGTGTTGGATTTGCCCTAAACATAACACTTTGTATTCAGTACATGAAGCTCATTTCTTTGCCACAGTTTCTTGCAGTTTTACATTACATTTACATTTTAGTCATTTAGCAGACGCTCTTATCCAGAGCGACTTACAGTTAGTAGTGCCGTATTGCAAACAGGATGCTGTTTTAGAATATTTTTTATTCTGTACATGCTTCCTTCTTTTCACTCTTGTCATTTAGGTTAGTATTGTGGAGTAATTACAATGTAGTTGATCCATCCTCAGTTTTCTCCTATCACAGCCATTAAACTCTGTAACTGTTTTAAAGTAACCATTGGCAACATGGTGAAATCCCTGAGCGGTTTCCTTCCGCTCCGGCAACTGAGTTAGGAAGGATGCCTGTATCTTTGTAGTGAGTGGGTGTATTGATACACCATCCAAAGTGTAATTAATAACTTCACCGTGCTCAAATGGATATTCAACGTCTGCTTATTTAAATGTTTACGTATCTACCAATAGGGTCCCTTCTTTACGAGGCGTTGGAAAACCTCCCTGTTCTTTGTGGTTGAATCTGTGTTTGAAATTCACTGCTCAACTGAGGGAACTTACAGATAATTGATAATACAGTGCCTTGCAAAAGTATTCATCCCCCTTGGCGTTTTTCCTATTTTGTTGCATTGCAACCTGTCATTTAAATGGATTTTTATTTGGATTTAATGTAATGGACATACACAAAATAGTCCAAATTGGTGAAGTGAAATGCAAAAAATAAAAACGGAAAAGTGGTGCGTGCATACAGTGAGAGAAAAAAAGTATTTGATCCCCTGCTGATTTTGTACGTTTGCCCACTGACAAAGAAATTATCAGTCTATAATTTTAATGGTAGGTTTATTTGAACAGTGAGAGACAGAATAACAACAAAAAAATCTATGTCAAAAATGTTATAAATTGATTTGCATTTTAATGAGGGAAATAAGTATTTGACCCCTCTGCAAAACATGACTTAGTACTTGGTGGCAAAACCCTAGTTGGCAATCACAGAGGTCAGACGTTTCTTGTAGTTGGCCACCAGGTTTGCACACATTTCAGGAGGGATTTTGTCCCACTCCTCTTTGCAGATCTTCTCCAAGTCATTAAGGTTTCGAGGCTGACGTTTGGCAACTCGAACCTTCAGCTCCCTCCACAGATTTTCTATGGGATTAAGGTCTGGAAACTGGCTAGGCCACTCCAGGACCTTAATGTGCTTCTTCTTGAGCCACTCCTTTGTTGCCTTGTCCATGTGTTTTGGGTCATTGTCATGCTGGAATACCCATCTACGACCCATTTTCAATACCCTGGCTGAGGGAAGGAGGTTCTCACCCAAGATTTGACGGTACATGGCCCCGTCCATCGTCCCTGTGATGCGGTGAAGTTCTCCTGTCCCCATAGCAGAAAAACACCCCCAAAGCATAATGTTTCCACCTCCCTGTTTGACGGTGGGGATGGTGTTCTTGGGGTCATAGGCAGCATTCCTCCTCCTCCAAACACAGCGAGTTGAGTTGATGCCAAAGAGCTCCATTTTGGTCTCATCTGACCACTACACTTTCACCCAGTTCTCCTCTGAATCATTCAGATGTTCATTGGCAAACTTCAGACGGGCATGTATATGTGCTTTCTTGAGCAGGTGGACCTTGCGGGCGCTGCAGGATTTCAGTCCTTCACGGCGTATTGTGTTACCAATTGTTTTCTTTGTGACTATGGTCCCAGCTGCCTTGAGATCATTGACAAGATCCTCCCGTGTAGTTCAGGGCTGATTCCTCACCATTCTCATGATCATTGCAACTCCACGTGGTGAGATCTTGCATGGAGCCCCAGGCCGAGGGAGATTGACAGTTCTTTTGTGTTTCTTCCATTTGCGAATAATCACACCAACTGTTGTCACCTTCTCACCAAGCTGCTTGGCGATGGTCTTGTAGCTCATTCCAGCCTTGTGTAGGTCTACAATCTTGTCCCTGACATCCTTGGAGAGCTCTTTGGTCTTGGCCATGGTGGAGAGTTTGGAATCTGATTGATTGATTGCTTCTGTGGACAGGTCTCTTTTATACAGGTAACAAACTGAGATTAGGAGCACTCCCTTTAAGAGTGTGCTCCTAATCTCAGTTCGTTACCTGTATAAAAGACACCTGGGAGCCAGAAATCTTTCTGATTGAGAGGGGGTCAAATAGTTATTTCCCTCATTAAAATGCAAATCAATGTATAACATTTTTGACATGTGTTTTTCTGGATTTTTGTTGTTGTTATTCTGTCTCTCACTGTTCAAATAAACCTACCATTAAAATTATAGACTGATAATTTCTTTGTCAGTGGGCAAACGTACAAAATCAGCAGGGGATCAAATACCCTTTTCCCTCAATGTATGTATTCACCCCCTTTGCTATGAATCCCTAAATAATATCTGGTGCAACCAATTACCTTCAGAAGTCACATAATTAGTTAAATAAAGTCCACCTGTGTGCAATCTAAGTGTCACATGATCTGTCACATGTATATCTGTCTCAGTATATATACAAGTCTGCAACACCACTAAACAAGGGGCACCACCAAGCAAGCGGCACCATGAAGACCAAGGAGCTCTCCAAATAGGTCAGGGACAAAGTCATGGAGAAGTACAGATCAGGGTGGGTTATAAAAAATATCAGAAACGTTGAACATCCCACAGAGCACCATTAAATCCATTATAAAAAAATTGAAAGAATATGGCACCACAACAAACCTGCCAAGAGAGGGCCGCCAACCAAAACTCACAGACCAGGCAAGGAGGGCATTAATCAGAGAGGCAACAAAGACACCAAAGATAACCCTGAAGGAGCTGCAAAGCTCCACAGCGGAGATTGGAGTATGTCCATAGGACCACTTTAAGCTGTACACTCCACAGAGATGGGCTTTACGGAAGAGTGGCCAGAAAAAAGGCATTGTTAAAGAAAAAAATAAGCAAACACGTTTGGTGTTCGCCAAAAGGCATGTGGGAGACTCCCCAAACATAGGGAAGAAGGTACACTGGTCAGATGAGACTAAAATTGAGCTTTTTGGCCATCAAGGAAAATGCTATGTCTGGCGCAAACCCAACACCTCTCATCACCCCGAGAACACCATCGGCAGGGACTGGGAAACTGGTCAGAATTGAAGGAATGATGGATGGCGCTAAATACAGGGAAATTCTTGAGGGAAACCTGTTTCAGTCTTCCAGAGATTTGAGACTGGGACGGAGGTTCACCTTCCAGCAAGACAATGACCCTAAGCATACTGCTAAAGCAACACTCGAGTGCTTTAAGGGGAAACATTTAAATGTCTTGGAATGGCCTAGTCAAAGCCCAGACCTCAATCCAATTGAGAATCTGTGGTATGACTTAAAGATTGCTGTACACCAGCAGAACCCATCCAACTTGAAGGAGCTGGAGAGTTTTGCCTTGAAGAATGGGCAAAAATCCCAGTGGCTAGATGTGCCAAGCTTATAGAGACATACCCCAAGAGACTTGCAGCTGTAATTTCTGCAAAAGGTGTCTCTACAAAGTATTGCCTTTGGGGGGTGAATAGTTATGCACGCTTATTTCTTGTTTGTTTCACCCCAAAAAATATTTTGCATCTTCAAAGTGGTAGGCATGTTGTGTAAATCAAATGATACAAACCCCTAAAAAAAACTATTTTAATTCCAGGTTGTAAGGCAACAAAATAGGAAAAATGCCAAGTGGGGTGAATACTTTTGCAAGCTACTGTACATCATCATACAATTACATTTTTACATTTCAGTCATTTAGCAGACGCTCTTATCCATAGCGACGTACAGTTAGTGAGACCATACATTTTCATACTGGCCCCCCGTGGGAAACGAACCCACAACCCTGGTGTTGCAAGCGCCATGCTCTACCAACTGAGCTACAGGGGACTATGAACTTAATGTTCCAGTGGCACCTTGCATTTTAGAGACACACGCACACACACACACACATATACACGTACACACACACACACACACGCACGTGCACTCACACACACATATACACGCACACACACACACACGCACACCTTTGCTGCATGGTGGCCCATGTCAGGGCAGGGCAGTGTCCATTTTGGCAGGCCTCTGTGTCCACCTCTCTCCAAGACCAACAGCCTCATGAATGAGAGAGGTATGTTTTGAAGTCATAATAACCATTGGTGATGGTGTCATTTAGCAACATTAGACATTAGTCATCCCACTGGGCAAAAACTGGTTGAATCAACTTTGTTTCCACGTCATCACATTGCTTTTTGTTGTTGAAATGACGTGGAAACAACATTGATTCAACCAGTATTTGCCCAGTGGGATGTCTAACGTTGCTAAGTTTTACAGCTAATTTCCTGCAGTTCGACACATTTTACCATAGGATGGAGGCAAATGTTTGCTGTTTTTAATATGTTAACTTATTATCAATGGGCCCCACCCCTGCCGGTAAGGTAATTCCACCATGCTTACTACAAGTTTAGATAGCTGGCCGTTAGACTAACTTACAAATAAAAAATACAAATTGCTGCCATGGGCTAATAAGTCGAGACTCCGACTGAGTTCCTACAAAAAATATTATTTAATTTTTTGTGAACTTGGTCAGTGGGCCTACGAAAGGGGGGTCAGGCTGCCAGTTGCCCATTCCTGACCTAGATTATGGTTCATTGGAAAACAAGGTTGTTGCAGGAGTGTAAGGAAGTGGTTGGGTTGTATGCTTGACCTTTGCTGAAATGTGTTTTCACGTACAATCACATCCATATATAGAGAACTGGCCAATTCTCCTCTTCTCTGAGATGAGGTATAGACCTGCCGGACTGAGGGAGGGATGTCACTCACAGTCTGTTCCACTTTCAGGAGTGTGGGATGTGAGGGAGAGATGGAGGGAGACTGATTAAAGAGAGAGTTTGGAGCGAGGGGTGATGGAGAAAGACAACAGTGTCAGAGACAAAGAGAAGCCAGTCCTGCCCCTCAGATGTATGTGTATATCCCAGTGGGCTCCAGCTACCCTAAACTGCCCCAAACTGCCCCAAGCCTCCCCAAGCTACCCCAAGCTACCCTAAACTGCCCCAAGCTCCCCAAGCTCTCCCAAGCTACCCCAAGCCACCCCAAGCTACCCCAAGCTACCCCAAGCTACCCCAAGCTACCCCAAGCTATCCCAAGCTACCCCAAGCTTCCCCAAGCTACCCCAAGCTACTCCAAGCTGCCCCAAGCTTCCCCAAGCTACCCCAAGCTACTCCAAGCTACCCCGAGCTGCCCCGAGCTTCCCTGAGCTTTCCCAAGCTACCCCAAGCTGCCCCGAGCTGCCCCAGGCTACCCCGAGCTGCCCCAAGCTAGCCCAAGCTACCCTAAACTGCCCTGAGCTGCCCCAAGCTATCACAAGCTACCCTAAGCTGCCCTGAGCTGCCCCAAGCTAGCCCAAGCTAGCCCTAAACTAACAGCAACACCAGTTCTGTGGGAAAGTGACCCCACTGGAGCTAATAAGCATGACGTGCTCTAACCGGGTCTCAGTAATGAACATGACCATGCTTCGATCAGGCTTTCATACTGAACGTGACTGCACATTAAAAGTGCTCTTAAAACTTAGTTTTGGAAGACGAAGTGGATTTGGGCCTTTGGCAATGTCACTCATGTTTCTGCTTAGTTGAGTGTGTAGTTCCTTTTGTAGTCATTTTGGTTGTCTCTGTAGTCCTTTTGGTTGTCTCTGTGGTCCTAGCTACCTTAAGATGAAAGATGAATGAATGCACTAACTGTAAGCGCATCTGCTCTCTGCATAAGCGCATCTGCTAAATGAATAAAATGTAATGATGGTTTGGTGTGTTTCGGGGGCGGCCCAAAGGTTTCACTCTCATCCGGCCACTAGATAAGATGATGACATCACCATGGTGTTACTCATCAAAAAGAAGTGATCCGAAATGGTTTTGGTTCGATGTGATTCCCTCTGGATCAACTTTACAGGCCAGCCAGTTGGGGAGGAGGATTAAGATGTCCCAAAACACTGATTTAAAGCGGAAACCAGCAGTTGAAACAATAACAAATATCCTCCCTGCCCCTGTTTCGGTAAACAGCTGAGGGATTGGGTTGGAGAAATGTAACCACTCTCAAATTCAGAGCTATGGATGGAAGGACTGCCCAGCCATGATCTCAACATTATAAACTCAGCAAAAAAAGAAACGTCCTCTCACTGTCAACTGCGTTTATTTTCAGCAAACTTAACATGTGTAAATATTTGTATGAACATAACAAGATTCAACAACTGAGACATAAACTGAACAAGTTCCACAGACATGTGACTAACGGAAATGGAATAATGTGTCCCTGAACAAAGGGGGGGGGTCAAAATCAAAAGTATCAGTCAGTATCTGGTGTGGCCACCAGCTGCATTAAGTACTGCAGTGCATCTCCTCCTCATGGACTGCACCAGATTTGCCCGTTCTTGCTGTGAGATGTTACCACTCTTCCACCAAGTCACCTGCAAGTTCCAGGACATTTCTGGGGGGAATGGCCCTAGCCCTCACCCTCCGATCCAATAGGTCCCAGACGTGCTCAATGGGATTGAGATCCGGGCTCTTCGCTGGCCATGGCAGAACACTGACATTCCTGTCTTGCAGGAAATCACGCTATGGCTGGTGGCATTGTCAGGCTGGAGGGTCATGTCAGGATGAGCCTGCAGGAAGGGTACCACATGAGGGAGGAGGATGTCTTCCCTGTAACGCACAGCGTTGAGATTGCCTGCAATGACAACAAGTTCAGTTCAATGATGCTGTGACACACCGCCCCAGACCATGACGGACCCTCCACCTCCAAATCGATCCCTCTCCAGAGTACAGACCTCGGTGTAATGCTCATTCCTTCGACGATAAACGCGAATCCGACCATCACCCCTGGTGAGACAAAACAGCGACTCGTCAGTGAAGAGTCCTGTCTGGTCCAGTGATGGTGGGTTTGTGCCCATAGGCGACGTTGTTGCCGGTGATGTCTGGTAAGGACCTGCCTTACAACAGGCCTACAAGCCCTCAGTCCAGCCTCTCTCAGCCTATTGCGGACAGTCTGAGCACTGATGGAGGGATTGTGCGTTCCTGGTTATTTGGATTGTTACAAATTATCTTTGAAAGACAGGGTCCTGAAAAAGGGACGTTTCTTTTTTTGCTGAGTTTAGTTTTAACCATGGTTTGAGGCTACAGTGTTTGTTTACATTTACTTTGTTTACAAACATTGAAGTAAAAAAAGCTTCCCACTGGGCACTGATGTTATAAGCAACTGAAGATTGCCCGTGTAGGGTCAGTCTTGCATATCTCTCCTCCTCTCTCCTCTTCTCTCCTCCTCTCTCCTCTTTCCTCCTCTCTCCTCTCTCCTCTTCTCTCCTCCTCTCTCCTCTTCTCTCCTCCTCTCTACTCCTCTCTCCTTTCTCTACCTCTCTCCTCTTCTCTCCTCTTCTCTCCTCCTCTCTCCTCCTCTCCTCCTCTCCTCCTCTCTCCTCTTCTCTCCTCCTCTCTCCTCCTCTCTCCTCCTCTCTCCTCTTCTCTCCTCCTCTCTCCTCTTCTCTCCTCCTCTCTCCTCTTCTCTCCTCCTCTCTCCTCCTCCCTCCTCTTCTCTCCTCCTCTCTCTTCTCTCCTCTTCTCTCCTCCTCTCTCCTCTCTCCTCCTCTCTTACTCTCTCCTCCTCTCTCCTCTCTCCTCTTCTCTCCTCCTCTCTCTCTCATCTCTCCTCTTCTCTCCTCCTCTCTCCTCTTCTCTCCTCTCTCCTCTTCTCTCCTCTCGCCTCTCTCCTCTTCTCTCCTCTTCTCTCCTCCTCTCTCCCCTTCTCTCCTCCTCTCTCCTCCTCCTCTCTCCTCTTCTCTCCTCCTCTCTCCTCTTCTCTCCTCCTCTCTACTCCTCTCTCCTTTCTCTACCTCTCTCCTCTTCTCTCCTCTTCTCTCCTCCTCTCTCCTCCTCTCCTCCTCTCCTCCTCTCTCCTCTTCTCTCCTCCTCTCTCCTCCTCTCTCCTCTTTCCTCCTCTCCTCCTCTCTCCTCCTCTCTCCTCTTCTCTCCTCCTCTCTCCTCTTCTCTCCTCCTCTCTCCTCCTCCCTCCTCTTCTCTCCTCCTCTCTCTTCTCTCCTCTTCTCTCCTCCTCTCTCCTCTCTCCTCCTCTCATACTCTCTCCTCCTCTCTCCTCTCTCCTCTTCTCTCCTCCTCTCTCTCTCATCTCTCCTCTTCTCTCCTCCTCTCTCCTCTTCTCTCCTCTCTCCTCTTCTCTCCTCTCTCCTCTCTCCTCTTCTCTCCTCTTCTCTCCTCCTCTCTCCCCTTCTCTCCTCCTCTCTCCTCCTCCTCTCTCCTCTTCTCTCCTCCTCTCTCCTCTTCTCTCCTCCTCTCTCATCCTCTCTCCTCTTCTCTCCTCTTCTCTCATCCTCTCTCCTCTTCTCTCCACCTCTCTCCTCTATCCTCTTCTCTCCTCTTCTCTCCTCCTCTCTCATCCTCTCTCCTCTTCTCTCCTCTTCTCTCCTACTCTCTCCCCTTCTCTCCTCCTCTCTCCTCTTCTCTCCTCTCTCCTCCTCACTCCTCTTCTCTCCTCCTCTATCCTACTCTCTTCTCTCTCCTCCTCTCTCCTCTTCTCTCCTCTCTCCTCCTCTCTCCTCTTCTCTCCTCTTCTCTCCTCCTCTCTCCCCTTCTCTCCTCCTCTCTCCTCCTCCTCTCTCATCTTCTCTCCTCCTCTCTCCTCTTCTCTCCTCCTCTCTCATCCTCTCTCCTCTTCTCTCCTCTTCTCTCCACCTCTCTCCTCTTCTCTCCACCTCTCTCCTCTCTCCTCTTCTTTCCTCTTCTCTCCTCTTCTCTCATCCTCTCTCCTCTTCTCTCCTACTCTCTCCTCTTCTCTCCTCCTCTCTCCTCTTCTCTCCTCCTCTCTCCTCTTCTCTTCTCTCCTCCTCTCTCTCTTCTCTTCTTCATCTTCCTTTCTATGGAATACACCAATGTTGATCATTTTGTTCTCAGTCAATGTTTCTATAATGGATCTTTGCTGAGGCAGGAAAAATGTGTGTATGTGTGTGTGCTTCCTGCTTGTGTGTACATGGGTCAGTGTGTGTAGTGTAGACATATGACGGCATGGAAAACGTTTGGGAGAAATGTGGAAGTAATTTAGCTGCCGTTGGCCCCTGTCTCCGCTCCACTCTGTCGTAGCGGCACCTTGATGCCTATCTCCACACATTAACAAGGTAATGGGGCTGTGTGAGGAGGAAGTTATATAGCGGTAATGCCAGGACCTACCCTGGAGTCGTCTTACTGGCAACAAAAGAAAACTCCCACATACTCTACCAAAACTTCAACAACACTCACTGAATAGACAACCTCTAAACTCCTGCATATTTGACCAAAACTTAAACATCCTTACTATGGAGATAATCTTTCTACTCCCAAAGCCTGTCAAGAGAAGTTAATATATTCCCGTGTACTCTGCTAACCTGCAGGTTAACCGGAATCCTCTCCACAGCTTAACACCCAGAATGAGCTTCATGCAAATGAGGGAGGACATGAAGAATATGAAAATCCATTTAGGAGGAATTATTCAGCTGTCAATCATTTATTCCTGTAACCATATAGGTGATCTTTGCTCTGCAAAGAGTTTTGCACGAGTTTTGTAATGTTTAATATTGGCAGCACATCATAGTTCCATTATTCATTGTAAATTCAACACCTCTCCTCTCTAGCTCTCATTGCCTCCTCTGCCCTCATCTCTCCCTTCCTCTCCTCCCTCATCTCTCCCTTCCCCTCCTCCTCCCTCATCTCTCCCTTCCCCTCCTCCTCCCTCATCTCTCCCTTCCTCTCCTCCTCCCTCATATCTCCCTTCCTCTCCTCCCTCATCTCTCCCTTCCTCTCCTCCTCCCTCATCTCTCCCTTCCTCATCTCTCCCTTCCTCTCCTCTTCCCTCATCTCTCCCTTCCTCTCCTCTTCCCTCATCTCTCCCTTCCTCTCCTCCCTCATGTCTCCCTTCCTCTCCTCTTCCCTCATCTCTCCCTTCCTCTCCTCCTCCCTCATCTCTCCCTTCCCCTCCTCCTCCCTCATCTCTCCCTTCCCCTCCTCCTCCCTCATCTCTCCCTTCCCCTCCTCCCTCATCTCTCCCTTCCTCTCCTCCTCCCTCATCTCTCCCTTCCTCTCCTCCTCCCTCATCTCTCCCTTCCTCTCCTCCTCCCTCATCTCTCCCTTCCTCTCCTCCTCCCTCATCTCTCCCTTCCCCTCCTCCTCCCTCATCTCTCCCTTCCTCTCCTCCTCCCTCATCTCTCCCTTCCTCTCCTCCTCCCTCATCTCTCCCTTCCTCTCCTCCCTCATCTCTCCCTTCCCCTCCTCATCCCTCATCTCTCCCTTCCTCTCCTCCTCCCTCATCTCTCCCTTCCTCTCCTCCTCCCTCATCTCTCCCTTCCTCTCCTCCTCCCTCATCTCTCCCTTCCTCTCCTCCTCCCTCATCTCTCCCTTCCTCTCCTCCTCCCTCATCTCTCACTTCCTCTCCTCCTCCCTCATCTCTCCCTTCCTCTCCTCCCTCATCTCTCCCTTCCCCTCCTCCTCCCTCATCTCTCCCTTCCTCTCCTCCTCCCTCATCTCTCCCTTCCTCTCCTCCTCCCTCATCTCTCCCTTCCTCTCCTCCTCCCTCATCTCTCCCTTCCTCTCCTCCTCCCTCATCTCTCACTTCCTCTCCTCCTCCCTCATCTCTCCCTTCCTCTCCTCCTCCCTCATCTCTCCCTTCCTCTCCTCCCTCATCTCTCCCTTCCTCTCCTCCTCCCTCATCTCTCCCTTCCTCTCCTCCTCCCTCATCTCTCGCTTCCTCTCCTCCTCCCTCATCTCTCCCTTCCTCTCCTCCTCCCTCATCTCTCCCTTCCTCTCCTCCTCCCTCATCTCTCCCTTCCTCTCCTCCTCCCTCATCTCTCCCTTCCTCTCCTCCTCCCTCATCTCTCCCTCCCTCTCCTCCTCCCTCATCTCTCCCTTCCTCTCCTCCTCCCTCATCTCTCCCTTCCCCTCCTCCTCCCTCATCTTACCCTTTTCTCTCCATCCCTGGGTTCTCATTTCCGTATCTCTCTGCCTACCCTCTCTCTCTCCTCCATTCTCTCTTCTCAGTTAAAGTGATTAAAACAGCACCATATCCCCCATATGATTGGGCATGATGAGAATGAGTAATATCTCTGTCTCTGGCTGTTCTGAGAGCAGACATAAGCTAGACAGTTACCATTGACCCCTAGGCGGTTGGGGAGAGCCATACCTGATCCTGGACCTGTCAGTCTGTCTGTGTCCTAAGGGAATCTATCTGAGCAGTCTGTAGTTGTAGTGTCCTGGACCAGATGATGTGTGGATGTTTTGGCTGTGAAGCGGTCTGGATGGTGAACTGATGAACCGTTGAATTCTGAGAGCGTGAGAAAATGACAGAGTGTCTGTTTGTGTGTGTGTGTGTGTGTGTGTGTGTGTGTGTGTGTGTGTGTGTGTGTGTGTGTGTGTGTGTGTGTGTGTGTGTGTGTGTGTGTGTGTGTGTGTGTGTGTGTATTTGTTAGGGTTGAATGGCAGGGACACGGTTACCGAGATTTACTGGGATTTACCACCCAAAACCACTCCCTTTTCCCAGGATAAATAACTGCGAGAAACTGGTCAATTATAATAAATTATTTATATGAACAGCATGGCGTGAAATGGAACTGTTAAATTATATGCGATGTCTAAATCTGGCTTCTCTACAGCCTCCGCATGAGGAATCAACGCTCATGTTGGGGACAGACAGCCCATCTCAGTATGGAGCGCAGTTCACAATGCATGTAGACCTATCATCTCATCATGGTAACTTTCATTGCTTAAACCAGTGCACATGCGAGAGCATTCTCTTGCGGTCTTTCTCTCTCTCCATCAACTCCAATCAAATTGCATCCAAAATAGAATCTCCTGTTCTAGATTGATATATAGCCTTATATATAGATGTCCTAGCCGACCTCTTTCAGGTAATACATTCAATTAATGATGGGTTATGCATAATAAGCTTCTAACTTATAGCCTCTGTCTCTTGCGCAATATGCAAGCACCTGTGCTCCTTTGGCCTCTCCTTAAAAAACGCTCCTTACCTCTTGGAGTCCCATGCAGGAAAAAACTAGACTAGAATAGCTTGCTGGACATCATTTTGTTTAGCATTTCTTATACCAATAGACTTCGAAGAGGCAGCCAATAGAAAGGAGAGTTTGAAAGAAGAGCGAACGTGCGATGGCGGTAGGCTATAGCAGTTATTTATTCACACCCATAACCATTCAAACTTCGTGAAGAGAAGCGGTAGCCTTCTGCATCTAATTCTAGTCCTAAATTATTCAAGGATGTCATTAGAATGATGAAGATAAGGACAACAAAACGTATTTTCATTGAACTGTTGAATGCAAGGAAGGAATGAAGCAACAATAGAGAGAGAGAGAGAGGAGGTAGGCTAATAACATTAGGGGAAATATTATGAAAGGTATACAGTGCCTTCGGAAAGTATTCAGACCCCTTGACTTTTTCCACATTTTAATATGTTACAGCCTTATTCTAAAATGGATTCAATTGTTTTTTCCCTCATCAATCTACACACAATACCCCATAATGACAAAGCAAAAACTGTTTTTTTAGAAATGTTTAAACATAAAAAACAGAAATATCACATTTACATAAGTATTCAGACCCTTTACTCAGTACTTTGTTGAAGCACCTTTGGCAGTGATTACAGCCTTGAGTCTTCTTGGGTATAACGCTACAAGCTTGGCACACCTGTATTTGGGGAGTTTCTCCCATTCTTCTCTGCAGATCCTCTCAAGCTCTGTCAGGTTGGATGGGGAGCGTTGCTGCACAGCTATTTTCAGGTCTTTCCAGAGATGTTCGATTGGGTTCAAGTCTGGGCTCTGGCTGGGCCACTCAAGGACATTCAGAGACTTGTCCCTAATCCACTCCTGCGTTGTCTTGGCTGTGTGCTTAGGGTCGTTGTCCTGTTGGAAGGGGAAACTTTGCCCCAGACTGAGGTCCTGAGTGCTCTGGAGCAGGTTTTCATCAAGGATCTCACTGTACTTTGCTCCGTTCATCTTTCCCTCGATCCTGACTAGTCTCCCATTCCCTGCCGCTGAAAAACAACCCCACAGCATGATGCTGCCACCACCATGCTTCACTGTAGGGATGGTGGCAGGTTTCCTCCATACGTGACACTTGGCATTCAGGCCAAAGAGTTCAATCTTGGTTTCATCAGACCAGAGAATCTTGTTTCTCATGGTCTGAGAGTCTTTTAGGTGCCTTTAGGCAAACTCCAAGTGGGCTGTCATGTGCCTTTTACTGAGGAGTGGCTTCCGTCTGGCCACTCTACCATAAAGGCCCGATTGGTGGAGTGCTGCAGAGATGGTTGTCCTTCTGGAAGGTTCTCCCATCACAGAGGAACTCTAGAGCTCTGTCAAAGTGACCATCGGGTTCTTGGTCACCTCCCTGACCAAGGCCCTTCTCCCCCGATTGCTCGGTTTGGCCGGGTGGCCAGCTCTAGGAAGAGTCTTGGTTCTTGGGGACCTTCAATGCTGCAGAAATGTTTTGGTACCCTTCCCCAGATCTGTGCCTCGACACAGTCCTTTGACCTCATGGCTTGGTTTTTGCTCTGACATGCACTGTCAACTGTGCAACCTTATATAGACAGGTGTTTGCCTTTCCAAATCATGTCCAATCAGTTGAATTTACCACAGGTGGACTCCAATCAAGTTGTAGAAACATCTCAAGAATGATCAATAGAAACAGGATGCACACGAGCTCAATTTCGAGTCTCATAGCAAAGGGTCTGAATACTTATGTAAATAAGGTATTTCTGTAAATTCTGGTTTTTATTTTTTATACATTTGCAAACATTTCTGAAGACCTGTTTTCACTTTGTCATTATGGGGTATTGTGTGTAGATTGCTGAGGATAAAAAACAACAACATTTAATCAATTTTAGAATAAGGCCGTAACGTAACAAAATGTGGAAAAAGTAAAGGGGGCTGAATACTTTCTGAATTCACTGTATGTGCGTCAGCCTACTAACTATACAAAAATACCCTATTATATTTCAAAATTAAAATCGAATTCACTAGCCTATACTTGTAACTGTCACACCCTGGCTCTGGGACTCTATATGTTGAGCCAGGGTGTGTTCATTCTATGTGTTCTGTTTCTATGTTGGGTGTTTCTAGTTCGTCATTTTCTATGTTTGACTGAGTGACTCCCAATCAGAGGCAACGAGTGTCAGCTGTGTGCTGGTTGTTTCTGATTGGGAGCCATATTTAACTGTCTGTGTTTCACTTTGTGTTTGTGGGTTTTTGTTCCTTGTCGAATTTTGTCACCGTGGACTTCACGAGTCGTTTATTGTTTTGTTTTTGTGCGTTAGTATAATAAAGTATAATGTTCGCTCAACACGCTGCGTATTGGTCTACTTCTCGTCAAGACGATCGTGACAGAAAAACCCACCATACCAGGACCAAGCAGCGTGTCCAGGAGCAGGCAGCCTGGTCATGGGAGGAGATATTAGACGGGAAAGGGTCCTGGACCTGGGAGGAGATCCTGGCCGGGATGGATCGCCGGCCATGGAGTGAGACGGTGGAGAGGCGACGGAGAGAGGAGCAGCGGCGTCAGCAGGGTCAACGTCGGACAGGTGAGAGGCAACCCCAAAAAATGTTTAGGGGGGGGCACACGGCAGGGACGACGAGGGAGCAGGAGGTAGTGTTGCAGAGGATGGAGCATTTGGAGGCGATAAGGGAAAGGGTGAGAAATGAGGCACGGCGAGAGGAACTCGGTAGGCAGCTGAGGGAGCGGGGGGTTATGACGAAACCCAGTCCCGCTCCTCACACCAAGCAAGTGGTGTGCGTCACCAGTCCGGTCCGGCCCGTTCCTGCTTCCCGCACTAAGTGTAAGGTGCACGCCGCCAGCCCAGCCCGGCATGTTCCTGCCCCTCGCACCAAGCCTACGGTGTGCGTCGCCAGCCCAGCCCGGCCTGTCCCTGCTCCACGCACCAAGCCTACGGGGTGCGTCGCCAGCCCAGCCCGGCCTGTCCCTGCTCCACGCACCAAGCCTACGGGGTGCGTCGCCAGCCCGGCCCGGCCAGTTGCTGCTCCACGCACCAAGCCTACGGTGTGCGTCGCCAGCCCAGCCCGGCCTGTCCCTGCTCCACGCACCAAGCCTACGGGGTGCGTCGCCAGCCCAGCCCGGCCTGTCCCTGCTCCACGCACCAAGCCTACGGGGTGCGTCGCCAGCCCGGCCCGGCCTGTCCCTGCTCCACGCACCAAGCCTACGGTGTGCGTCGCCAGCCCAGTCCGGCCTGTTCCTGCTCCACGCACCGAGCCTACGGTGTGCGTCGCCAGCCCAGCCCGGCCTGTCCCTGCTCCACGCACCAAGCCTACGGGGTGCGTCGCCAGCCCGGCCCGGCCTGTCCCTGCTCCACGCACCAAGTCTACGGTGCGCGTCGCCAGCCCGGTCCGGCCTGTTCCTGCCACTCGCACCAAGTCTACGGTGCGCGTCACCAGCCCGGCCCGGCCCGTTCCTGCCACTCGCACCAAGCCAGGGGTGCGAGTCGTCAGTCCGGCACAACCCGTGCCTGGGTCATCGGTGCCAATTCAGGTACCGCTCAACTGCTCCACTAAGGAGCTGAAGCCTACCGCTCCTGCTACGTCCAGTCCAGCTCCAGCCAGCGGGGCCAGACCGGACCAGGGGTGCTATGGGGGGTTTGTTGGAGGGTGGTGGGCAAGCCCGGAGCCGGAGCCGCCGCCGAGGAGGAATGCCCACCCAGCCCTCCCCTGTTTTGCTCGTATTTAGGCGCGGTCGCAGTCCGCGCCTTTGGGGGGGGTACTGTCACACCCTGGCTCTGGGACTCTATATGTTGAGCCAGGGTGTGTTCATTCTATGTGTTCTGTTTCTATGTTGGGTGTTTCTAGTTCGTCATTTTCTATGTTTGACTGAGTGACTCCAATCAGAGGCAACGAGTGTCAGCTGTGTGCTGGTTGTCTCTGATTGGGAGCCATATTTAACTGTCTGTGTTTCACTTTGTGTTTGTGGGTTTTTGTTCCTTGTCGGTCTTTGTCACCGTGGACTTCACGAGTCGTTTATTGTTTTGTTTTGTGCGTTAGTATAATAAAGTATCATGTTCGCTCAACACGCTTCTCGTCAAGACGATCGTGACAGTAACTTTGTAAGCCGCATGTGCTGCACCAGAATGTTCTCTCAGCGATCTCATGATTTGAACGAGGTACGTAATTCCAGTCCATATAATACAGTATAATACAATATAATACAGTACAGCAATACAGTCCACACTCAAAAAGATTAGCCTACTGGAGCTAGTTTCATTTATTTACCCAGGAGAGCATATAGCTAGCTACATCTATGGGCTTTAATGTTTTTCTGTCGTGCGTAATGTGCAGTAGCCTACATCATATACTATATGTATTGGATAACGGCACAATCATCTTGGCTTTTTTGGGCTTGGGCTCCTTAAATGTCGTTAATGTAG